>NW_020837967.1:24691123-25077079 GCF_003676395.1 Aethalodelphis obliquidens | reverse complement strand
AGGGAGGGAGGGAGGGAGGAAGGAAGGAAGGAAGGGAGGGAGGGAGGGAGGGAGGGAGGGAGGGGAAGGAAGGAAGGAAGGAAGGGAGGGAGGGAGGAAGGAAGGAAGAAAGAAGGAGAGAGAAAGAAGAAAGCAAGAAAGTAAGAAAGAAAAAAAAGAAAGAAAGAAAGAAAGGAAAAGAAAGAAAGAGAAAGCCCGCCATCTGGCCCAGGAGCACAGAGTGCCTTTCCTGATCCAGTCTGCCTTCCTACAATTGCCATCAGTCTCTGTGTGCTCTGCGGTTGGGAGGGTTACAAGGTGAAACCCCTCCAGGGCAGCTCTGAGACTTGTCAGGAAATAGGCTTCATACACACCCTGTTTGGCTGACCAGGGTGAGCTGCTAGAATTTCAAAGGATAAGCCATACCTGTCCTTAGTGACTAAATTATTAAGAACATGGAATGCAAATCAAAACTACAATGAGATACCACATCACACCCCCATTAGGATGGTTTTTTTTTTTTTTTTTTTTTTTTTTTTTTAGCAGTACGCGGACCTCTCACCGTTGTGGCCTCTCCCGTTGCGGAGCACAGGCTCCAGACGCGCAGGCTCAGCGGCCATGGCTCACGGGCCAGCCGCTCCGCGGCATGTGGGATCCTCCCGGACCGGGGCACGAACCCGTGTCCCCTGCATCGGCAGGCGGACTCCCAACCACTGCGCCACCAGGGAAGCCCTAGGATGGTTATTTTTAAAAAAGAAAATAAAAAATTACATGGGCTTCCCTGGTGGCACAGCGGTCAAGAATCCGCCTGCCAATGCAGGGGACACGGGTTTGAGCCCTGGTCCGGGAAAAACCCACATGCCGCAGAGCAACTAAGCCTGTGCACCACAGCCACTGAGCTTGCACTCTAGAGCCCACGAGCCACAACTACTGAGGCTGTGTGCCACAACTACTGAAGCCCGCACACCTAGAGCCCGTGCTCTGCAACAAGAGAGGCCGTGGCAATGAGAAGCCCGCGCACCGCAACCATGAGTAGTCCCCGCTCGCCTCAACTAAAGAAAGCCCGCGCGCAGCAACGAAGACCCAACACAGCCAAAGATAAATAAATAAAATTTATTTTAAAAAAAGACCAATCATAAAAAAAAAATAACAAGTGTTGTCAAGGATGTGTAGAAATTAGAACCTTCATCTATTGCTACTGGGATGTAAAATGGCGCAGCTAGTGTAAAAATAGTTTGGCAGCTCCTCGAGAAGTTAAACATAGAGTTACTGCATGATCTTTAACTCCACTGCTAGGTACATACTCAAAAGAATTGAAAGCAGGCTCTCAAACAGATATTTCTTCACCAATGTTCACAGCGGCATTATTCACAATTGCCCAAAGGGGGAAACAACACGAGCATCCATTGAACAACAGACAAATGGAGAAACAAGATGTGATATATTCATACAATGGAATATTATTCAGCCACAGAAAGGAAGGACATTCTGACTCATGCCGCAACGTGGATGAACCTTGAGGACGTCACGCTAAGTGAAATAAGCCAGACACAAAATGAGAAATAGTATATGATTCCACTTCTGTGAGGTACGTAGAATAGGGAAATTTATAGACAGAAAATAGAAGAGAGGTTACCAGGGGCTGAAGGGAGGAGGAACGGGGACTTACTGTTTAACAGGTAGAATTTCTATTAGCCTTGATGAAAAAGTTCTGGAAATGGATAGTGGTGGTTGTACAAGATGGTGAATGTATTGATACTTAGTGTCACTGAATTGTATACTTAAAAATGGTAAAAAAAAAAAAAAAAAAAAGTACGGAAAAGTACATTTCTTTGTTCAATTCCTTGCCAAGGGTGTAGACACCTCAGTTCCAGGTACCGCCTTCTGCCCACACCTGTGTGTCACCTCGCCGCAGAGAACCACCGGGAGCTCTCTGAAGGCAGGTGGCACCGGACCAGTCCAGGTGCCTTGCAGCCGCGTGGTTAATATTCTGCAATTCCAAATGTCTTCCTCCATTTTCCCCAATTCAATCACATACATGTCCATTTTTCTGCCTGCCATTCTGGGCAAGTGAATTCTGCTGGGGAATGTCCCTTCTTCTCTCCCCGAGAAACCCTTCTCAAATGAATAAAACATGGGCCCGAGCAATTCAGCCTTCGCAGCTGGTCTCGCCAGCTTATAGTGCATCTTTTGTTTCCTTCCATCCTCGACAAGCATGATGGCTTTGCTCTCAGGCTAACTTTGATTCCTGGGAAGTTGAGGCTGGCAGGCGCCTGTCGGTCCCATCACACCCGAGTTCAATTTAGACTAATGATTAGCAAGGCCACGCTCCCCAGGGTTACACGTGTGTCTTCTGTTGTCTTAACCCCCCAGACATGGCCCTTCACAGTCCCACTGCATAATTAGAGAAGGGATGACCGGGCAGTGCTGGGATGCTGTCCCTTGCCGAAACAGGCAGCCCTGCTTCTCTGTCTGGCAGAGTGAGCTCCCCAGTCTTGGAGGACCTGACTTTGAAACTCAGCCCCAGCTGTGGTTTCTGCCATCAAGGACCGCCTGGGCAGTGTAGCTATTCTGATAAAATGCAAACACAGGCGTGCGAACTCTAGAAAGAAATCACTCTGTCAGATTTCTGGGTGGGTACCAAATGCTCCAAAAGTGCCTGCGTGAACCATATTGCTAAATTCGAAGTGAAAACACATTTGCCCCAGGAAGCATCAGGCTAACTCCAATTGTCATCTCAGTGGAGAAGATTCAGAACAAATGACAGCTCTGGGAAGTGCGTGTTCACATGAAATGAGGATGCAGGAGTGGCAGGCTAGGCAAACGGAGGCGTGACAGCTCTTTGCTTTTTCCTCTAATTCTTCCAAGGGATGTCTTCCCCCTTTAGCAGATACTAGAGAAACAAAGACAAGCCGCCCTAATTTCGAGCGCACTTTTCCCTTCCCACTCGCTCTGGCTTTTTCCACTGAGCTGCTCCATAATCTGATGGCATGGTTCTGGCAGGTTGGCTTCTGCCAGGGTTTTTGGCGTTTCTGATGTGACATTGGCTTCATTGGATGCAAGAATTTTTCTCTGGAATAAATGTAAGTTTCTAGAGTGGCTTAAGGGGACAGCTTTGCTTCGAAACCCACCAAAGTCAGAGCAAACCTTGGGCACCTTCTCTCCTTAGTCACTTATTATATAACAATTGCCCAGTGTCACTGCTGCTGACAGGGAGATTAGATCAATGAGGCCATTCCCTGGAGCTGGGATAAAACTGTGTGAAATGTCACCAGGCTAATGGGTTTAATGAGGAGAGGACATTATTCCTGAGGAAGGCTGCTGAAAGCAGATTGAAGGCAGCATGTGACAGTCCGTTTTGTGGGCTTTTTCTTGGTATTGGCGGGGACTCTGTTTGCACTGGCTCCTGCATCCCCAAAGCCCATTTATTTCCTTCAGAGAGGAGGGCCACGCCGACCCAGTCCACTCTGGACTCCAGGGCCTTTTGCCTCAAGGAAGAAGATGGCTCCTAGAAGTCTATAGAGATTTCCTGCTTGTGAAATCCAGATTTAAATAAAATAAGTAAAGCCTTTAAAAGTTAGTTGGATGTGGGAAATGGCAAAAAGGGAGTCAGCCTCCTATGACAGCAGGTATTGAAAGCATGGTGTGTCAGGATGGGATGGATACAGGACAGGGACCGGGGGGGTTGACAGAGCCACCAGCTGCCCTGTCACCTTCCACCACAACCTTGTTCTGAGGATTGCAAGGACTGTCATGACTTCTGCCCTTTCTGGATTCCTGTCCCCCGTGGGGATCACAGCAGCTGCAGGTCTCCGGAAATCGCTTCCGTTGTGTGTCCGAGTGGACACGGAGCTGTGCCCATCAGCTCTACCCCTGCTATGATGCACTCACACATGAGGTGAGATGCGATCCACCTGGGAACGTTTAAAAGCCAGGCCACAGAGCCAGGCTGGCTCTTCGGAATGTCCAGGCCAGAGAATCTGGCTCAGGACACACAAAGAGGACTTGAACTTGAAATTGCCGAAACTTACAGGGAGTTTTTTCTTTTCCTTGTTTTTGGCCGCGCTGAGTGGCTTCTGGGACCTTAGTTCCCCGACCAGGGATTGAACCTGGGCCCTTGGCAGTGACCAAGTGGAGTCCTAACCACTGGACAACCAGGGAATTCCCTCAGTGAGTTTATAATATGGTCACATTACGTTCATCTTGGCCAGTGGCCTGCTTGGTGCCCTCTCACTGAATTTGGAGGAAAAAGGTGAAAGGTCAGTGCAGTAATGTCCTAGCCACAGGTCCACTATGGGGTAATATCCAAAAGAAGAGTCATGCAAACTGACCCCCATCAGGGATGCTTCAGAGTACACTTGAGTTAGATAGCTATTTTGTCCACAGTATTTTTGTCAAGATTTCTAACACGTTTCTCCATTCTGTCGTCATTGGGTTAAAACTACTTTTCTAAATCCTGAAAGCTGGTTCTTTTACTGGCCTCTTCTCTCGCTCTCTCTCTCTCTCTCTCTCTCTCTCTCTCTCTCTCTCTCTCTCTCTCACACACACACACACACACACACACACACACACACACACACACACACACACGGAGCCAGACGCTCAGATTAAGCTCTGAGCCTTCCTTTACATTTTACAGTAGGTAACAGTCCTCTCACTAAAGTGTTCTCTTGGGATCTTGTGGTATCTGGGATCCCTGGCAGAATCAAGGTAGCTCTAAGTATCCTGCCTTGCACAGTCTTTTAACTAAATTCATTATGATATTTCAGTAGCTTTAGTTAAAACCTTTGTTTTAACTTAAAAATGCAATGCTCTTTGAGATACCATTCTCTTGTCTGCAGAGCAGGAAGGAAGGAAGGAAATCACAGTCTTGCCTTTCAATTAAGAGGCTAAGTGGAACAGTCCCTACAATCTGTTAATCACCTAATATCTCTGTAACGTTTTTCCTACCACAAGCAAATGAATACCGGCAAGCCTCAGAGATCTTGTGGGTTCAGTTCCAGACCACCTCAGTAAACTGGAGATAGAAACAAAGCAAGTCACACAAAGTGTTTTGTTTCTTAACGCATATATAAGTCATGTTTACACGTCTCTTAAGAGTGCAATAGCATTATGTCTAAAAAAAGTACATACATTAATTAAACGTTTTATTATTGAAAATACTAACCATCATCTGAGCCTCCAGTGAGTTGTAATAACAAAGATCACTGAGCACAGATCGCCATAACAAATATAATAATGAAAAATTTAGAAATATTGTGACGATTATCAAAATGTGACACAGAGACACGAAGTCAGCAATTGCTGTTGGGAAAATGGCGCCGACAGACTTGCTCAACGCAGGGTTGCCACAAACCTTCCATTTGTGAAAAACACGGTATTTAGGAAGCACATTAAAGCAAAATGCACTAAAATGACGTCTTCCTGAAGAGAAAGAAGTTTCTCCCTTGGTTCTCAACAAATGAGGGGCTGCGCTCAGCAGTTACATTTAGTCCCCAGAACGTGAAGACACTGGGAGCTCTTGTTGAGAGTGTGTGATGGCCAGGAGTTTCCACCTCTCTCGTTCATTCTCACGTGAGCCCCAGGAAAGGCGCAGCCTTCAACATTTCTAACAGCTAACATTTATGGAATGTTGACTCTGTTCTGAATGGTTTCATAAAAGATCTCATTTGATCCTTGTAACCACAATGTGGTTTGTTATCCTGTAGGGAGACTGAGGCTCAGAGAACAAAGTGATTTCCCTAAAGACACACAATCAATACATGGCAGCCCGAAGACCCAACCCAAACCCTCAGTTACGTCACCGCCTGACAAGCAGGGGAACCGGGACGCATGTCACTGTGAACGCATTCACTCCCCACACTGGGCAGCCGGTGGCTTCGTAGGTAACGAGATCTACAGGGCAAGTGAAGAAGCATTACTAAGAGGACCTGTCAGTAGCAAGTTAATTCCAGGAAATGTTGCAAACCATGGCTCCTAAACTTTGCTGCTCATTTGAACCCAGGCACTTAGGTAACATGCAGATTTCTGAGCCCCAGCTCTGGATTCCTAGCCAACGACAGCTACCCACTTCTTTTTTTCCAAACGGCCCATTACTTTAATAAAATCAGATGGTGACATTTTCAGCCTTAATGGTTTCTGCTGTGAATGGTAGTTGTCATCGGGTATCTTGTCATTTAGAAGCTTACAGTCTGGTGTGATGAAGGAGGCCTTTGTGTGTGTAGGTTCTGCAGGAAGCATGTGCTTATTCTGAGATATTAGTAAACATAGTGTCTCTGCTATAGCGTGGAATACAAAGTGTAGCACACAACCTAGAAAGTGGGAATATACTCTGCTAAGTAGCAGTGGGAGTTAACTGTGCGCTAAGATGTTTCATGGCCTTTAATTTAAATGTCATGTAAGTTTTTATGATGCTAACCTCTGGTCGGCCAACTTTACTAGAAAGAAGAGAGCATTTTGTTTTCCCAAAGCAATGATGCGCTGGCATCTGGGGGGCTTCTTCTCATTTTCTTTATATTAAACTTTCAAACCTACATCTAAGAAAACCTATCTGTCTTTTAACTTTTAAATATATTCCCTTAAACATAGGTATTAAGACCTTAAAATCTAGAGATTATCATACTAAGTGAAGTTAGCCAGACAAAGATCATATGATAACGCGCCTGTATGTGGACGCTTACAAAAAACAAAAGCAATACAAGTGAACTTAGTTACAAAACAGAAATAGACCCACGGACAGAGAAAACAAGCTTACAGTTATCAAAGGGTAAAGCAGGGGGTAAATTAAGAGTTTAGGATTAACATATACACACTACTATATATAAAATAGATAAACAACAAGGACCTAGTATATAGCACAGGGAACTATATTCAATATCTTATAATAACCTATAATGGAAAAGAATCTGAAAAAGAATATATATATATATTACACACACACACACATATATATATGTATTACATAACTGAATCACTGTGCTGTATACCTGAAACTAACACAACATTGTAAATCAACTATATTTCAATTTAAAGAAAGACCTTAACATTTTACATCAAATGGCTGAAAGTCAGATTTACCCTCCAGCAATTGCTTCAACATTAGAATATTTAGTCCTTATATTCCTCATTCTGTCACCATCTCTGTTTCCATGTGCTGGTGCCCTGTTCATACTACAGTTCATTAGGAAAGCTGCGGAAATAAATAAAAATAAATTAATAATTATAATGGAACAATTTATTGTGAGTTAGCAGCAGAGAATTAGTAACTAGGAAATGTTCTACATTTTAAATTAACCTGTCCACGTGTAAAATCCATCATAACCTCATGTGTAGATTTGCCCACTGATAAGCAGGTGGGCCCTGACCACAAATCAGGCAGTGTTCTCTGGAAAAGATATTAGTTTTGCTTATGAATAGCATCTGTTCCAAGAATGTATAATATTATGGCTCCAGCGTATGCTGTGTAGAGAGGAAAAAAAAATAGGGGTGGATTTAACACTACATCTGTGACTAGTTAGTTATGGTAACCTTCAGGTATTTGGTGGTTTCAGCAAAAGTTCTAATACACATTCCAGGCATCAAGAACTATAGCGAAGACTGTAAAAATATTGAGACAAAGAATTAATGCATTCGCTAGTTTGAGAAAACTAGAAAGTACGTACGGCTCCCTGCTGACTTGAAAACTGCGCTCAATTCATCCTCTCCAAGGGAGGTTTGCTGTGGGTTCCCACGCGGGGACAGAGGCTCTGGCCCAGGCAGATGCTGAGATGGGGGCGACTTATCAGTGGGGACCCCGAACGATGGACTAAGTTTCCATTTATCCAGGGGACAGTGGGTGACAAAAGGAACACTGCAGGAGTTAAGGTGTTACCCAGGAGCTCACTAACAATCGTCCCAGCCAAATGAGACACTGGGTTTGGACTTTTATTGTTATTTTTTAACCACTGCTGATGAAAAGCTGACTTTCACTAATGATTTATTTTCTTTTCTCAGACTTACGCTTCGTGTCTATTAGATGCTTTCCTACAAACCACTAATTATTCTCCTTGACTCTCTTATTTGCATGTTTTACATTATTTGCTTCTAGAAAATTTAATTTTTGTGGGATTACACCAAATAGCATGCAATGTGATCTATCTATATCTATATCTAGTGATATAGTGGATCAATCAATCACCTGGGTACTTAAGCGACTAATAAACAAAGGAAGAGTAGGCTGGGTTTAAGACGGAACACGGAAATAGCTGAAGTAAAACTCAAAACAAACTGAAAACCAATAGACCAAAACCTTGAGAAACCCTAGGCACTTTCTGAAAGTGTTGGTCATTTTTCCTTCAGTGGCACTCAGCCCTCTGCTCACTGATTTCGCCCTGTTCATATGGTGAGGAATTATAACTCAGGATTTGCACAATGTGAATTCAGGTGGCCATTTTCCACTCAGAGATACTCAACAATTCAGTTCAACCCTATGGTGCTGGGTGTGGTAAACAGAGGGATTGATCTGGGTCTTAATTTATAAAGGTGAGTGAGTGACAACTCAGACAGGTCAATGACTTTGACAGAAAAGTTTAATGTCCCTCACAGATCCCCTAGAAAGGAGAGGCATGCCACGGCACGCAGGGCCACGGGGCCCCAGAAAGGAGTGATGGGAAAGCAGAGGTCACAGCTTTTACTGGGGTCTCCGTGGGTAAGCCAAGACAGGGCTGGGAAACAGCTTGGGATTGGCTGGTTTGAATGACTCTGGTGGGCTCTGGGACATCAGGGCTGTCCCTTGTTGTCTGGGTTGATTTAGGGCATGGAAAACATCGGCTTAGTGTGTGAGGGTTAGATAAGGAGGCTGTTTACAGCATGGACTCCAGATCACAGAAGAGTTATAAACAACGGAGGCCACTGCTTTGGCCCTGTGATTAATGGATGACAGACAGATAAATATGGGACCTAAGAAAACACAGTTAGGACAGGGTGGAGCCAATCCCTTCCATCAGGAACTCAGAATCCAGTAGCTGAACTAGATATGTAGGCTGACACAGCCAATCCAGGTGTATCGTGATAAACGCTATCCTAGCAGCTTAGGCCAAATGCTGTGGGAGTTTTATGAAGGCCAACAAGCAGAGATGTGGAAAGCTTTCTTATATGGGGGATTTATAGTCTCTTCAGCATTCGACTTGAATCACTCCTTCAGAATCATCCAACCCTGGTAACGAATCCATGGGAGAGCTTAAGTCGATGCCTAGCCAAGTGCCTGGCACACAACAAACACGAAACGAAAGCAAGGTCTTGCCTCTCCCCACCCTGGTGTCCTCTTTGTACGCTAGCCATCACCTACTCAATGAAAGCCTGATATCTTATTCTCTCCCCTGATGGAAGCTTATTTATTTATTTTTTGCAACTAATGTTGATAACCAACTGGTTTCACGGTTGTTCACGTATCTCCTTCTTTTTTTTTTTACTTTATTTTATTATTTTGGCCGTGCCGCTCAGCTTACGGGATCTTAGTTCCCTGACCAGGGATCAAACCCGTGCCCCCTGCAGCGGAAGCACAGAGTCTTAACCCCTGGACCGCCAGGGAAGTCCCTCCCATTTTTTAAATTAAAAGTCACACAGGGTTAAAGAAAATACTCAGTTTGGGTTGCCTCTCGATCAGCTGGTGTGAGATGTCGGGAGAGGAGGCCAGAGTGCCTGTGCCTGTGTCTGGACACTGCGGTGCTGGCCTACGTCACTGTCCTCCTGAAGCCACATCCGTATCTCCTGTGTCCCAGGTGCTCCCAGCCGGCCACTGTCTTTCCCCGGAGGACAGGAAAATTGCGTTTTCCTTATGAATCTGACAAAGACTTGTAGACCGCAGGCAGGGGGATGCTCGGAACGAACTGCACCTCTGCTCCGGGGGCAGGTGGCAGGGTCGGGAGGGAGGCCGAGAGGCTTTCCCGCAATGCGTGGCCTGATGGAGGAGAAAGTGGACAAAGAGAAAACAATGAAAACTCATTTTTCTCATGCAATAACCATGCAGATTCAATCTCCTTAGAGTGAAGGTATAGGACTGAAATACATTTGTCATCCTTTTTCTTAATCCCCAGCGTTGTAAAATTTCTGTTGGGGGTGGTGCCCAGTCTTCTAAGCCTGCAGTTAACAGACACCTAAGGCACTTTATTCCCCCAGGGCCTCTGCCAGCATCATGTAATGATGACGACGGCTGCCGTTCTGTGAATGTTTATTTCGTGCCAATCATTCCGTTAGGCCCTCGACACACTAGCTCTGTTTCTTGTGCTCTCTCCCTGCTTCTCAAACTTTGCAGTGTATGCGAATTATCTGGGCATTCACTGAAAGTACAGGTTCCAGGCTCTCAACTGTAGCAACTGGAAATTCTGATTGTGTCCAATGAGGCCCAGGAATCTGGCTTTCTGGCAAACCCCCTGGTTGATCTGGAAGTAAGTGGTCCAGGGAGTACCTTTGGGAAAACAGATTTCTAGTTCTTAGTTAAAAACTAATAATGCAGTTCTTGGTTAAAACTAATAATGCAGCATAGCATTATGAATTAATAGAAAGTATGTCGAGGTCTAAAAACAAGTTTTCGTAGCACCTGTTGCTATAAAACCCTTTCTGGTTTTTGTGTAACTATTATTGTCTGACTTTCTAGAAGAAGCCAACAAGAGGGACTTCAAGATCTTATCGAGAACATTAATCTTTTTAGAAAACGAGAACTGGTAGTGTTTTTACAGACTGAGAAAAACATCAAACAATAGTAAGTTAAAAGAAACCTTGTGGTAGGGTCATCACCGAGGCCCTAGAGCAAGGACGGCGGTGGGGGAGGGGGCAGGTTTCTAGGTCCTTATAAAAGCAGCAAGTCAAAGGAACAAGGGCTTTGTCCTTTTTATTATTTTTTTCCTTAAGAAGGCCGTTAAGCATTCTCTCTCTGGTCATCGCACATCTGCCCTGATGACTCAATAATCCAGTTCCTTCCTGAGCCTGTGAAGTCCCTTCTCCAGGACTCGGAGAGAGGCGGAGACGTGCGGCCATCCGGGGCTGGATCCTGGCACCGGGTCCCGCTCAGGGTTGCTTTAAACCACATTTCTTGTTTTCTCACAATTGCATAAGCAGTAGATAGATTTTTTTTTTCCTGTGTTTAAATCTCCCAAAATCAAGTAGATGAGAGAGAGGGAGTGAAGTTACACCAAACTGAGGGTGGGAGGTGATGGGGGGAAGGAAAGGGGTTCTCTTTGCAGTCAAAATAAAACCTATGCAGGTGCTTTCTGAGCTACAGAGACCTGCCTTTTTTTTCTAAAAACAATAACAAACATACGTATACACGCGTGTATATATAAAAGGCAGAAGACCACATATACGCATATGGCTACACAGCTGGTTCGCACATCTGTCCACCACCCCTGGTCTATGTACTGGTGACCAGTGTGGGAAATGGGCGTGATGGGTTTCCCTCCCCAGCTTTTACCTTCATCTGGGGAAACACCATGCTCCCGTTCACCTCTGTTTGCTTCCGTTTATAATTCAGACACCCACCCCTCATACTCATGTGCCTTTTCTATCTTGCCCTCTCCCCTCTTCACAGTGGTATCCCCAAATCTGCAGAAAAGTCTCCCACCTTCTTCCTTGCTTCCCACTGCCCCATCCTCATTTGTTCATTCTGCTTGTTCTTCTGAAATGGCCTTAGTCATGGCCGTGATTAGAGCAGGGCCAGTGATGTGTCTGTGCTGAAGAAAGAGGGAAGGCAAACACTCTGAACGAGGTTGTCATGATAAAGAGGCAGTGTCAGGAAACCACAGGAATCTTGGAAATCATGAAGTCATCTTCTCCAGCATCTCCAATATCGCAGTCTCGGTACCTCCCTCTAATGAAAGCTGCCTTTGCCCTACCTTTCTTCTCCCACTGTTTCTTTCTGAAGAAGCTTTTTGTGGGTTAGTTGAGTTTGTTTCTCCCACTGCTTCAGTGTTGTCTTCTGCTGCAACTACACAGCATTTCAGCTACATTAGGAAGTTTTCGTGGGGCTGACCCAGAAACCCGACAATATAACGTTGTTCTATGGGGAACCGTGTCCTGATCTCAATGCGCTGGTTGATCAATGACCTTGCGGGAACATCTGGCTTCGTGTGTGCGCACATGTGTACTGCTGGGCACAGGTAGATGTTCCACACCCCAAAAATTTATTTCATTGTGTTGACAAATTGAGGACAAACGGGAGTGGTGTGTCATTGAAGCCGTCTATCCCTGAGAGATGCTTTTGTGACAAGAAGTAATGTCACCGCTGTATATAACTGCGATTTCCCAGAAAAGCCTCTGCATTTTATTTTCTTTGCTTTTTTCTCATCTTATTTTCCCAGCCCGGAGATGATCGCCTTCCTCTTTGCCTAAGTGCAACCTACCAGGCCTTCAGGGCGCTCCCCGCAAAGCCTTCCCACAGACCACTATCAGGACAGGTGTTAGCAGTAGGAGCTAACATTTCTGCGTTCTTACCATGTGCCAGCAGTATGCTGAGTGCTAAAAAGGCATTATCTCACTTAACTCTCATGGCTTCCCTATGAGGTGAGCACTGTCGTCGTCCCCATCTCAACAGACAAGAAATTGAGGCTCACGGAAGTGAAGGGACGCATCTAGAAAGTGGCAGAGCGCCTGGGATCAGGACCCAAGCCGTCTGCCCCTTGAGCTCCTGGTCATGCAGTCTGCTCCCATCTCCCGGCCCTGGTTTCCCTGGATGCACCACGGATAAGGCACGACACAGCCCTTGATCACATTCTCTTTCTTTCCCAGCACTGGCGTGTTTGGCTTTTTTTTTTTCTCTCTCGTAGACTGCACACTCCTTGTGGAGGGTTCAGAATAAGAGCCTTGGGCCAGATTCTGAGATTTGCTAACTGTGGTGCCTCCCTGAGACCCACCATCTCAAAGGACGGTGGTGACGATTAAAAGAAAATCATGCATTTGAAGGGCTCAGCCTGGGGCTGCCCGCGGTGAGAGTACAAACGACTTTAGATATTATTGGTGTGATGGCAACGAGCACAGCCCGACATCCATAGCGGGGCTGAACGTTTTTCTACCAATTCGTTCTGCAGGGGTCCCAGGCTGCTCCGCCCACCCGTCCTCGCCTTAGTGAAACTGACTTAGCCAGTACCCTCTCCCTCTCTGTGACTCATCAGCAAAGTCGAACGCTTTGTCTTTTCTCTGCCCTCCGAAGTACAAGGACCTTTGCCACCACAGAACTGGCAGCAGCCTGATCACTGCTTCGAGAGAGGTGGAGGGGGCTGGAAGCAGGTAAATGCTCATCCCGCTGAGCTCCACCTCCTCCAGGCTTCAGTTTCCTCATCTGTCAGAGACGGGAGACAGGACGGAGCCGCTGACCTGCCAGGGCCCTGGCAGCCTCCAGCGAAGGCTCCCAGGGCTCTGCTTTTAAAGAAGGCGATCCCAGGCACTAAACTGTTGTCAACTGTCTTCCGCTCTTCACGCCTTTCCCGCGTGCCTGTTTTTGTGAAAGTGTGTGTGCATGAGTGTGTTTGTGTGAACCTGTGTGTGGCTGTATGTGTGTGTGTGTGCATCTGTGTGTGTGTGAGTATGTGTGTGTGCTTCTCTGTGAGTGGATACGTATTTGTGTGTGTGTGTGTGTGTGTGTGTGTACATTCGCACAGGGTTGAAGCAGCCCAAACCAAAGGGACAGGAAAGAGAGGGAAGGGTGGCCCGCTCACCTGTGCCTTCGGCGGGGCGGGAGGAGGCCTGAGCCCTCGGCTCTGCGTCCGCCGCTCGGGTGCCGCCCTCCGGCCGGAGACCAGAGCCCGTAGGCCGCCTGGCGGGCGGGGAGGGGCTGGGGGCGGAGCGAGGGGGTGGGCGGGGGCGATGGGCGGGGCGGCCTGGGTGGGCGGGGCGGCCGGCGGCTCCGGGCATGCTCGGCCGCGGCGGCAGCGAGCGGGGCGGGTCGCACTGGTCCCCGGCGGGCCGGAGCGGCGGCGGCGGCGGCGGCGGCGGCGGCGCGGGGCAGCATGAGGGAGCCGCTCGGTAAGTCCCGGCATCCCTCGCCCCTCCTGACTCCCACCGCCCATCCGGTCTGCTCCCACGGCGCCTCGCCCCCAGCTTCCCGCGCTCGCCCCCCAACTTCTCCAGCCCGGACGCGGCTCGGGTCGGCGCCCTCCCCAGCCCGCCGCGCGGCCTCGGGCGGGGGGCGCCGCTCTGCTGGGAGCGCGAGTCCCCGCCCTCAGGTGCCCAGCCCCGGGCGCGCGCTGCCCGGCCGGCGCCGAGGGCCGCGGCTGGCGTCGGCGCGCGTGTCGCCCCTCGGCGCGGGGGGGCCCGGAGGGCGGGGGTCGCTGCCGGGTCCGGCGCCTTCGCGGGCGTGTCCACCCTTTGAGCTGACAGCCGCTGCGCGGGGTCCCTGAGGTCCCGGTTCCCACGGCCCCCCCGCGCCGCGCCATCTCCGCCCGGCCGCGCGCGCCCGCCGCCGGGGGGTCAGGGCCGCCGGTGTTAGGGCGCAGATCGCCGCCAGTGCCCGCGGCGACTCGGCCCCCGGCTGCGGGCGGTGAAGCGGAGGAGGGAAAGGGAAACCGGGGGGGAGAAGGGCAGGGCCCCGCCCGAGAGCGCCGTGCGTCTGGCTGACCAGCTCCCTGTGCGGTCTGCAGCGCGCCTGCCCGCCGGGCCCGGGTCTTCGCGCGCACCCTCCGCGCCCCGCACCCGCGGTCGCCAGCGGCTCGCCCCCGAGGGCCAGGGGTTTCCTGCACGCCCGATCTACGGCTCAGGGCGCCGCTCTCGCCCCCGAAACGGGCCAGAGCAGCCGAGCGCCTGGGATTCTCCTAGGGGTTTGGAAAAGCAGCTGTGATTTCACTACCGAAGGAAAAAATGGAAACGGGAACTTGACGCCCGCGCAACCTGGCCGCGCCCCAGCCCTCGCTCGTACGCGCTCTCCGGGGGCAGAAGGCTTCGGGGAGCTAGCTTAGGCGGGTTCCTACCTCCGCCCGTCCCCTGCCGCCCTGGCCACCCCGTGCTGCGTCTCCCGCCCCGGCTCTAGACGCCTGGCCTGTTGGGGAGAGAGCGGAGCCGTGCGGACCACACAACTCGGAGGTCTTCCTTTCGTCTTTTCAGTTTCGCAAGTGTGTATCCCGGGGATCTGAGATGCGGGTTGGACGATGGGAGGGGATTCTTGGGAGCGGGAGTGGGCCAGGGATTCAGGCGGCCAGAAACGCTTGGGTGAAAATCGCAGACGCAGTCGTCTGAGTGGGGAAAACTAAAGGGAAGCGTTGCCGTCTGTCAGGTAGTTTTAGAATTTAAGATGAATGGATTAAGACCGTCCAGCAGGGCAGGCGAGTGTAAGTTTGTTAGGAAATTCCACGCAGATTCTATTTCGAGGAACTCGTGTTGGTTTTCGTGTAAAGTGGGGAGTTTGGTAAATTCGTTCGGTTTTCCGTAATGCTCTGGGTTTGGACTTTATATTTACCTTGATGGTAGGTGTCTAATTCTTGGCCACGAGCTGAACAAGCTTCCTGAAGGGCTCCAAGTGTTACTCAGGGCAGGCGGCGTGCAGCAAACGGTTTCCCTCCCGCTAGAGGGGTGAGCAAATATTTGTTGAACAGAGGCCTTCATCTGCTGGGCCTTCCTCCAGACTTCACCCGCTGTTGCAGAGATGGGAAGGTCAGGCCTTTGGCAGGCCCAAGAGATTTAGGGGGATTGGGTGGGTGGAGGAATCCCGTGCCAGAAAGGAAAAAAAAAAAAAGAATTTTTGTCTTTCCACCTCCTTGGAACATAACTTAAAATGCCGAGTGTCCACATGCTCTGGAGGGTTTGACAGGCTAATCAGAGTTATCCAGAAACGCATCTGAGTAAGTCACAGATTCCAGAGACATTGGGCCGTAAAATTTTAGCTATAAAAGGTAACTGACGACTGGAGGTACACAAGGAGAATAAATAAGGACCAATTTTTCAGTTAAAAAAAACAAAAAAAAACTTTGAAAAGATCCTTGGAGTCTAATCTTTAAAATGCAGTTTAAAACTAAATCTTAGAAATGCTATGAGTAAAGAAAGCCCGGCAGTCTGCAGCCCCAGCAGGTTCTCAGTGTCCTTGCTGGGGAGCCCTCGAGTTTGGGAGGACCGCAAACACGGGCCGGGCTGTTCAGAGTCCAGCGTTTCTCTGTTAAAGAGCTTGGCGGGTCTTCTCGCTAATTACTCTAAAGAGAGTTTAGAATGCAGAGCGTTGGAGTGAAACAATTGTTCTGTTGTGGTTTTTATTTTGAGAAGCAAGGACTACGTCTCTGACGTCCTCTAGGCCGGTGGCTGAACCCATTACTGCAGTTTATTTGGCTTTTCAGCAGATGTTGTTGTTCACCTTTTGCATGGGAAGTGTTATCTCAGTCGTTGAAACCTTGCTATTGTGCTTTGTTTCGAGGGCGGGCTGACTTAGGGAATGCAGCACGCGCTAAAGGGGCGCTCACTTGCTAAAGCCAGCAGCCCAGAGGGGCTAGAACAGTCTCCAGTACTTTGATACAGTCTTTAAACGTTACATGTTATTGAAACATACAGGAACCGTCCGGATGCTAAAACCTCAATTATCTTGTTCTGAATTTGTGATGTTTTGTTTAGTTTGGCTTATTACCTTAACTTTCTTTAACTAAATATATTTTCCAGAAACTTTCTAAAGGTAATATATTGACAGTTGGGGACTGCCTGGCCCAACTGACAGAGCCTTTTATTATCAGACCACTAAATATCTTTGTAGTTTGCTGCTTTTTGGTTCTCTCTCTAGAGCTTTCTCATTCAGCTTGTTTCTTCTGTGTGTAAGTCTAAGAATTTAGATACTATTATAAAGACACACCAAGATACATATTTCAAGGAGGGAAAGAAAAGGGAGAGAGAGAAAGCAACTGTGTATAGGAAGACTAATTGGAGAAACAGAAACCAGATGGTTTTATCTCTTGACACAGTGGGGCATGGGGGGACTTTAACTTTTTACTAAAACGCTGAATTTTTCAGTGTTTATTTCTAGAATAACATTATATGACTTTCGCAATTAGAAAATAAATAATGTAAGAATTATATGAAATAATTTAAACTTTAACATTTTTAAATGTTAAATGTTGGCTCTTTTATTCGAAACAAAACGAGTGTGTTATACGTTTAATAGACGACTTCAGGAATCTTTGTATGTGGAGTTTGATGTCTCTGGTGATAGTGGAATTTAATTCTAACCTATTATAAGTTTTACAGTTGTTTTTGCAAATAGCCAACAATTCCAGAAGATTTAAAAAATCGTATCCTTTTCTTAATGACTGCTAATCTTTTGGAAATGTTAATGAGGTACTTAGGGTCTCTTACAAATGGGTGAGGTCTCCAAAGCAATAATTGTGTGACAGGATTTAGAGGTGAAAGAGGAGATGTGTGTGTGTGTGTGTGTGTGTGTGTGTGAATGTGTATGTATGTGTGTTCATACAAGTTGTGGTGAAGAGACAAAGAAGTTAGAAGAGATAATATTTATGAAAAAAATAAAGTCTGTAATATTTGGTACTTTATTTTCTTCTCTTTTTGAATCAATGCCTTAATACAACCCAACCCAGCAAGATTAGTGTTCCAGGAACCTTTTGATCTCAGACCCAAGTTTTCCATCTCGTTGTTTTTTGTTTTTGTTTCTTTTTTGTCACCTTAAAGAAACTTAACTCCATGATGGTTGTCCTACTAAAAACTATTACTTCCCAGGTTCGATACGCTTTTTATGTCTAAAGAGGTTTTCACCACTTGAGGGCCCTGGCAGAGCTGGTCATCCCTCTGTGGTGTGGTGACGACAGTGTGTGAGAACTTACTGTCCCAGGACTTAAACTGTTGAGCTCTTTATTTAATTATTAAGACTGGAAAGGGAAATGGCAATCCTCTTGCTCATAATAGAATACATGGCTCTACCATCGAAAAAAACACCAAAAAAAAAAGCTGTAGAAAGCAATAAAAATCCATGCCTCAGTTAGCAACATGCCTCAGTCTGGTTTGTTTTGTGTCTTGGCTATTCACCTCTTGTTTAAAGAAAGTACTTTGTTATATATTAATCATAACATTTGACCAAAAAATTGTCAGTTGAAGAAATATTTACAGTCAACTGCCAACAATTTGAGGGACTAATTGCATCTTAAGGATGGAATGTCAGCAAATGCAACTGAGAACGTTTTCTAGAAGAGTAACAATGTCTCATCGAGACCTTTAGAATGCTGCTTGTAATCTTACATACAATTCTATCAGCAGAACGTGATTTTGAGCCTACTATAATCAGGTTAAGTGTATCTGTAGCAGATAAGACGCAAATACCATATACTAGACCCTCTGAGCCTTACGTAATTTACTATTCATTTATTCTTTTCTTCTGTGTCACTTTTATGCTCGTTGAGTCTTCCAAATATGCCGTACGTTTTCAGTGGTACATTTTCCTAATCCTACCTATGTAGCTTTTTGTTTTTAAGGGTTTTTTTCCCCTGATGATGAAATAATAATAAAGTGTAAGAAAGTGCCAATATTTGACCATTTTTTACCCGTAAAACTTCATACGGTTCGATCTACTCCATTTCATGACAGAACATCATAAAATACAGTAAAGTATAAATAAGGACATTGTTTTAAAAACTCAGAATCCAATAGCACTGTTGCTATTTTAGTATGTTTCCTCTTCCCCACACTGTGTGTGTGTGTGTGTGTACGTATATAAATGAAATTGTATTATATGCACTGAATCTAGGCTTTTGTAAACTGTCTGTTTAGCACGGGACCAGGAGCATTTTCTCCTGTGCCGTTATATATCTGAAAACATCATTTTATACACCTGTGTGCATATTGTAGTCTACCACGTGGACGCACCAGAATTTTAACCATCCCTTAAATGAACATTTAGTTTAGCTTTTTTTTATTGTCATAATTAGAACTTGGATAAGTATCCTTATATAAAACTTTGTGTGTATCTTGGATGATTTCATTAGGGTGGATCCCAAGAAGTGAGATTATTAGTCTATAGGGTTTCAGATTTTTAAAGATTTTATAACATTAATCACTTTTAAGAAAGGAAATAGCATTTACCTACAGATCCCTGCACACAGTCATACACAAATAGGAGAACCCTTAAAGCTCACTCACCGTGTCCTCACCAACAACAGCTATTGCTTTCTAGAAGCTTCAATAATTTGAGAAGTGAATAGTGGCATTTGGGTTTAATTTGCATATCCTTGATCACAGGTGAGGGTGAACATTTGGTTCATATTTTTAATTGGGTATTTGTCTCTTAGTTTTCAGTGCTAGGCAGTTGTTAAAAAGGCCGAAAAGTGCTGGTTGATTTCATGAGTTTATTAATATTTTGTTTCATTTCACTGTCTAGCGGAGCCTGCTGACCGTCAATACGAAAAGATGGAACATTTTTATAAATGGGAAGGGAAGAGGCAGTGGAGCCTGTTTAGGTACCATTCGTTCGCAAGGCTCCGCCTCTAGTGATGAGAATGCCTGAGTCACGCCTCCCAGCCTAGGAGGTCCACAGGTGGGGGTGTGGGCGGGGCTTGTGTGTCTTTGTGTTCTCCGAGCGCAGGGCCTACACACCCAGGGCAAAGCAGGTTGCAATCAGTGGGCATCACTGCGCTCGGGGTCTTCTGGGAGCGAGGGTGCTGGGTGGTAGACTCCCTGGCCTTACCTGCACCCTCCTCTCAGCGTGTGGCCGCTTAGCTCTGCTCTCTGGGCTGGCCTCTGTATGGGTGCTACGTACGAGGCCAAGGTCAGAGGGTCTCTCTTCCTGTGACCCAGTTAGCTTTGTTCTGTGTCAGAGCCACAAGCTGTATTCCCTTCACCGGGGCTGGCTGACTTAGAAATGCACGCTGCTCATCACAGGGGAGAAGAGGCTAGAGAGAGGGGCGATTTCTAGAGCTAGAAGGACCCCGAAGAACCTCTAGTTCAGTCTTCTTAATTTACTTTTTAGGGAGAAGACTGAAACCCATGGGTTCTCTCCTTTTCTCCTATGCATCGTCTCAGGCCCCGTTCCACACAGCAGATGTGTACTGAGCAACGTGCAGGAATGGAAATTAGTCCCTACAGCGAGGGGGTGGACGGCTCAAGTTCATGCTCCAATGCTGATGGGTTGTTAGCGGTGCTTTCCTAACCTCACCGTCCCTTCAGCCTGGATATAAAGGATACAGCTGCTACTTACAGAACTTAGAAGCCCACCGCGGAGTAAGACGGCTTTAAGTGGTCTCGTTCGGGTTCTTTGGAAAGGACAAAAACTCTGATGAAAAGCCATTCGAGAATGATTTGGGCACAAAGAAATTTTGCAGGAATAAGTTGGTTAAATTAAAATCGAATGACCTGTCATCTTCTCCAACCGGGAGTTATTTCCGACTTCTGTGTTTCTCCTAATGAAAGGACCATTACCTTAGTCACCAAGACCAAAATCCATTGTACTTCTTCCCTTGAAAGTTACTCTCAATAATTTCCTTCATCCCTTATCCTCTCTGCTACCACCCCTGCACATTACAAAAGAGGGGACTTGTGACTACTTGTCCACACGTCTGTCCTTGTTCTGACCGTGTTAGTCCTTCACTTTCCTGCCAGAGTCAGTGTAAAGCACCTTTCCTTTATCTGCCCAAACCCTTCTGTGGTTTCACACTGTGTGCTCATTTAAGTCCAGATCCTGTTATCGTTGCAGATAAGGGTGGCTGTTTCTTTTTTACTTTTTTTATAAATTTATTTATTTGTTTATATTTGGCTGTGTTGGCTGCACTGGGATGCGTGCGGGCTTTCTGTTGTTGCGGTGAGGGGGGGCTACTCCTCGTTGCAGTGTGCGGGCTTCTCACTGCGGTGGCTTCTCCTGTTGCAGAGCACGGGCTCTAGGCACGCAGGCTTCAGCAGTTGTGGCACGAGGCCTCAGTGGTTGTGGTTCACAGGCTCTAGAGCTCAGGCCCAGTAGTTGTGGCACGCGGGCTCAGTAGTTGTGGCTCGTGGGCTCTAGAGCGCAGGCTCAGCAGTTGTGGCACATGGGCTCAGTTGCTCCGCGGCATGTGGGATCTTCCCGGAACAGGGCTCGAACATGTGTCCCCTGCACTGGCAGGTGGATTCTTCACCTCTGCGCCACCAGGGAACTCCCAAGGGTGTCTGTTTCTATGCAGATAATTTTTTTCTCTTAGAATTTAGTTTTTTTCTGAAAGTTACAAGCTCCCCTCCCATCTCTCATACGTGCAGTTTGTCCGTTTTTCAGCTTCACACGGCAGCTTTTATGAGAACCCCAGGTCCCCAACCAAGAGCCTGGAACCCAGAATAATTGAAGAGGTCTGCTGAAGGTCGGAGAGCATCGTGTGGTGTATTTGTGAATGAATCGTGTTACTGAGTATTTGAGTGTTTAGAAGTCAGTGCTAGTACGGCCATCAAGACGTTGCCAGCAGCAAGGCATGAGCCCTCGTGTGTGTGCATGTACGTGCGTGTGTGTGTGGTGTGTGTGCCCAGGGTACAAGGGAAGCATCGCCTCGAAGAGCCGTCTCAGTCCAAGAGAATAAAGAATTTTTTCCTTTTAAATATAGTTTTCATCTTCATGCCACCATGCCTTCTCTCCTTTCTTGTTTATATTTATGCATTATTTGGTAAATTGGGAAACTTCTGTTGCTTATTAAGGAAGGAAATTTAGAGCCTACAATAGTGCACGGGCTGTGAAGCTGGACAGACCTTGGTCTGACCCTTGGATCTGTGCTTGCAGGCTGTGTCACCTTGGACTCTCAGCCTTGGTTTTCTCGTCTATAAAATGGAGACGTTCATATCCACAGCAGGACATTTACTGGGAGTAGAAAACAAAGTGCGCCAGGCAGCTAGCAGAGTAGCTGGCAGACTGCAGATGCTCGGGGACGGATGATGTTATTATCTTTCATGCGCTGCTATTCTGAGCTTATGGAACAGGCTCTTCCTTCTGCTTTGTACAGAGAGAGTTAATTGCAGCGGTGGCAGGGGGATAAATTAACCACAGATTGGAAGATGTTCTTGGTGAATTCGTCATGCATCTCCTGGAGGGTATTTGAGCATCTTACCACCTAGCCCAAGCATCCTCAAGGGGAAGAAAAGTAATAGAATATAAACCTAGTGATGTCATGACTCAATCATAAAACCCAACCCGGGAAACTGAGCTGTTCAGCATTGTTATTCCTCTCCCTCCCCCCCTACCCCTCTAAACCACCTGGATCACAGCCTGTGTGCCGTAAGCATTTCTCTTTGGGCCTCATCTCATGAATTTCGTCTAATCTAAACCAGTCCTGTCGAGGTGAACAAGAGAACTGCGGACTGAACCCAGTCTTCTCACCCAGCTCACTGTTCCTTGTTTTTTATTTCCTTCACTGTTTCTTCGATTATTTTTGGAGTCTTGATGCTTATAATTATGCATTTTAATAACAGAACAGAGGGGGAAAAAAGCAATCGTTTGCATTTAGTGTAACTATTTTTTGGCGTGTTGTTGCACACTCAGCACAAAAGTTTTCCTCTGTAAAGGAGACTTGTTATGAATCCGGTTTTCCTTCTTTGTATATACTGTCCTGCAAAATTTGCTTTAATCCAATGGCTTCTGTCGCTCAACTCAAGTTGTATAAACGGGTGAGAGGTTCTCTGAGCCGGGTGGCCAGGTTGGGCCCTGATTTCTCTTTGGTAACATTGAGCAAGGCCACAAAGTCCAGTAGAAATTGCTCTCCTGACATCCTAGTAGCTACTAGAAGCCACACGCTTTTCTTTGGAGTAAGCGGCTTGGAAGTTGAGTCACTTGGTAAAGGCCATCCCCCAAGCAGAAGCCAGGATGGAAAGCGAGGCCCTTCTGCCGAGAAAGCTCTCTGAGCTGCTCCGTTTTCGCTCTGATCAGGTGGAAGTCTGCAGACAGCTTCCACCTGAGATGGGAAGAAACAGCTGAACATACGCCCCCCAGAGAAGGAGACCCACCAGGACACATGGCCCTTTTGCCAGGCCATCAGGTTTTTATTGGGGCGGCAGAGTTTTTCAACTGGTTTCTCAATTTTGTCTTTGAAATGATGGACTTAACTCTAGCAATTTGTGGGGCAGAGAATAGTAGGAAAAGATGAAAAGAGCCATAGTGAACTCAAAAGAGACAAAATGCTGCTTCCTGGCTCTCTCCAACCAAAAAGAATGAAAGCGGCAGCACTGCAGGTCCAATTCATGCTGAGGGCTCCTTGGTGGCCCTCTTAGCTCCTCCTACACCGGGTCTTATCTGTCAGCCAGTGATGCTGTGTTCCAAGGCCTCAGGTCTCGAGCCCCAGGTAGATCACAGGCAGAGGAAGGAAGCAGCAGACGTACTTTCCCTTAAGGAGGTTTATTTCTTTTCATCTTATGCTCTTAAGAATAGGAAAGTAGCTTCACTTAGTTGCTGTGACTTTTCTTGAAAGGAAATTGTTGATAGGACAGAAGAGGTGTATTTGCTGTTGAGAACAGAGCAAGGAACTTGTTAGACTAAGGAAGTTCTCATAGCTTGATGGGGTCATTGAACTTGACAAAATTTCAGGGGTCACCTAGTCCAGCATCCTGACCAGCGCAGGATTGATTTCTACATTAGTGCTTTCCAAACTGTAGGTTGTGACCGATTCGTGTGGCACTGAATTTACTGGGTAGTGGCCAGCATGTTTCAAAAGTGAAAATGGAATAGAAAATATGAGAGCACCCGTCAGGATGTGAGGGTAAGTACTTTTCCTTTCAAGTTTTGACTAATGTGTGTACACACACCTTCAGTGGATTTGCTGTAAAAACAACAGAGTTGACAAATCCTTGACCGCCACTGAAGACTCTCCCAGCCACGAACTCCCCCCTTTCAGAGGCAGCCGGGCCCTGATGGACTGTCCTGTTAACACGTGTGTCCTTATCTTAAATGTCTTCTCTGCATTAATGGTATTCAGATAGTCATAGAATGAAAAAGATACTGAAAGTGGGCTCCTTCGTCTCTGTCCTTGTGTCCCGGGATTCCTCCCCTGAGAGTGTATCTAGGTACCTGCGCTGACTGGTCTGCTCTTTGTTAGATGTTCCACTATGAGTATTTGACACAAGGTGACAAAGTAGCAAAGAAAAAAATTTCTTACATGGACTGGCTGGAAAATCATACTCACAGGGTGATCTCACAGTGCAGCTCTACCTTGAGGGATTTGTTTGGCTTAGAAGCGATCTTCCAGAGGCCTTCCTGACCCCTTGAGAGCCTGGGTGAGGGTCCCGTCTCTCCTCCTGTCCTTGTCTCCGCCGCAGCACTGTGACACTGTGGGGAGGGGCAAGCTCCCGTCGGTGTGCATGCGTGTGCCATGCTTCAACGACCTGTTTTCCTGCTGTCGCCACAGCGAGCCAGTGAGCTGCTTCTCGAGAGCAAAGAACGTGTCTCGTTCATTGTTATAGTTTCAGTGTCCAGTGCATCCTAGGCCCTCAGAAATTGTGTTTCCACGTTTGGGACTCTGTAAAATAACATTTGCTGTTGTCAGTGACTCGGAGGGCGATGGAAGTGTCCCTTCCTGGAAGACAGCTGTCTGGGTGATGGAAAGCGGGAGTGACTTTGGAAATCAAGAGTCACATCCCAAGTGACACGAAGGGAATCAGGAAGGGTCTAGTGGTCACAATGAATAACGAAGGTGAAAGCTTTTCATCGGGCAGGTAACCCTTCAGAGACAAAGGAGACATCGCTGCATGATGAACGCACTCCCACATTTGTGCACGAGTTACACTTTTCCCTGCACTTGTGTGGCCCTCAGGACGGTCTGGTGAGCCAAGAAGAGAGTGGCCATTTTGCAGGTCAGAAAACTGAGGTTTGGTGTGGTTCATGACTTGCCCCCGGGATCATGGCTGGGGCTGGGTGTCAGCACCACCACGGGGATGAAAAGTCTCCTGCCCAGGCCCTAGAACGACGCAGGTTTGACCTTCGCGGGGCCGCAGATACACAGATTCTTTTCAGTAAGCGCCTCCTTACAGGGCGTGAGCCTGCACGCCCAGGCTCGGTTGAATCCGCGGATGGGGAACCGAGGATACAGAGGGACCCTGTGTACAGAGGCCTGACTGTAAAGTCACCCCCAGATTTCTGACGACCCGGGCGTCAGCGACCCAAGGGTCCACTGTACACACACATCTCTCCAAGTTGTAAACCCTCATGTTATAATAACTTGCGTTTATGTCCAGCTTTGCTGTGTGCTTGTCTGAATAGCAGCCCTTTGGGCTGGTGGGCAAGGGTGGCCTCGGGTGCCATCCGTTTAGAAGGCCGCTGTCTCAGGGCTGGGCAGAAAGTTTGAAAGGGCGCATCTCCTCCTCAGCGCCTTGGCGTCCCCTCCTGGTGGCCAGGGGCATTGATGCGTTAGGGACAGGCCAGCCCTTCTGCAGTAGGTAAGGATGCTACGGGAAGGACACTGCATCCGAGAGGGGTTGGGACCGCTGTGTGGCTATTGAAACTCTGTCTGAGGGGAGGGGTGATGTTTGGCCTGGGGTGGAAAGGAGGGAGAAGACCAGGCTCTGAGTTGGGGTGGAGAAGTGGTGAGTGCCAGCCAGAGGGAGAGGGGTCCTCTGGGGATTGGGTGGGCGCTGGGCATCCCACCCAGGCGGCAGGGCCTGTGGGTCACCCCCTCCCATGGGGCCGCACGGCCTGCGTGCCGAAGCTGCTGTGTTTCATTCTCCTGCTCCCCCAGGCTGCTGGCCTCTGAGGCCGAGCAGGTTAGGAGTCCCCCCAGATCAATACACTTTTGACCTCAAACCTCTAAGGTCAAGTACGGCTTGTCTGAGTTTGGGTCTTTTTTGAAAGGTATTCACGGCCTGGCCTGAGCTGGCGTGCCGCTTAAGGGTTTGCTAACTATACTTACACACAGACAGAGCCAGGATGGAGCGGTTCACCTAATCCCGGAAGGACAGTGACACACGGACCTTTTCCTTGAGGGTCATTGCTTCTTACCGCTCTCACAGTGGATTCTGTGGTGGACGCCGGCCTGCTCCTCTGCGTACTGGGTGGCCAGTTGGGGTGCAGCGCACTTGGCTTTGCTTTTCAAGAGCCTGACGTAGTAACGGAGAGAGAAACTGAGTGTCCTCGGACCTAAACTCTAACCTTAGCCGTGGTGCCGACTGGCTGTGTGACCTTGAGCCAGTGAGTCTGGGGACCCTAGTCTAGGCTACCAGGATTCTGTTGCCGTGTCATTTCTTTACTCCTGGTATGACGGTACCCCAAGTCTATTTTAAATGCCAGTTCCCCATCTCATACACATGCATGTGCAGTTTATGGAGTGAACTCCTAATCATTCTTCAAAACCTAGCTCAAATGTCCCTTTCTCCCACTGTGCATTCATTCAACAGTGATTTATTGAGAGCATACTCTGTGCCAGATGCCAGGGGCCTAGCACTGAACAAAACAGACCTTGCCTCCACGTCGCCACGGCCCTGGGTTTGTGATGGGATCCCTTTCCTCTGCAGCCCCAGCCCAGGGCCCGGCTCAGTGGAATCGGAAGGAACGCTCGCCTCTCTGGTCCCTCCATTTCTCTGGCCATGTTGTACAGGCGCCCTAGAAGACGCACAGCAGCAGGGTCAGGAGTGGCAGAGTTGCCGTGGAGACGGTTCCACTAGTAGTACAGCCACGGCAGGAGCTTGTGGATGTTCCGTGACGTGTAGGTACCTGACGGAGAATCACAGACTTCCACAGTCTGGTCCCCCCACCCTCTCTGTGCTGACAGTGGAGACTTTGCTGCTGCCGGGCCGAGAGTGTGATGAGCTGAGGACGGGCACAGTCAGCGGGATCCTGTGATGGGCCCCCGTGAGAGGTCCCGTCAGCAGGAAGCACGTGCGCCCCCTGCGCCCCCCTGCGCCCCCCTTTCACCTGCAGGCGGGCGGCAGGCATTTCCTGGCCATTGTCTGCAGGGGCTGCCACGGTGCTCGAGCTATTTCCGTCCACCAGCCAAGCGGGGCTGGAGCTGGCCAGGCTCTTCCAGGCCCGCTGCTGTGCGCTGCTCTCCCAGGCCAGCATCACAGCCCAAGGAGAGGCAGCGGCAGGTCTCACCAAACCGCCTTCCACCCTATTAGCGATGGGAAGACGCAGGAAAGAAGATTCTCTGGTGTCAAAGTAAACATGGCAGTGCCACGTCTGTGCACGCGTGTGCTTTCTCGTGGGGCTCTGTCCATTTTCATTCTTCTTGGCCGTTACCGTTGTCTTAGGACAGTGTGTTTGGGGAAGTTGCCACTGTTAAACTAAGGTGCCCTGGCAGGATTCGGACGTGGGCGCCCTGGGCTCAGAGGTGCAAACCATCTCCCCAAGATAACGTTGCAGAGGGATTTGATTCTTACAGGTTTCGTGTGGGAAGGAACTTGGGATCGTGTAGCACGTTGGGTGTGTAGGCTTGGTCAGCGTTTCTCATTAAGGACTGAAGATCTATTTTCAGCGGCTAGTTACCCACTCAGATTGCGTCTGCTGAAGTGCATCCTGGCCCCGGGTTGATTAAAGATCTCGCTCTGCCCTCTTGGAGCAAAAGGTGTGTCTCCAAGATGAAAGCAGGGAAGTACAGTAAGATTAAGCTGGGAATGGCTCTTTTTAGCAGCATGGAGTAGTAATTGCAGCTTCCGAGTCTCTCTCTTTGTTTTGTCTTCTCTCCGGTGTGTGTTCTCCTCCGGTGTCTGGGCTGTGGGCGCTGGGGACACTGTCAATCATTTCATGGCTTAAATCGCTAGTCCGACTCTCCTGCCAGGAGCGGCCATCCGAGGGCGCGGTCCCCATTGTCGGCGCCCCGCCCTGGCTCAGCGGAATCAAAGAACAGACGCCACCTCTCTGGTCCACGAGGGGCCAACTCACCCAAGCCCAGGCTTGAACGAGCTGCAGGAGCCCCCCTTCCCTTCCTCTGCTGGCACTGCACCCAGGGTCCGGACTGGTCGGGGTCGAGGGCGGGCGAGGCGCGGGGCCCCAACGGGAGTCGGTGACGGCTCACAGATACTCTCCTTCCTTGTCCCGCAGTGTGGGTCCTGCCACCACGACGGCCCCGGCGGCGGGGCTTGGACGCGGCCCGAGCGCTATGTACAGCGTAGAAGACCTCCTGATCTCCCACGGCTACAAGCTGTCCAGAGAGCTGCCGGCGCCGCGCAAGGATGATGGCGAGGGGCGCCAGGCCGTGAAGACCCGGGCGCCGGCGGGCCCCGGCCTGCTGAACGGGTGTGACGATGGCCCTGCCGCCTCCCCACGCGGCCAGGCCTCGCTGGGGACCGGCCGCCTGAGCGAGCCCGACAGCCGCGGCCGCGGGCCTCGGGGCCTCGGGGAGCCCCCGAGCGCTGCTGCCGCTGCGCGGATTTCCGAGGCTGGGTAAGCTCCAGCTGAAGCCAGCGTTCCCCGTGCCCCGGGGGTCTGGCAGTGGGTGTGTGAGTCCGTCCCTGGCCACCTCCGGTGGGGCTGGGGGGCCTGGGAGGGGGGGAGCAGAGCGGCACAAGGCGGCGTGCGCAGGGACGCAGGGCTGGTGCAGCAGGCGTTTAGCGCAGAGTGGCCGGTAACCGAGTTGCGCCCGCTGGCGCGGCGTCTTAATCCTCAGCCGCCTCTTTGTTCCCGTGTAAGCTCTTCGTATCTCCTCAGCCAGGAATCACTTAAAAACACTGGAGAAGCCAGTGTGTGTCAGGCACACATTCCCAGCACGTCTGCTTTCTCATCAACATGTTTCACCACCTTGTACCTCGCAGAGTTGGGAGACGGATACGCCTCCTCCACCCGTGCCGAAGCAAACCTTTCTTCTCGCGTATCCGTGTAATTCCACTGGCCTCCACCCATCTTTTCACAAACGCACACACACGTGCACACGCGCACACGCACACGCGCACACACGGGCCCTAGTGTGGAGATCGCGTCTGAATACAGCTGCGTCTGTGGGTGTTTTCTTAATAACCAAAAAGAGGGTGGACCGGGGAGGGTTGGTGGAGGAGGGGGGAGGTAAATTAGAGGGAATTTCGGCGGCTTTGCCCCAGAGCCTGCGCGGGAGAGGACTCCGCAGCCCTCACCCGGCAGTTTCAACCTAGGGGAACCCTTTGCCATCACTTCCTAAAGCTGTGTTTGCCTTTAATGCTGCCCGGGGACCAGGCTCAGGCCGGAGGAGGGGCCGTGCCTACAAAGAGCGCGAGGCTGGGTACAGCTGGGCAAAATGGGCCACCCAAACAGGTGGGAGCAGAGGCCTCTGTTTAAGGGAAGCAAACAGACATGCAAACGAAAAGGGCAGTGAGTCTAGTCCAAAGGGAATGAACTAGCTTCCACGGTTACAGGTCGCCTTTCACAGGGAGGATCTTCCTTGTTGGTCGACAGCCTTCAGGGAGGGATTTTGCTCTTACAGGTCGGAGCGTTCAACACCTTGGTCACTGAGTACAAGCAAAGGGGCGGGCCCCTCTTCACACCCAGTGGAGTAGAAGCAGGTTTGTGTTGCCAAGTCAGAGCTGCCTCTCTGTGGAGGGCGAGGTTGTCACTGATGGGGCGGGTTCAGGAGGGCGCCCAGGATGGAGAAGGGCTTGAAGCTGCTTTTTTTTAACCTTGCCCTTCAAAACCTGCCCTTATGTCCACGACTGCCTTTGCAGCCCTGTTCCCTGAAAAGCATGCCCACCGTGGGTTTTGGAGGAGGGTGATTGCGGGTATGTTGTCCGAGAGCCAGGACAGCCTTAGCTGCTGCTGCACAAACGCGTTCTGGGTTTCACCCCGCCTCCTGTGCTTCCGGTTCTGTGCTGAGCACGCCTGCACCTTCCGCCCTGGATTTCAGGGCACCGAGGCTGTGCCCTGCTCCCCCTCCTGCATTTCCTGCAGAGCTTGCTACGTGCTGGGCACACAGTGTGTCCAGTATAAGCCCAGGGATTCAGTTCATCCACCCAGCCTCGTAACAGTTGTTGAGAAGCAGAAGGTTTAGTTTCTAACGAGGTGAAGACGATGGCCTTGGAATCCCTGCACACGTGCCACGAGTGGGGTCCATCCCAGTCCAAAGGGCTGAATCAGAGATCAGAGTTGGGTCCCGCTCGGGAAGCAGCAGAATCCCCTGGAGGATTCCACGTGGGCAGTGAGGCTCCCAGCCCCGTTCACAGCTTGCTCAGGATTCCCTAGCCCTGTGTGATCACGGGGGCCTGGGAACCTCAAGGCCCTCCATCCCAGCCTCCCTCAGACCTGTAGGCGCCTTTCTTTCTGTCACAAGTGAAGGGCTCAGCTGGGTTGAGAGCAGCGCTGGGACGTCTTTGCCTGTCGACAGAGTTCTGAGAGATCTGGCCGTTCCCCCCAAGTCCTGAGGCTGCCCGGTTAACTTGGGAGGTGTCGAGGTGCTTTTGGATTGAAGGTTGCCTTGTAGGGTAGAAAGAGAAAACGCATTCATGTTTGCAAAGATGCATGCCAGCGCCCCGTGCCTCAGAGACCCGCTGCCCAGCTTCCTGGCTTGAAGTGAAAAGACGTTTTCTTTCTTTAGTGGCCAGTAGAGAACTGGAAAGAGGGGGCAGGCGGAAAGGTAGGCTGAAGGGGATTACGTTTCCCTTTCGGGAGAAGCGTACCTTGAGAGGAAATAAATAGATGCTAACAGTTAAAGCTTAACTCTGAGTCGGGACGCATCAGTGGTGCGCAGCTAGATCCCAGCCTTTAGTCACGGGGCGAGGCAGCCGTGCTCCTGCACCTGGCCTGGTCCCCACTGTGACCCTGCCGGGCTGGCCTCCGGGTCTGGGGGGCCGCTGGGGCCCGGGATGCGCTGTCCAACTCCAAGCCATCAGGGTGACTGGGGAGCATCACAGGGGCCCCTCATCCTGCAGTTCCTCGGTGGGGTGAGGTCTGCCCTAGAGAGTGCCCTCACCACAGGCAGGTCCTCAGTACCCCTGGACCTCCTGGGGACGGGGGGCTCAGAACAGTTTGGAAGAGGCCACAGGGGCCGAAAGGAGACTGCTTTGTTTTATTCTGGTGGAATGGTGGAGAGGTAGGCATGTTAGCAATGTTGTTATTTTATAGCCAAGAGCTTGAAGCTCAGAGAACGTCAGTGACTCTGCAAGGGCCACGCACTCAGTGCTGGCGTGGAGGGAAGCCCGGCTCGGGCCACAGCAGCACCGGGCCTGGCCACACTGTGCCTGGCGGGGCCCGTCGCCTGTGCTGGGCCATCCTCACGTCCTCCCCTGCACTCCCTGCCCGTGGGCGGGGGTAGCAACTCCCACGCGCCGCTGAGCCCCTTCCTGTCTGGGGAGCTGCGTAGGGACGGCATCTGTGCTCCCTGGTCAGAGCCGGGTAATGACGCCGCCCTGCGCACACAGGCCGGGGCCACGTAGGTGGGGAGCAGTGTCGCCCGTCATCTGGGCGTGGCTGGAACATCAGGGCTCCCGGGTGAGAATGAAGAATGATAGGATTGATAACTCACATCACCTTAGAGTTTCTCGTGTATGAGCTGGTTATATGCAGCAAAATGTTAAAAAAAAAAAAAAGGCGGGGAGGAACACAGAACAGATTTGGAGCCTTGCCTAGGTTCCCGAATGCAGGACCCACGCTTCATAAGTGGGCGGAGAGGCTGTGCTCTGAGCTGTCGCTGTTGTTAGATCGAGCGATACCGAGCTCCTGGGGTGGCAGGAGGGGTGCAGGACCGGCTGAACCTGCTGAGAAGCCCTTCGGCTCAAGTGGGGAGACCGTTTATCCAGCGCGATAATTAGAGTCACTGCTTTCCAAAGCTGCGTCCCACGTGTTGCCGGGACTGACCTTCTCAGGGCTGGAGACTGGACGAGCGTGTAAAGCACAAACGCTGGCTGTGCGGCCCCGTCACCTGCACTGTCGACCCCAGCTCTGAGGTCGCGGCCTTGGTGGCTTCGTTTATACCAACCTTGGGGGACGGGTGGGGAGGGGACAGTCACAGGCTCAGCAGAACTCCCGGGGGCCGCCTGGTCCCTGGCGGGAAAGCTTCCGTCCTTGTGGCTTCTCCGGGTGCAGGGAACCAGAGGCACCTGCGTGAAGGGGGAGGTGTGAGGATACCACGGGGGCTTGGCCCGCAGGACACGAAGACTGGCGGCCTCACCCGATGAGGGACGAGCAAGCTGGGCCCAAGATGGGCCATTAGCCCGGGTCTCTCCAGGCTGTGGCTCGTCCCTGCGGGACCCTCTCCGCCCGAGGTGTCGCCTGTCACTGCGTCTCCCTGCACTGCAGCTCCTCCACTGATGTCACCAGCAGTTCCCCCTTCCCGCTAACCTGGGCTCCCCGGGACTCGAGTCCCACGTGGAGGCAGAGGTTTGGCTCCAGAGCCCCCGCCGACTTCCGCCCTCGGGTCTCAGTTTAAATTTCCAAGAGAAAGTATGTGTAGCTTGGGGCAGCCAGAGATGCTTTGGGCATGGTGAGCCTGCGGCCCTGTTCTGGTCGGCGGTCAGCACGCGAGGGGCTGGCCAGGGCAGGGCGGCTGGACAGTGGTGGGTGTCCGGGCCTCACCCGCTCTGGGTGGAAGGCTTCGGATGAGGCCGCTCTCCAGGCCAGGGTGGGCGCGGGGCTGACTGTGCACCCCACTCATATTTTCTTTTCTCTTCCCAGACCGTTGATTTAGGAAGCCTAAAGCCCTGGCACGTCCCCCTTGAGTCATTCACTCCGCAGAGTGTTCACCTGGGTGCTAAACACTCCTAGATGGTCTCAGGGACCGGACTGGGGTGATGGAACTGGCTGTGTGAGTCACCCACGTGGTACAGAAGAAAACTCACAGGTCACGTCAAATGTCACTACAGTATTCCCATAGCAGGAGAACCGAGGATGTACATAGCAGGGAAACCCAGGATGTACATAGCAGGGAAACCCAGGATGTCTGTAAAACTGCAGACAGCGTTCTAGATGTCAGATGATTTAATGCTAGGCTTTTGTTGTGTCCTAATCTTGGCCGTATAACCAACAGCAGATACTAACTGTGTGCATCTTCTCTGTGGCCTCTCTGTCCTCCCCATGGCAACATGAAAAGGATGCTTCTGAAAGCTGGTATTTACATCTGTGCTCAAAGCTTATAACGAGTAGACTTTCAGTTCATCAGTTTGTACCAAGTTTAACTATTTCTGCACGTACTGCCTTGTTGCAGGGTGTGCTTGCCCACACACACACACACACACACACACACACACACACAGATTAAGGGGAAACAGAGGAAACGCGCAAAGGAGAAAAGCTATCTGTTATCTATATGTGGAGGAAACTGCATGCTTAAATGCAAGTAGCCGTCACTGAATAATACTCAGCTACCATTAAACTTGTGAAACACTGTTATCAGGCATTCCCTGTTTCCTTACTGTGTTTCCTTTGAAATGCTATAATCAGAGGAAGCTGTAAAGTAACGTAACATAGCAGAGGTCTGAACCTGAAAGTTGTACCACAATAAGCTCTTTTCTGCTCAGCCCCAGAAATCCTGAGAATAGCTTGTAATTATGTCCTGTCGTCAGCGCAGTCGTAGCTAATTAGAGACTCAGCAGTCTGAGAGGATCTCTGATGTGGGGTGAGGGGCCTCGTCTGGGGAGCCTTCCATCCGATCAGTGGACGTCGTTCTAGGTGGTGCTACTGGGTATGGTAAACAGTTCCTTTGCAGAGGCTTTTTAAGCTTCTCTCCCATCATATCCTGCTTATACTGGTTCTCCAAAAAAGGAACGCCTCGAGTTTAACATCTGTTTCCATGTGTGTCTTTCTCTGTACAGAATTACACTTCCACAAACATCATTTGTCTTGTAGCTGCTGCTTCGTCTCCTAAGTGTTAGGCCTTGTTGGTTTGACCACTTCCCAGAGCAAAGTATGGGCTGTGTGAGCTGGAGTGCTCATCAGCGCACGTGAAGCTCCAGACCTCCGATTTCCCGTTGTCTTGTTGTAAACCCTTCTTCCGAGGCACTTTGCTTTTGTTCATCAGCAGTGTCAGCTCCCAGAAGCCCGGACGCTGGTTCTCTCCCTGCACGCGCTCCCATGTTGCTTTCCCATCACCATGTTTTCCCAAGAAGAATCAGGTTGGACCCTTTGCACATGAGACTTCAGGGAGAACAGTGGGGAGGAGGAGGAGGACATCAGCAGCACAGCCAAGAGCTCCGTTTGTCTTGGCAGCAACATTATCACCAAGAGGAGACTTGCTGGTGACGAGTTCCTTCTTTAGCTAGAGGACTGGGTTAGTTAGTAGGTGAGGAAACACCCATATATATCCGTAAGGATATGTCCTTGTTACGAGAACACGGGGAAAATTCTGGAATAATCTGCCTTACCTAGTGGATTCATGAGAGAGAAGGTGGGCCCCAGCTTGCTCTTCCTGCTTTGTTTGAATAGACTAAATATTGGTTGGCTGGACATCGTTGTTACGGACCCTCCCTTAGAGCCTGGCCGGAGGGTCAGGGTCTTGTTATGTCAGTCAGTGCAGGCCCATTGATTACAGCTTAGGAGAGGACAGTACGGGTGTACAATAACCCCACTCGAGGGCAGACACTCACTTGTCTCTTCCCTGCCTGCCCCTCACCCGCTCCGTGTACCATGTGAGGCGAAGACTTTCCAAATGGATCCACCCTGCTGAGAATTGCTTTTAATGGGGGTCATGATGGTACTAATAGCTAAAAACGGGGGGTTCGTATGTTAGACACTCTGCCAAACAGTTGAAATGTATTATCTCATTAATCCTCCCAACAAGCTTGAAAAGGAAGGCGTTCGGACCACCCACTGGACAGGGGAGGAGTCAGGCCAGGGGAGGCGAGGCGTGTTGCCGAGGGTGTGTGGCCACGAAGCCCTGCTGCAGGCGTCTGGACCCCCGCCGTCCAGCGCCCCAGGAGACGCCCACACACTCCGGGCAGCGTCCCCACCCCGCCCCCTGGTGGCGCCACCGAGGGGCGCCTCGGCAGCTCCATCGCTGCCGAGGGGGTCCGCCGCAGGCTCCCGGCAACCTGACCACAGGCCCTGTCTTCTCATCCCACTTCTCCCCACTTCAGCCCTTTCTTCCTGAAGCTGGGAAATCTGTCAGAAGGGGCCGGGTCACCCAGAGGAAGTGCAGGGCGGCTAACCAGCCATTGGGGGGAGGGTCCCACATCTGGGAGGGAGGGGACGGCGTCTGCCCCACGTGTCTCCCCGAGAACTGCAGCTCCAGGCGCTGGTTTGTAAAAAGCAAGCAACGACCCTAAACGCCCCTCCCCGCAGCAGGGCCTCTTGGGCGGGGCCTCTGACTTAGGTCACTTGGGTAAAAGGTCTTCACCAGACCTCGCAGAATCAAAAATCTCTTGAAGTCCTCCCGAAGATGATGCAGAAAACTGCCGGCCGCCACGAGAGCAAGTTGCGTCCACTGCTGGCAACGCGGTCTGATAGCCGGCCCTGCCCAGGGACGCTGCCCATCCTGAGCTCATCTCTGTGGACCCTGGACCCGGGCTCAGGCGTTCAAACCCCCGGGTAGAGGACCAGACTCAGAGGGCCTTCCATCCCCTGCGTCAGCAGATGTGTTTCCCGGGTGGGTCTGCTTAGTTACCTGTCCGTGTGGATACCTAGAGTGCTTTGGACTGTCTTCCTGCCCCGCCCCTCCCGTATATGCTGAAGTTAGCATCATTCATCAGTCCTGTCAGTTATCATGCTTCCTCTTCCAGACCCATTGTTAAGTGTGTGTATTTAAAAAAAAAAACAAACCAAACAGTAACCTCCTGAAATAGTCTCCCTGGTCCTTTATTTCAGCTGATTCTGTAGTGTTTATCATTTGCACTCACTCATCGCGACATTGTGGAAAGCAGGCATAACAGTACATTCGCCGTCTGACCCGACAGTTGTGTGTCTCTTAGTTACCTCTGTGCCAGTGCAACTTGCAGTTCTTGTTCACCTTGAGCCATTGGCTGAATAGTGATCTGTCCATTATGTTCCCAGAGCAGCTTTGTCTCTTCTGACTGATCTTAATTTGTGCTAACCTCTAAACCTTAGTCGTGATCTCTTCTTGACCTTAAAGCTCCCCTTTCCAAAATTAGCTTATCTGTTACCCTGAGTCAGAGGGTTAGTCACACAGTGTAGTATACTGAATATACCACGGCACGCTGGAAAGTGAAATTGCAGGCTTCCAGGCCCAGAGAGGACTGGGGAGGAAATTCTGTAGCACTAGATAGTTGACCGCATCCCAGAAACGTGCCAGACACCCAGCACTGGGCTGCTGGCGCTGAGTCCCTCTAAAGAGATGCCCCAGTGCCCCTGCCAACCTAGAAGGAAAGCACTGCTCCTTCACGGGGTGGGAGGTCCTTTAAGGGATGTGTACTACCCTTATGCTCAGACTGTGCTCCTGGGTAAGACTGACCCTCCCATCTGGAAGAGGGCGTGGCTTCTGAAGGAAGGGGCACCAGGGCTTCAAGGTCATGGGGCGGCACCAGTATCTGCTAGGGTGGTGGCCCTGCCAACGGGAAGAAGTCACTGGACTGGGGACCACTTCGGTGGGGCCTCCAGACCTCCACAGAGAAGACGAGCCTTTGGGGGCTGCCCTTGGGGGACCAGATTCAGGATCTTGTGGGGAAGGGAGGAGGGCATCTCCCCCCGCCCGCGGGGTATCAGGCACAGAGCTAGGCTGCATTGAGCCCAGGCGATCACAGGTTGGTGCAGCTCTGAGGACCGTGGAGGGGATAATCCTGCAGTGGGTGCAACCATGGTTAAAAACCATGGCCCCTGCTGCCCTTCTAAGCAGGCTTTCCTTTTAGAAAGGATGGTGGGATTTCCTGTTGCGGTTGAAAATGTCATGTGAACAGACAGAAAGGTCTCCTCACTTTTTTCATCATCAGCCTTTATACCTTCAGCAAACAGATCTGCCTCTTTTCCTATAGACATGTTGTTTTTCACATGTTTATGTTTCAAAGATTTTCCAAACACCCCGATCAGTGGTTCTGTCATCATCGTGTCTCTTTTCTGATACTCAGGGAGCTGCTCGCAGGTGTGGCTTCTGTCTCCTCTCTGACCTGTTCTCCCAGGGATTCTGTACAAAGACCCTGCTTGTCTCACTGACCTTGTTGACACCGTTTATTTGGGCTCTCACACGCCACTTGGCTTTCCTTATCTTTTTCCCACCCCATATTAACGCGTTCAGCATGTTTTTTGTGAAACGTCCCATTGTTAACGTTTTGTAAATGTAAATTATTAGTCTCATTTTTTAAAAAGAAAAATTTGATCTCAGCTTATTTCCTCAAAGGTACCGGAAAACACGTTCTTGGCTTTGAAGCCATGTGAAGTGGCACACATTTTAGCTGTTAATGGACGTCATACACTGAAGCCAGTAGATATCCAACTTGATAACTTGTCTGAAGGAGAAATTCACCAGAACTGTCACCGCGTGGGCCACGTGTGCCTGTGAGAGCCAGGCTCAGACTAGGTACAAACTAGATGTTTGTGAAATAATTGCTTCATATAAAAGTTTTCTCTGTCATGTGTACTCTTTAAAATAGATTATTTAAAGTTCTCCGGGTGGATCTGTGTTTTCTTGAAACTGGGGTTTTGCTGTATTGTGCAAATAGAAAAAAGTTTTGCCTAGAATGCCCAGCCGTTTTGATCAGTTACAGATGGCAGCTTTGACAAGGTTAAGGTGATAACGGAACATTTTTGGGCGGGGAAGAAAACTGGCCCCCTTCCTGGCGTAGGCAACTACAGCCTGTTTATATCCTTGTCCTGTTTGTGTCATTCTTGGTTTGTCTCTGATTATGCTCGTGGCCCGAACGTGGACAAATCGCACCTCAGGATTTCAGTCCCTCCAGACGTTTGCCGATAAGCACATAAAAAAAAAAAAAAAACCAATGAGAGATTACTTGCACTTGTCTAGTAAGGAAACACATCGGCTGTGATAGCCGGACACGGGAACAGTGCGGCAGGGCCAGCTCTGCTCCACGCTGCGGGCGGGACGAGCCTAAACGGGCCGGACCGATCTGAGGTCACACTGCACAACAGGGATAGCATGATCCCTGATCTGCCGCTTCCTTTTCTACGGATTGATTCTAAATAACCTGGGACCTGCTTAGTGTTGGTGAATAGAGTTTCTCAAAAGTGTTCTAGAACGTAAGCTACGTGGATGTCTGATAGCAGCATGATGGTTGAATAAAGCACGTACACGTGATAGACTGCTATCCTCCCATTGAAACTGTGCTCGTGAGGAATTTGCCATTACGCCGGAAGAAGGGAAACATGGTGGCTAACGGGGCTTTATGGCCACATTTGTTGGGTTTGAATTCTTCTCCCACCACTTGCAAGCTGTGTGACTTGGGAGAGTTGTTCAACCTCTCTGTGCCTCAGTTTCCTCCTCTGTAAAATGGGACTGACAGCAGTTCCTACCTCGGAGGGGTGCTGGTGAAGCTTAAATGAGTTAGGAAAGCACTCAGTAAGGACCTAGCACACTGTCACCACTATGTAAGTGTTGGCTGTCGTTTGCGCTGCAGATGTTGGGGAATGTTGATGTAAAACCAGAAAGCAGATCAACACTAAGGCTGTTTGAAAATCCACATCCTCACACACACACAGACTAGAAGATATACATCAAAATGACCGTCTCTGGGTATAAAGACTACGAGCGATTTTTGGGGTTTGTACTTTCCTATATTTTTCCATATGCTCAACAATGAGTGCGTATTACTTTTATAATTTAAAAAGCAATCGGGACTTGTAGAGTTGGAACCTTTCCTGCTTAGCCCGTGGTTAATCGAGGTAGCGGGACGCCCCAGGCTTCCTTCCGCCTCATGGGTGTTCTGTGTCACAGTCCTGGTCTCTGCCGGTTTGTAGGCAGTCGCTTAATGTCTCTGCACGGTTCAGCAGTGTTCAGATCCTTCCTTCAGCGGCAGTAGAGCAGCTCTAAACTCGGGCTGCCAGAGTCATTTGAGGAGGTTTTGAAATATCTGGGCCCGGGCTCCTGGCGGCACTGATGAGATCCCCTGTCTGGGGGTGGGCCCTGGGCGGTGGTATGGTTTAAAGGCTCACAGGGAAACCCTGATGCCCAGCCGGGCGGTGGGCCACAGCCTGGAGCTGGCCGGCCGCAGGTGCCGGCATTCGTTACCTGGCAGAGGGCTCTCCTCCGGAGCAGAGCCCCTCAGTCTCAGAAGGTGGCCCGAGCGTGTTTCCCACGTCCCCTGAAGACAAGATGCCCAGAGAGCTTGGTAACAATAGACACCGGACCCTAACCCGGAGCTACTGAATCTGAACTTTCAGGGGCAGGGACATTGATAATGTGTATATTTAATGAGCCCAGTGGGTGGTTACCTTCGGGGAGGTGTGGGAACTCTGCTAGAGCCTCCGTCTCATCCAGACGCTGGGAAGAGCTGGGGGCCGCGGAGAGACGCGGTGCCTGGCTGCCTGCCTGCCTCGGAGACTCTCACGGGGTGGAGCTGGGGTACTGCCTACGGGCGTGGGGAGGCGGCGTCCCCCGACTGCCGTGCGCTCGTGGTTGACGCCCACCCTCAGTGATGGTGCTGGGCGGGGGTGCTGGGACCCACAGCACAGGCAGCACCCAGGGACCTGGCAGGAGTGCCTTTTATGGAGCCCCACCCAGGCCTGCTGAGTCAGCCTCTGGACTGGGACCCAGGGTCCTCACCTGAGCGGCCCCCTCGTGATTCCTGCCCACACTCGACGCGGGTTCCCAGACCCGCCCCCAGAGAGCAAGCAGCCGTCCCGCCTGAGCTGGGGATGGAGTCCAGGGCCCAGGGCCACACTCTGGAAGCCCGGTCCCCTCGGGCATTTCAGAGCCCTGAGCTTGGCCTCGCTCACGTGCATGCGAAGTCCTGAAGTTCTTGAGCGCAGCCTGTCGCTAGGCGCGCAATGGCAGAACAGCTGGCTGCCTTCCAGCCCTTATTCGTGGGCCGTGGCTTCTTCCAAGTCGACGAGTGCTGGGGTTGGGAGTGTGTTTTTGTTTTATAGTCCATTGCTTTTTTTTTTTTTTTTAATTTTATTTTTGGCTGCATTGGGCCTTCCCTGCTCCATGCAGGCTTTCTCCAGTTGTGGTGAGCGGGGGCTACTCTTCGTTGCAGTCCATGGGCTTCTCACTGCGGTGGCTTCTCGTGTTGCAGAGCACGGGCTCTAGGCGCATGGGCTTCAGTTGTTGTGGCACACGGGCTCAGTAGTTGCGGCTCACGGGATCTAGAGTGCAGGCTCAGTAGTTGTGGTGCACCGGCTCAGTAGTTGTAGCATGCAGGCTCAGTAGTTGTGGCATGTGGGCTGTAGGGCACAGGCTCAGTAGTTGTGGTGCACGGGCTCAGTAGTTGTAGCACGTGGGCTCAGTAGTTGTGGTGCATGGGCTCTAGAGCACAGGCTCAGTAGTTGTGGTGCACCGGCTCAGTAGTTGTAGCACACGGGCTCAGTAGTTGTGGCATGTGGGCTCTAGGGCACAGGCTCAGTAGTTGTGGTGCACGGGCTCAGTAGTTGTAGCACGTGGGCTCAGTAGTTGTGGTGCATGGACTCAGTAGTTGTGGCACGCGGGCTCAGTATTTGTGGCTCTTGGGCTCTAGAGCACAGGCTCAGTAGTTGTGGCGCACGGGCTCAGTAGTTGTGGCTCACGGGCTCTAGAGCACAGGCTCAGTAGTTGTGGTGCACTGGCTCAGTTGTTGTAGCACACGGGCTCAGTAGTTGTGGTGCATGGGCTCTAGAGCACAGGATAGTAGTTGTGGTGCACGGGCTCTGTAGTTGTAGCACGCATGCTCAGTAGTTGTGGCGCATGAGCTCTAGAGCACAGGCTCAGTAGTTGTGGTGCACAGGCTCAGTAGTTGTAGCATGCGGGCTCAGTAGTTGTGGCGTGTGGGCTCTAGGGCACAGGCTCAGTAGTTGTGGTGCACGGGCTCAGCAGTTGTAGAACGTGGGCTCAGTAATTGTGGCGTGTGGGCTCTAGGGCACAGGCTCAGTAGTTGTGGTACATGGGCTCAGTAGTTGTGGCACGTGGGCTCAGCAGTTGTGGCTCTTGGGCTCTAGAGCACAGCCTCAGTAGTTGTGGCGCACAAGCTTAGTTGCTCCGCGGCATGTGGGATCTTCCCGGACCAGGACTCACACACGCGTCCCCCGCACTGGCAGGCGGACTCCTCACCCCTGCGCCGCCGGGGAAGGCCCAGGGTGTGGTTTTCAGCAGTCACGGCCCAGGCAGGCTCCCCGTGCACATCCTCCCTGGCGTAACCGCGTGCCTCTCTGTCTCGCAGGCTCCGCCAGCAGCCCCCGGCCAGCCGCAGCCATACCTACCGGAGGAGGGAGCAAGAAGCCCGCGAGGAGCCGGCCCGGGCCCCCAGCCCGCCCGCGCAAGCCACCCAGGGGCCCCGGGAGGCTGGCGGAAGGAGCGAGGACGTGATGAGGAAGGCACTTTGCGAGGAAGGGCTGGGACTGGCGGGTCCCGCCAGATGGCAGAGCGTCCGCGTCGGAGGCCAGGCCCAGCCACGGAACCCAGGGGGGCAGATGCCGGCTGGCGTCGGGGAGAAGCTGTTCCAAGACCTGTACCCGTGTGTGCTCGGAGGCCACGGCTTGACCTCCGAGAAATCCCATTCGCTGCCGAGGGTTCTTTCCCCCGAGAGCCTGAGCTGTGTGGAGATTCCCATCCCTCTGAGCGACGGGCACTTTCCAGGTGTCCCTCAAGTGGCATTTCAGCCTTCATTCGGTGCTCGCGATTCGGAAGCCACCAGGAACCCCGAGAAGGGCGGCTCCTCGGCCCCCTTACCCCGGCCTCGGTTTGGGAGACCCCTCAAGCCTCCATCTTACGGCTCCCACCAACACTGCAGGGCCGGCGCGGAAAACGGCAGCTACGCGGACAGCCGGCAGCCGGACTCGGCTGCCGCCCCCTCGGCCAAGGCGAACGACACCGCCAGGCAGGAGCCGTGCGCGCCTGACCCCGGCCTGGAGCCCCCGGTGTATGTGCCTCCGCCCTCCTACCGGTCGCCGCTCCAGGCCGCCGCACCCGCCTGCCCGGGGGAGGCCCGAGGGCGGAGGCCCGAGGGCGGAGGCCGCCACGCGCAGCGGCACCCGGTGGAGAAGGCTGCTGCCGGCGGCCAGCCCCCTTCGGGCCGCCGGGGAGCCGGGGAGGAGCTGGGGCCCAGCCCGTGCTCTCCTGTCGGGGTCCTCCCGCAGCCCCGCCCCGCCACGGCTTGTGACGGCTCCGTCCTGTACATCCCCTTCGATGACCCACGGATACGACACATTAGACTCGCCCGACCCCACGGGTTCTGGGAAGACGTGAAGCTGGACGGCCCTGTCCCTGCCACGGAGCCGGCGCCTGGAAGCCTGCAGCGGGAGGCTGTCGTTCGGGGCCCCTCGGGGAGCGAGAGCTGGCTGTGGGACCGGCTCCCCGGGGGTGGAGAAGATGGTGGCTTTGCTGAGCACAGAGACGCTTGCGTCGTCACTCGGAGTCAGCGGCCGGACGTGCACGCAGAAAGCCTCGTCTCCTCCCCGAGCCCCGAGGGCGAGAGTACCTGTGAGATACAAACCCAGCTCAGAAAGTTCGAAGCTGGGCTGCAGACCAAGAAAAGTTCAAAGAAAAAAATGAGCGAGACGATATTTTGTTTGGTTTCCATCCCAGTTAAGTCAGAATCACATCTGCCAGCTACAGATACGAACAACAATGACTTAAAACAGAACGTGGATGAAAGGCCTGGGCCCGAGAAGAGCGCGGCTCTGCGAGAGCAGAGTCTGCTGAGTTTGTCCTCCACCGACCTGGAGCTGCAGGCGCTCATGGGCGGCATGACTGGGAGGACGGAGCTCCAGAAATCAGACCCGGGGAGCCCCGGAGGAGACCAGCCAACAGACGACCCCAGGTTCCCACACCCTGTGAAACACCGAGCGCTCGCGTGTCCTGGCTCGTGGCCCGGGCAGCAGTACAGAGACCAGCAAACGCAGACCAGCTTCACCCAGGAATCCCAAAGCCCGCGGCCCGTCCCTGGGGAGATGTGGGGAGGGTCCCCCGACACCGCGCTGCCTCCAAGATGTTTGGACGCCTTCGAGGTTCAGATGCACGTGGCGTTGGCGTCCAGTGACCAGAACCAGAGGCCCGGGGCTCCTTCCCCGAAAGGCCAAGGGGGGCCCCTGAGCCCGTGCGGCGGCGGCACCATCTCAGGGTCTTCCTCGCCCAGGAGCCAGGCCCCCGCACCAAGGGCCGGCCCGGGTGAGCCACGCGTGGACGGCCGTGTCCGCGGAGGCAGCCCGGTGCCCAGGGCCGAGGTTGTCAAGGGGGCGACCACAGGCCCCTGCAACAGCAGACAGCCGTTTGGGCAGTTCCTCCTGAAGCCCGTCAGCCGCCGCCCCTGGGACCTGATCAGCCAGTTGGAAAGTTTCAACAAGGAGCTTCAGGAGGAGGAAGGGGGCCGGGACGGCGGCAGCGGCCGCGAGGACAGTGAGACAGAGCCGCCCTGGGGAGGCCGCAGCCAGCCCGTGTCCACGCGCCCAGGCCTCCCGGAGGGCCGGGCACCCGAGGACCCGGGGCCCAGGCCGGGGAGCGTCAAGAGCAAGCCCGAGAGCTGGGCCGAGGAGGCGAGGCCTTGGGCCCCCGGGCCCCGGCAGGCAGACGGCAGCGGGCGCGCCGCAGGGCCGTCGCCCCCCGGGAGCCGGATGGCGGAGGGGCGGGACCGGGAGGTCGAGGCCGGGGCGCCCGAGCCGGCCGTCAGCCCGAGGCCTGTGAGACGAGCCGCGTCTTCCGGGCCGAGCGGTGCCGCAGCAGGGCCCCCGCCCGATGCAGCGGAACCGAGGGCGCCCCCGCCGAGTCGGGAGCTCAGTGCTGCGGAGCTGAGCGCAGCCAGCGCGCCCAAGGCGGGCGGTGGGGGGCGGGGGACCACGGGGGCCCCCCTGTCCGTGGCTGGCAAAGCCCGAGGCCTGTCGGCGCCAGACTTGAGGTCTGTGGGGCTAACGCCGGGGCAGGAGCAGAGCGCCGGCCAGTTAGCGGGGTCTCCGGGGGAAGTCAGTGCACTAGAAATCCCCCCAAACGAGTCCCTGCAAGCCAGGGCCGCCAGGATCCTGGGCATTGAGGTGGCTGTGGAGTCCCTGCTGCCAGGCGCCCGGAGGACGGGGCGGAGTCAAGACCCCGAGCCTGAGGGAGGCGCCCGCGGGCTTGAGGCCCGCAGGCGGGACGCAGCGGCCGGCCCAGCCCGGCGGTGTGACCCCGCCGCGTCTGCCGACGCCTTCTACAGCAGGAGGAGGTGTGGCTGGACCGAAAGCCCTCTGTTTGTGGGAGAAGTGGGCAGCGCCCGGCAGGCTCCCCAGGCCTCCGAGCCCGCCGGCGTGGACGGGGCCGTCCCCAGCAAGGCCCCCGAGCCTCAGCCCAGCCCCCAGGAGTGCCAGCCCTTCCATCCCAAGGACGTGGGGACAAAGCCACCCTTCAGGTCCACCTTGTTCCATTTTATAGAAAGGACCCCAAATTTGACAGCCTCCGAAAAGAGGCTCCGAAGCACGTCCAAAGTGATTGAAAGTTTACAGGAGAAACTGGCGTCCCCCCCGCGGAGGGCAGACCCCGACCGCCTGATGAGGATGAAGGAGGTGAGCTCTGTGTCTCGGTTGAGGCTCCTGACCTCGCGGGGCGCGGACTCTGCGGAGGAGGCCGAGGACCTGAAGGCCGAGAGGGGCCCCGGGGCTCTGAGCGCCAGGCACAAGCTCTCTGACCCCAAGGGTGCCCCCCCGCTGGAAGAAGACGGGCATCCGACAGCACAAAGGGAGGAGAACGGCGCTCAGGACTTCTGGTGCCCAGGTGAGGATCGGGGCAGGCGGGCGGGCGCGTTGTGTTCAGTCGACGTCCCGAGAGCATCGGAACACAAGGTTGGTGGATGCTGAAACCTGCAGGTGCAGAAAAGGTGCAACTGACCCTGTGAATTATGGGCCAAAAGAGTCTTCATTTTACCAAGAATCATCCAGAAGCTTTCCTTAAAAAGCAAGATCTTATAGTGTATTTTAAATGATCCAGTCTTGATAGAAATTATCTATGTAAGCAACTAGGTAGAATTCCAGACATAAACAACCTTGGGGGCCCCCAACTGTGAAGAGGTACATCAGTAAAGTGTTCCAGCTTTAGTGCAGGAACCTTGATCAGTCTCGTAGGAGACCATGGACTCTGTATTCTCTTCCCAGATAATAGCCATTCACCCAGATAACCCTCGTTGCTCTATTGACCTGATGGGAAAAGACGTACCAGTCGATTCGATAAACTCCCCGCCCCGTGATTCTTGCAGAATCCTTTGTCCATTTTTATCTGTCTTCACCACCACACCATTCCTAAGACTTGAGAGGTCTAGACAGAAATAGCAGTTTGCTTTTCTCAGTATCCACCTACCCCTGGAAGTTCACCCGCCAGCCCTCTTTCTTCCAGCCCCTGCGCTCTCTGATGGCTAAGACCCAGGGGAGCTGGCTCTGGCCGCAGCATCCTGCAGGCCCATGAGCCCTGCATCCTCTCACCTTCACGTGTCTCCTGAGCCTTCTTCAGCATGTAGAACTACAAGGCAGGTTCCCATGACAGTGACAGCGGTGCCCCCAAACGCCTGTTCCCTCTCGGCTCTGACATGAACAGGCGACAGAGCCCTTGGCATCTGTTTCAGGCGCCGCGGATTATCGATTATATACCCTAGACGTGATTAGAGGAAATTCAAAGTCCACATCATAAACTACCGACTAGAAGGGACCCTTCTGCTGGAAGGGTGAAGTGCGCCCCTTTCTCAGTGTTCCGGCGCTGTCCCCAGACCCCGACCCCAGCCCAGCCTCGTCAGCCAGGCCCTCCCATCTGACTAGCTGCGCCGACCTGGTGACCCCTAACCCTCGCTGCTCTGCTTCCTGTTTTGAAATCCAAGGGTTTAAAAGGAGACGGAGAAGATCACTGGTTTCAGCTGGAAGAGTCCCGAAATTTTGGTTAAACAAAAAAATCTCCTTGGCACTTTTTCGGTTTTCCCACAAATGCAGAGTGGTTCTTACGAGCCAACATTGCTCCCACCCTCACTCAGCATCCATGATCGAAAGAACTCGTTTGTCAGGGCCCTCTTGGGTCATCTGAGTTGACAAAGTTGGTCTTTGCTGCGGAAGAGAATACCTGGAATGCAGAGCCTTTGCCATCACGGTGGAAAGTACTCCGTGGCCCATTTTGTGAGCCATTGGGATTTGTCAGGCTGTAGCATGAGACCCTCTGCCCCCACCAAAAATAGGCCCCTTGGCTTTCAAGTGCTGGTTACAAGGATATCATCACAGGCTTTTAAAGGGCGTTTCTTTATCTATCAAATCACGATGATTTTGTCAGTGCTCCTGAGAATTATAAGGATTTTGAAGTAAGACACATCCTGTTATAAGGAAAACACCGGTTTGTAGAGATCGCTATGCCTCTGTCCGTGGCCACGTATTTCGGGGAATATGTTGTAACAAAAAATTTCTAGTTCAATTCAGTACCCCCTCAGTTTGTAGCCTGACCTTTTGACACGTGAATGGGGCCAGATGGGTGTCTGAAATCACCTAGGTAATGTTGATTTTCATTTTAGCCAGCCATTCAAACTCCACCCCACCCCCATGACTTTATTATTATATTTTTTAACCATAGTTTCCGACAGTTCGAGATTTTGATTACTTTCTTGTCTCTCCATCTGGTGCATTTGTTATTGATACACAGTAAGATGACCAGAAATCGGAAGGCAGAGCGCTCCTCGTGGTCATAGCTACCTCGAGCTTCCTGAAGTGACCGCATAGCACGACCCACAGGCACGATTTCACACACGTGCAGTGGCTCAGGTGACCCCGTCAGCCTTCCAGGTGATGGTCACCTGGCCTCGGGATCCAAAGCCAGTCCTTCTGAGAGGTCTTTGATTGACATAGTAAAGCTTGTTGCTCACAAGCTTTTGGACTCTTTCCTTTTGATGAATTTTATCATTTTAGGCACGAGAGTCATCATCTCCATCCCCGCCCAACCCCTGCCTCTGTCACCCCAGCGTGCCGGACCCCCTTCACTGCCCCTGAACTCACAGGCCACTTAAGTTCAGATTTTGTTCTGGAATTTTCCAACAAGATTATACCGTGTACATCTGTAACCACACACGCACGCACACACACACACACACCCTTCTAGAACCTTATTATCTGTGTTGTGCACCCATTGTATCAAAGACTTTCCTTCAGCTTAAAGATGGTCATTTCCGTGAACATTTTTTGGTGGTTTTTTGCGCTCTAGCTAAGAAGTCAGCAGCTCAAAACTAATTCAGGTCCTAGACGTCATCTCTGCCGAACGGATTCTGTTCCAGGTGAGAAGTGTAATCCTGGCACATCAGCGTCCGAACCTGCTGGTCCCATCAGCCTCTGCTGGCTGCTCTCCTAATAGAAGTTCAGGAGAAGAGTGGGGGGAGCCTGTCTGCTTGGGCCCACGGTGGGGAACCTGGGGCAGTTTAATGATGCCAGATAATGCTGTTAGAAGGCTGGGCGTCAGCACGTCCTCAAGGGCAGTAGCTTTTGAGGGTGTTCATGCTCGAAATACCCACGAGGGCGGGCCTTAGTGATTTGTCTTCACCTGAAATGGTGCCCATGGGAACCAGGATTCCAAATACCGAGGGTGATGACTTGTCTGTTCTCTGGACCTCTGCCGGCCGGTGTGGTAGCCCCTGGTCACACACGGCTCCTGGGCACTTGCAGTGTGGCCTGTCCACATTGAGGTGCGCTGCAAGTGTAAAACACATGCCAGAGTTCACAGACATTCACCCCCAAAATCTAGAACTTCTCAATAATTTAATCTTGATCACCTATTGAAATGATAACCTTTTGGATTTATCTGGTGAAATAAAATACATCACGGCAATTAATTTCACCTATTAATTAATTTCACCTATTTCCTTTTGTTTGCTTTAACACGGCTACTGGAAACTTTAAAATAACACGCTGTGGCTCACGTTATATTTTTACTGGACCTCGACCCGCCCATGATCTGAAGAGGGAGCCCCTTATTCTACAGAATTCTCTCCGTGGCCCCCTGTCTCTGGGCCCTCAGCTTCCGCAGTGGAGGTCAGAGAGCAGGCATGTTCCGTGGAGGCATCTCCGTGCACCTGCCCTCGGGTGGGCTGCTCCGGGCCCGGGGTCTGTGTCACTGGAGGCTTAATAGACACACAGCCTCTCCAGGCCTCTCTGCTGTCGGCAGTGAGCCCGCCCGCCTCATTCTCAGCGGCGAAAAGGGCGTCTTTGCTCACAGGGCGTCCCTCCGAATCCACCTAAGATGAGGCCGATTGAGCAGAGATGTAGGCTCAGCTGCTACCCATGCTGCCACAGTGGGTGTGAAGTGTGGACCCTCGGAAGGCGGCTGGCTCGCGGGAACTCGGCTTCCAGCCAGAGGGGCACTCGGTGCAGCAGATGTTTACAGAGGGGCGGACTCCTTGCCACGAGAAGAGCCTGTCCTGTCTGGCTTGTGGCGTGCGGCTCGAGCGCGACAGACGCTGCCTTAGTCGTCGCGGTTGCGGGGTCTTGTCGTAAACACATCATGGGGCATCGAGAAGGTGTCCAGAGGAGGCGGCCAAACATTTTGCTGCCAGAGGGGCGGGCCTCCGCGCGGCCTCCAGGATGCACGTGGTCCAGAGGCTTTGGGAAGAGCTGGCTCTGCAACAGCTGTAGTAACTGCTGACTTGTACCACCCTTCCAGGTTTCCTACGTGTTTTCTCTTGAGAACTTAAGAACCGTTTGAGCTGCCGTGGCAGGAAATTCTGACCATGGGAGCCACACGCGTAAGCCTCAGGTTTGCCTGGGCCCCAGAGATCTGTGGCCCCCGAGGGCCTAGCCACAGCCCTAATGACGGTCTAGGACTGTTGTTCTTTCGTGTGGTGTCCCGTTTCGGAAACCCAGGCCACCTGGGCCCAGTGTGTGTGCCTGTAGAACGGATCAGCGTGGCAGCCCAGACTCCCAGGGCCTGCTGCCGGCTGTCGGGTCAGGGACAGGAGCCCTGTCATTGCCAGCCCAGCTCTCAGGGTCTCGGGGTCCTCAGGCCCTTCTGGGACATCACTGATCTCAAGGACGCACATTCTGCAGCAAGGTTTCCTTAGAGTTGTAATTTACGCGCACACAATATCCTCTTTACTGTCAGCTAAGAGCGTCACTGCTGCTTTACAAGAGTTGCATTTAAAGTTAATTATGTTCCACTGTGAACAACAGGAAGGGACCATCAAAATACTAAGCAACTCCCATTTTTCCATCTGTGATTAGGCAGTGGTCATACACGTCCCTTTAAAACAGCCTTTAGACTGTTTAGATAGCTTTTCACTCCGTAGTAAAAAATACCAATAAGATGGGTGAGATGTCTGAAAATGAACGTTTCTACACGTGTGGACTTGGTTCCCTAAACATATTTATTTCTGGTCTGAGGCTTAAACAGACAACAGACCAGCTGAATATACCGCTACTTGTCTTTCGTTTTCTTTTTTGCAGATTCGTACGACCCTAGCAGAGTGGAGAGGGTGTGATGACGCGCCAGTGGAGTGCGGGGCTGTCCTCTGCTAACAGAGTGATCTCCGAGGTGGCCTCAGCCCCGCCGCCTGGGAGGAAGCTGGGACCCTCGCTGTGACATCCTGTCCCCACGGCCGCCAGGAAACTCATCAGCCCTAGAGAGTCACTCTGTGGAAGTAAAGCAGTAGTCGGTTGAAACCATCTGTTTTTATGGCACGAAGAGTTAATACCTGTCTTTAGAAAAGAGTCACAAAGACCCTCCTTAATGATGGGTTTAGCCAAGCTGGTAAAGGATTTGGTGTTAATCTGGCTGTATGTGAAAACTCAAATGTGGATGATATAATGAATGATTTTTTAAAAGGACCGTGAATGTCGTAAGTCCCCCTTCGCTTCCCCGTGGCCTGCGGTCCCCGCTCGTGTCACAGAGTCTGGGATGCAGGCCACTGCTAGTGTGTCAGCACTTTGAGTTCTGGGGAAATGTGAACGCATATGTATGATCCATTTCTCATCAGTCTGGCCTTCTGCTGAAGTCACTTTACGTATAAGTAACTTGCCATCAGAGAATAAAGCCGTAGCTTTTAAGTCCCCGAAAGATTCAGACTTGTACCATAATGAACTAAGAGTGTTATTTATCTGGCAATGAGATGCTTTGATCGTTTGCAAACATGATGTTGTCTGCTTTGCACTCAGTATTATCTATTTTTATTTCCTGTATGGATGTTTAGAAATTCTTTATATGAAAAATAATTGCTGGTTTAAAATAGACCATTTTAACAAAGTAACTATATTTCTTTTTACAAAAACGCTATTTTTCTATGATGTAAACAATTGTTAGGTGGCAGATTTTTAAGGAAGTTTATTGTATTTAAGACTCTGTATCCCTTTGTGTGAGAGGAACCCAAAGAGGGTTCACATTTGCTTTAAAGCATATAGCCCTTACCCGTTCACAACTCTGCTACTTTTAGTTTATCTTAGAAAGAGATGTCAATATAGGCATTTTTCAGGGTTAATAAAATTAACTTTTCACAAAGATTTTTTTACAAAGAGAGCTGTACGGTTATATTTGAAAATAACCCTCTTAAAACCAGCCAACATCCTTAAGACAAATTTTTGCTGCCACAGCCACTAGAATTACCAAAAAACATAGTTTCAGCTTTGTACGTCCGTGGGGATCCGCCCTGAGACCACCCCTCCCCTCCTCCCACCCCGCCCCTTTAAAGAAATACGTATTTTTACCGAGAATCATCCTTAATCAGTGTCTGCATAGTTTTCAAAAGTGCTAGAGACGTTGTATGTATGCCATTACAAAAGTATTACGAGGCCTATGTATTCTCCTGTTTACTGTTGCATTAACCTGCGCAAAGTTTATGCATTTTTTATGCGTTTGTCCCTTCTTTCTAAGTCGGGCGTTCTTGGGAGCTAACATTTCCTGAATGGTTTCTTGTCTCCTCCCTCCCTCCTTTTCCTCTCCTTTTTTTTTTTCGTTTTCTTTCTTCTTTCCTTCTCTCTGTCTCTCTCTTTTTCAGAAACCACCTTATCTATTTTTAGGCATTTCAAATTCCTAAAATGTGAACTATTGGGTGGTCTGCAGTTTGGCCCTAAAACAACTCTGGGCTTTCATGGCCTGTTTTTATCTGTACCTTATGATTTTATTTCATCAGAACTTCATGTATTTGGATGGTAATAAACAACACAGAATCCAAGCAGTTCTGAAAAGTCTTTTCAAACACATTTCCCCGCAGCCTTGGTTCTTACCTGTTACTCCTAGTTACTCCTTTCCAGATTTTGGTTCCTGTGAAATTAGAGGATTCTCTGCTTCTCACAACACACGGGGACGATGGGCCAGGCCTCTGCCAGGAATGGCTGGAACTGTTTTTCCCAGGAAAGATGTCGTGGGGAAGAGCCTGCTTTACTGTGCTGTAGTTGGTGAACCACGGGGGTCATCTGGTAGCACTCAGTGAGGGCGGCTCCTGGGAGTCCGCACTTGCATTCCTGTTAAGTGCAGATGAAGGAGGGCATGTGTGTATATACGTATGCATATAGACACATACGTGTATCATCCATGTACATACATCTTAACGGTTCTGACTTCCCCTTACATTTTGTTGGTCCCATCTAACACTTCTTTTAACCCAAAGAATCCAATTACAGCTTATTCCTCGAGAGAAAGAGAAGGGCCCTAAAGGGAAGAAATTACCGAACCTTATGTATATCACAAACCAACCAAACTGCGACCCTCTTCCTTTCTTCTAAATTGTTGTATCACAGCACTCTAAAAGCGTTCTGAAAATGTGGCGGAAATTATCAATATTTATACTTCTAACCTTAATTTCTGGATTCCAGCCTGTACATAAGTCTTCCGGGGGTGGGGAGGTGTGGGGATGGTAACTTTGAAAATGCGGCTTTAAACTTGCGTATTCTGAGGTAAATAATACAGTCTCTAATCAAAAAGAGCGTTTCCAGGGCTTTTGGAGTTCAGCTGATTATGCTTTTATTATTTCTGTTTCTTATACACACACAACCCTCCGTTATCATTTGTGGCTGGTAAAGAAGTTTTCATATTTTGTGTTTGTCTTTCTTCTTCTCATTCGGATGACTTACTATTAGTGTTTAATAATTGGTGGCTTATAAAATTAAAAGTTCTCATTTTGGCTATTTGGACTAAAAGAATTATATGAGGAATCACATTTGAAATGTATTTGTATTTCTCGATTTGCAAAAGAAGGGGACTATGTTAATATAGCTGTAATTACCTTTCTTTGAAGAAAATTTCTGAATGATTGAAAACCAAATATCTTCAGTATTGTTTTGAACCTTCCGTTTCTGCAGACCACAGGAAACACCTAAGGATGCACAGCCCCTGATGGCATCTTCAGAATTCTTTTCCACGTTGTACGTGAACTCTTTGGGTTCCTTTTTTAAAACTCCCTTAAAAATGTATGTGCTCTCTGAGATCCTGGCTTCCTTCTGAGAGTTGTAGGTTGAGGTTTGATTCATGTGGAAATTCTCAGTAGATCTTTCCTTTTCCACGTGACTGTTGGTGAAGGGCTGTCTGTCGTTAATGGAAGTCCGAGTGTTTGAACTCAAATGACTCTGAAACTAGACACCGACCGCTTTTTCCCGCAGTGAAATGACCTGCTCTGATAGCACCTTGGTTTAGGCCTTCTGGGGAAAAGTGATGAACCTGATCCTCTGTTGACACGACTCCTTCCCAGCTCTGAGCAGAAAGGGCTGATGGAAGATAAGATCAACCCACCATCTCATCCGTGACCCTCCAAGATCTTGTTTGTGTGGTTTGGCTATTCTTTTGTTTAAAATGACTAAATTATACACAATTCAGTGTCAGGTCAACATCTCCTAGTAACTGACCAGCACAGCAGAATCCCTCTCTGCAGATCTGGGCTTAGAGACTTGTACGCAGTTACTTTACTGCTGGGACTGTCTTTGTTCCCCCAGGTCCGTGTGCGCGCAGGAGACGGTGCCCCAGGGATGGAGTGAAGGGTGGGAGGTGTTTCTTAAGCTGAAGCTATTGCAGGCCTGGGGGATTTTTGCATTTTCTTCTTATTTTGTTTTGAACTGCAGATTCTGTACATCTGTGTGTGGGAGGAGAGTTGCTTCTCAGGACAAGATTTAAGAGACAGATTCCAAGTGACCTTTAAGAGTCTGCCTGGTGGGAGGTCCTTTGCCAGGACCGTGGGTTGGTCCACTTGGGGACCCGCCAAGCCAAGACGGGGGAGATGATAAAATAACACGAAAGATAGAATGGTCCCCCAGCCTGCATGTTTTGTTTTAAAAAGAAAAAGGGGTGTGGGGAGTGGTGAAGACTCTAATTCAGCCTCTGGAAAAGGTGGACGGGGCCCAGCTCACAGCTCCCCGGGAGAGTCTCGGGTCCGCGGGCGGCGAGGGAAGGGGCAGAGCGCCTGCAGAGCCCCGCCCGTGGCTGTTGAGGGCCCCATCACGGCGGTGTGCACTGCACAGGGCAGGGAGGTCCTTGTTCTGTGGCCTCTGCTCAGCGACTGGACTTGAACCTCCGGCAAGTCCAGGTCGTCGAGCGATTCGTCCCAGGGCCTTGACTGGGGGGTGAAGGGAGCCCTCCGCTCGAGATGAGCCCCCTCCAGGGGGCAGCCAGGCCGCTGGGTGGCCCACACCCCGTCTCCGGCCCCTCACCCCACGCACAGCAGGGCCAGTGTCGGGGGGACCGAGGGAGACAGAAGGCCAGTCCAAGTCCAGGTGCGTTCGGCAGGGAAGCCAGAGCAGCCCGGGGAGAAGCGTCGCCTGCGCGCGATGCAAGTCAGCCCGGCGCCCGGCCTGCGCGAAGCTACGCCGAAGCCCTCAAGTCACAAAGCGGGACAGACAAACGCAGGGGATTTGGTGAAGGCGGCGCCCCGTAATCCCATCATTTCTTTGGGCACCGGTATAACGTATTAACACAGTAAGGCGGGGAGAGAGGGTCCCAGGAAAAGACGCAGCAGGTCACGGCCGATTCCCAGCCGCGGTCGTGGCCCCCATCAGGCTGCCCCCGAGACCCTGACTGGGGAGAGGTGAAGCGGGGGAGACGAGTGGCCCCAGCAGAGCTCAGCTGACTGCCTTCAAGGGGCTCTTCTTGTGTTTCTCCGCACGATGTAAATACTGGCTATTTCGGGATGGTTGACCCGCTAGGTGACACGTATTCCAAATAAAGACTTCGCTTGAAAATACCTACGTCTGTTGTCTTTGGCCTTGTGGGTGAGAGCTGCCCCTTAAGCCTTAAAGGCTGGCCCCTGGAGGGTAGCAGGCTGCAGGGGGGGCAGCTCAGATGGGGCCGGAGATGCAGGAACATGGGGCCCAGGGAGTTGGGGCACCTCTGGTCCCCACCGAGCGCCTCCTGGGTGTTCCAGCGCCTCTGCATCTTCTGCAAGGTGGGGAGAGGCCTGGAGTCGACCTGGGGACTGAGTTTGTATTTCGACTCTACCACTAACCGTGTGGCCTTGCACACGCCCCTTCCCTGACTTCTGTTTCCCCGTCTGCCTCTGTTACCCCTTGAACATAATAATCAAGTGTATGAAAAAGCCCCTGCCTGACCCGTGATGGGTGTTCGGTGCACAGAAACGCACGAAGACCTGCAACCCGTGGGAAGCCGGCAGAAGGTTTTCAAATCCAGGCCTGGGTCCTGCAGGGATTCACTGCCTTGTTTTCAGTAGCGCGGGTCTGGGGGTAGATGCAAATTCGGTTCCCCACCGGGCTCTCGGTGTGTTTCCAGCAGCCCAGCAAACTGCTAAGCTGCTGTTTCTGAGTTGTAAGAAAATGTGGTTCTTTTTTCCTCTTTCCCATTAGCTTTGCAGACCGTTGTCCTCATTCTTTCCTGGCTCCACGTGTGTGGGCCTCAAAGCTCAGGAGCTCCAGTGCCCTCTCGGTAGCCTGAAACTTCAGATCATGTTAAGATGCAGGTTTTAAAATAAGAGCTACTCCCAGCCAGCTGGTAGTTCAAGGCACACATTAGAACATAACTGAAAAAGGAGTCCCTTGACCAAATTAATGCTATGGGAGGAAACACGCAAGCCAGGAATCGGGGGCCCAGTCCTGGGCCAGGCTCCGCATAAACCCTCTGTGACTGAGGCCACCTCCTCTACCCACTTGGAAACACTTCACAAGTGGAGAGAAGGGACTGAACTAAATTAGCTGGTTCCTTCCAACTCTAACATGATATAACTACTTTTTGGCAAAATTGGGAGTCCATAGGGTCTTTTGCCCTGTCAGAACAGTCCAGGAGTAAAATAATTTGAAAATTACGGCTGTGCATGACAGAGGACCGGGTCACTGCTGGGGTAGGGAGCCCGGCCACGACTTATCCCTTCACCGGGGTGGTCCACTTCCCTCTTCCAATAACTTATCATGCTTCTCTCTCCGCTGCCATAGTTACGGGCCAGCCAAGAGACTGACAACATTGAATTCTCCCAAACATTTTTCTTAGGTTAGAGCAGGGCACCGGGATGTTTATGAGCCTGGCAGTCAGTCCAAGGCGTTAATCTGCAGTGTCTGAGTAGCCTTTTCTCACGATTTCAATGCACGCAGGTTGGGAGAAGTTGTGTCTCACCAGCTAAGTCGGCCTTTCCGCTTCTGCCCCGAGCATAAACCTCCCCCCAGATGCTCAGCTTGTATTTCACAGGCTGGAAATGCTGTCGGTCACCCCATCGCTCGGCATTTGGGGGACAACAGCTCCGTGGAAAACTGAGCGTTATTCCTCCCGGGCCCAGTAGGTGTTTCGTCTGGATTCAGTGGGAGAGCCCAGCTCTTCTTTGACGTAGAGGAGGTTTGTACCAGATCACGCAGAGGCTCTATTTGCTGTTCCTTCTCGTGGTTCCTCCTTCTGTCCTGTGCTTCCTGCTGCATTAACTGTGGTTGTTTTTACCTCGCCTCACCCCACTGGAGTTTCAAAGGCTATCACAGCAGGGTCAGCTCGTGTAGAAACAAACCCAAGTGCATTTACCTGGAGTTTCTTCTGAGTTTTAAAATTAAATTCTCAACATGGGATGGAAGAAAACAAGGAAACCAACATCACTGGGTCCCTACTGTGTGCCAGGTAGGTTATAGCATTAATTTAATGTACAATGCTTTACAAAAGACAAACAGGTACAGAGAAGACAAATAATTGCTTACAGATGCAGCTCGCAGCAGGGGAGGGGTTTAAACCTACTTCTTTACCCCAAAGTGCATGCTGTTCATCTTAGCTTGCTTCATCCCAGGAGGACGAGAGAATGATCCTCCAGTGAGTCAGGAAATTCAAAGGTAACATCTTACCACACTAAATGCATCTGTTAATCAGGCTCAGCTGCTTATGTCAGAAAATTGGAAACAACGTAGCTTAAATGAGATAAAAGCTTATGTCTCTCACACTTCCACGGAGTTCAGAGGCAGGCAGTCCAGGGCTAGCATCTCAGCTCCATGGCAAATGGGGAGCCAGGCTCCTTACGTCTTTCTGTTCCAGCATCCTCACATGGTGGCTTCCATCCTCGAGGTAAACTCATGGTCCAAGACAGCTGCCAGAGTGCCAGCCATCTCAGACACTTTCCAGGTAGCTGACAGGAGGAAGACTTCTCCTCCCAGGTAGGTTAGCCTCCTTTAAAGAGACTTCCAGGATGTCCTACACTCTTCTACTTTTATTCCATTTGCTGAAACTTAGTCACATGGTCAAACTAGCTGCAAGGGAGGCTGGGAAATGTAATCCTTTAAGTTGGACACCATTATGAATCTGAATATAATCAGGGTTCTGTTACAAGTGAAAGCAAAAGGGGAATTTATGATGGCTATTGGAGAAAGAATAAGAAATGTAAGATGGGTCCTGGGAGGATTCATTTTGAGAGTTTTGTAATTTTACCATAGGGTCTGCCTTTTTTGTATACAAGCTGTCAGGAGAGTTGCTTTGCTTTGGGAAGCCCTACAGGGATGAACTTGGACAGAACTCTGTGTTTGAGTCACACCAATATTGTGCCACACAGGTTATACCAATATTTTAAAATGACTCTCTTTAGTATAAGTGTCTGTTACTCTCAGGTCCCCTGTCAAAGTTATAATCATGCCCATATCATATCTGGTTCAGATACAATCCACATACATAAGATTGTACTATGAAGGATAATAAGCTAAAGTTTGCAGAATTTATTTCATTTACAATAGATCATCTTTATTAAGTTTGGGTACGTCCGATGGATGGTGTCTGGGAAGGGGTTCATTTTTTTCTTTATCCAGAGACGTTTCAAGTCACAGAATCATTGCCTAGATCCTGCCATCACATGCAATAGAGAGAAAACATCTTCTTATGAAAATAACAGGTGGTTGTCTGGGGCAGGTTTCTTCAATATGCCTTGCTCATGGCTTATCGAAGAATCTCCGCTGGGCCACCTGCTTCGAGTGAGCTCTGAGATCAGAACCACGATTCCCACGGAGCGGCCATCTCCACAGGCAACCCCACAGTGACAACAGCGAGCGCCTGCCTGGGCGGAGACTCCCAGTCCTAGGAAACTGGGCCACTCCTCAGCCTCTGCGAGCTGGTTACACAGTTTTGTCTGTTCTTGAGTGATATTTATGAAAAGTGGCATTTGGCCATTTTTCTGCGGCTGCACATAAATCCTCCAGTTTGAAGCTGGTGGGTCTCAGTACATCATTGACTGGGGAGCCAGCCCAGCATGGGCCTCCCCACAGCTCTGTGTGTTCCACCCACCAATTAGTTCAAAGGCGCATTGGGGTCCACAGGGTGTGATGTTTGGATGACGCCCATTGCCATGAAAACACACCCCAGCAGCCCCTCATTCTGGAAACATGAATGGCATTCTTACCCCAGTCGATCCAAAGACCTGTAGCTTGAAACCGGGTCGGCTCAGCTGACCCACGGTAGTGTGAGTGAGAACCCAATGCTTACTGTGCACGTTCTTGAAATGTTCTCGGGTTCTTGTTAACACAGCGTCACAGTGACAAAGCTGCTGACTGGGACGCGGGCAAATTCCATCGTTCATTATATGCTGCTTGCATTTACAGGGAGAACCCTGCGCTCTCAAGGCATCCAGGAATTTTTATAACTTGCAAATGCCTGAGGTCAGGGCCTTCAGGGATACGAAGAATCACCCGGAGAGGGGGTGTGCTCAAGAGATTGGCTCTCTGCCCTTTGACCCTATGCCTGCCTGGCAACCATCAGTGCTAGATTGACCTGGGCTGGTTGCCTTGGGATATCTCACCTCTCACCCGCCCCGTTTATACCTGAGGGTCAAGTTGACCTCGGAGCCTTCCTCTGACCTTCTTCAAAGGCTAAAAATCAGTAGAGGCATCTGTGCTTTTGGGGTATTCTCCAAAGGCCTCACACAAGGAGCTGCTGTGTTTCTTAGTGCTCAGATCCATGTCTTTGGAAATATCCTTGGTTTCTAAAGGGATGGTCACTTGGGAGAGACCAGGAGATGCAGAACATTTGAGGGTCATGGAATCCGAGTTGGCATTCCAGCCAAACATCAACACTGGCCCTTGGCCACCGGGATAAACGCCTTCAGGGATGACCGACTGTGGCAAAGGGTGTCCCCAAATCCCCACCAGAGAAAAAAGCCCTTCTGTGGAGCAGAGCCTGCTGGACAGTGCTGGCAGCCCCGCTCAGGCCAGGCGTGCTTGGGATTTGCAGGAAGCGTCTGGCTGTCTGTGTGGTCAGACGCTGGGAAGTGGCCCACTGCTCAGGGCTCAGAGGTGTGGGCTCTCTTCTGTGGTTCCAGGGACGACGGGGGCCGCCGTCCAGAGCATCCTTAGAGGAGGTGTCCAACCGGTGTTCAGACACCAGAGGGCAGCGTCGGCTCGTGCCGAGAAGCGAGCTGGTCCAGAGCATCTGATCCCTCGGGGCTGCGGGGAGGGCCGGCAGCTTTTCCCGCCAACAGAACCCCCAGACCTACTCATCTAAGATCTGGGTTGAGGCACTTTGCTGCAATGGGCCGGCACGAAAGAAAGGCTCTTAAGGGATTCTGCTGCTGGACCCGGACTTGATTTGTGAAAATATGCAGATAACCAGAAACCTTTTGTGAAAAGCATATACGGGCCTTAGAACCACTGGGGCCTTGGACGGATAGGCGTCTTGTCACTTACTGTGTGACTCTAGCATGCTGTCATAGAGAGGGTTTCACGAGGATCAGATAAAATAACGCGCGCGGAGAGCTTCGCAAAGCCCTATTCAATCAAAGTTCATCAGCAGTCACGCTGCGGCCTGGAGAAGAGGCCAGGCCGAGCACGAGCCCCGGAGGAGACGGGGCAGGAACTGGGGCTCCTGCAGGCACCCCGCTCCCCGCTTCCCGGGCGAGAGCCCCTTGCCGACACCTGTTGAAGCACGAAGACAGACCTCAGGCCAGACCCCTCGACCTCTCGAGCCTGGCCACCTTCACTGCATAGCAACTGCCCCTCGGGTACGGATCCTTGGGGGACAAAGCAGCTCCGGCCGTGCAGGCATGAGTGCGGCTGGCTGACCGCCAGCCCCCCCCACACACACACACACCCCGTCCCGCCGCCGGGCTCAGCCCCATCGCCCGGGCAGCTCCAGGTCCGGATTGCTTCTGGGTGTCCCGAGTGCCCTTGTAGCCCTCTGCCACCCCTGCAAGCACGATGGCCGGGACGCAGCCCAGGTATTCAGCACACCTCTCACCTGTTTTCATAGGTGCTCAGTCTCGGACGCTTCCGAAGCTTCTAAGGGCAGTGACTGCTGAGTGCTTCCGGCCCTGTAATTTGTAGGTTGTCGTGGGGATGAATGGGGCTCGAGTGACATCAGAGATCATCCTGCCGGGGGCCCCGGAGGCCAGATTTCTCAGGGTTAGACTCGGCGACTCACCGGGTAGCCAGGTGGCCTGGGGCACCTGCTTCACCTCTTCCTGCCACAGCTCCGCATCCGCGTAAGCAACACAGTGGGGTCGTCTCGGCCCCGCCCCTCACAGGGGCGCTGTCAGCATCCGCGCAGCCAGAGCACGGACGGACGCCCAGCACCCACACGGCACGTGGCGCTTGTATCGGGGGACAGCTCTCTGCGGGCCCCCTGCCCTTCTGCTGACGGCTCTTGTTCTAGCTTTTGCTCTCGACCAGCTCTCCAAGGATGTTCACAGAACGAACAGTCTGGAAAGACAGACAGTGTCTGTCACCCGGGCAAAGCGCAGGTTTGTTGACGGCTCAGCGGGATGAAGACCGTGTGCCTCGGGGCCCAAGCTCAGGCTGAGCGCCCCTCCGACCACATGCGTCTCCTAAGCGCAGGGCTCCTGTCCCGCGGCAGGTGTCACCTGGCCCTCTTCACTCCGCCCTGTGCCTATTGGCGGTTAGGGATCTGGATCCGGGTCAAGAAAACGCCGGCACCCGGCTAAGTACCATTGCTGACAGCTGCGCAGCCCTTCCTCCCGGCCCAGGATGCTTCTGTGTTCTGCCGCCACCTGTGACACCGGGCCAGCCTCGCTTACAGGGCGGGCGACGACCTCAGAGCCTTCACAGTCCTGAACCCCCTTCAGCCAAAGCCGAAACCCTTGTTCACCACACTCCTGCGAGCCAGGTACGCAGATACTTTTATTCCTGTTTTACAGGTGAAGCAACATAGGTTCAGGAAGTTTAGAGATACTTCCAAAGCCAGCTAGCACACATCAGAGGAGACATCTGGAAAGTTTAATTACCTAATTAAAAACCGAATTTCCTCCAAACTTCTCTCCATATATATATTTATTTATTTATTTATTACAGTCTCTTCCTCCATTCATCCATCTGTGGGCCCTTAGGTTGTTTCCATATCTTGGCTATTGTAAACAATGTTGCAATGAACATGGGTGCAGACGTCTTTTCAAGTTACTGTTTGTTGCCCAGGTTATTACAGGACATTGAATATAGTTCCCTGTGCTATCCAGTAAATCCTTGTTGTTTATTTTACACATACTAGTGAGTATCTGTTAATCCCATAGTCTTAATTTATCCTTCCTCCCTCCCCTTTTGGTAACCAAAAGTTTCTTTTCTATGTCTGTGAGTCTGTTTCTGTTTTGTAAATAAATTCATTTGTACTATTTTTTAGATTCCACATATAAGTGATTTCATATAATATTTGTCTTTCTCTGTCTGACTCACTTCACTTAGTATGATCATCTCTAGGTCCATCCATGTCGCTGCAGATGGCGTTATTTCATTCTTTTTTATGGCTGAGCCGTATTCCATGGTATATATGTGACACATCTTCTTTATCCATTCCTCTCTCAATGGACTTTTAGGTTGCTTCCATGTCTTGGCCACTGTAAATAGTGCTGTTATGAGCGTTGGGGTGCAGGTATCTTTTCAAATTAGAGTTTTCATCTTTTCTGGCTATACGACCGGGGGTGGGATTGCGGGGTCATATGGTAGTTCTATTTTTAGTTTTTAATGGAACCTCCATCCTGTTCTGCACAGTGGCCACCCTTCTGTCCCTCTGTTGTATATTTTTTAATAAAAGAGACCTCTGAGGAAACTCGGACTGCAGGTTCCAAACATTTTGTGTGTGTGTGTGTGTGTGTGTGTGTGTATCTGTGTGTATTTGTGTGTGTGTCTGTGTGTGTTTGTGTGTGTGTGTATTTGTGTGTGTCTGTGTGTATTTGTGTGTGTTTGTCTGTGTGTGTCTGTGTGTATTTGTGTGTGTGTGTACCTGTGCGTGTGTGCAGAGGAGGGTATAGGGGGCACACTGGAAAGAGGAAAAGAAATGCGCTTGGCTGGCATGTGGTCCTTTGGTGACAAGTCTTGAACGACACCAGCTTCGTACTGTGGGGATTGGGCACAGAGCAGCTTCTCGTCCCTCCTCCCAGCTCGGGGGCTTTGGGCGAGTGCCCAGAGGTTCCCACGGCCGCCAGGCCTGCTCCACACGGAGGAGCCCCTGTGGTGTGCTGTCCTCGCGGGGATGTACACTGTCAAAGCGTAAGCTACGCCCCGGCTTTGAAGGCTTCAAAAAACAAATGCAAAATAGCTCGGTATTTGTATATTACACATGGAAATACTACTTGAGTATATTGGGTCAAATAGAACACAGTACTAAGTTAGTGGCACCTGCTTCTTCTCCTTTCTGAAAGTCACCAATGCGGCTTGCCTATGTGGCTCACATTACGGTTCTACTGGGCGATGCTTTTCTGTCGACCACAACGTGTTCCAGGAAAGGGGAGGGATGACGTGCTCACCCAGCATCACAAACCCAGCGTCTGCATCTAAGGCAGCAACTCCCCTACCCTTCCTGCCTCAGCCAGGCGGCCACATGGCTGGCTCTGGATGAAGCCCACTCTAAAGAGATTTGGCAGGAAGGTGAGGTGTTCCCGTTTTCTTCATCGCGGGCTGCGAAGCACCCAGCTCAGGGCCTGGCACATACGCACTGGACGCAGGCTGTCCGGTTAATTAATCCTCGCCGCCTCTGACGCGAAGTCCTTGACCTCCAGCCTTCGCAATGCTGCCCCCTGCTGGCCAGTTGTGGGAAGAGCCCAGCCAGGTCTCGGAAGCCCTTGGGTGTGCGCGGTGCGCCGTGCGCCCGTGTGACGTGAGCGCGTTCCTCGTGCGCGCACTGCGTGTGCGTGTGTGGACGTGATGATGTGCGTGTGCGACACGTGCGACCGTTTAACGCTCCGCAGCTGACAGTGGTCCTCAGCGATCCTCTCCTCCCCATCCCCGGAGCAGCAGTTGCTGGGTCCAAACATCCTCAAGGGGTTGAGGAAAGAGTCCCCGTTTACAAATCGGGGACCCCCTGGTCTTTGCCCAGCACAGAATTATTCCCGAATAGCGGTCCTCTGCGGGGCCACCAGAATCTCAGGTAGGAAATTCTAGCTCAAGTCTGTCGTAGTTCAGGTGTTCCCGGCTCTGTGCTGAACCGCTTGCTTCCAGGCTGAGGGGCGCATTTGCGCGGGGAAGGTGGCAGCGACGGATTGAGAGGGGCTGGGGGAGGGCTGGGTTCTCCACAGCGGGGACAGACGAGAACAGAACGCGGCATGACGTCTGATGGCCGAGCTTCCCGGAGATCCCAAAACATGTGGTGCAGACGTTCATGTTGGAAACACCTGTAAACCGGTGACTGCGTGTCCTTACCCCACTGCAGGCGGGCTCCTCCGAGCATGGCAGGTGGAGAAAGCAGTAGGGCCCAGGCACTGGGAGGCCTAAAGTCCCTCCCTTCTGATTAAATCCCATTTTTTCAGGCCTCTGCTCTGTGCCAGGTGGCAGCCAACTGAACCGATAAGCTGGTGGATCAATGCTTTGTTCCTTTCTGTGTCCCAGCTCTGCAGTTCCACGTGGCCTTCTGGAGGTGCACGGTGAGTTACTGTTCATTCATTCAACAGCTACCTTCTGCCAAACACGCAGTTAGTCCCCAGGCCAGAGGTACTCAGAGTCTTCTGAGAAAGAGGCAGAGACGGAGAGAGGGGCAGAGAGAATTTCAGTGCAGTGAGCAGATTCTAAGCAGCAGAGTAGAGGTATCTATAAATGAATGGATTTGGAATCGGGGAGATAACACAATTCAACGCTTGGCGAGGCCCACGGAGACTTCCCAGAGGAGCAGAGAGTTTGGGATGCATTTTGAACAGTGAGCAAGTGATCTCTAGGGGGAGAAGTGAGGAAAGAACTTTCTACAGGAAGGAACAGTGTACAGGAAAGCACAGAGCATGGGATGTCTTCACTCATAGCCGGGTGGGAATTTCAAGTCCCCCAAAGTGAAGGAGGACATTTGGCATTCTTCCACTATGGGCTTTTCTAAAGGAATTCTTCCAACCCTTGCTTCTAGGGACTAGGACACCACATTGGTGACGTGTGCCATTCCCACTGCATTGCATCAGGATCTGCACGGCGTCAGTCTGTGAAGGGTGTAGACTTCCATGAGTTATGTGCTTGAAATTGTCCCAGGTGGGGGATAACCCTGAATCGTTTCACCTGCTCAGCCCAGATGTGGTGAGTAAGACCCCTGAAAGGTCTACATTGGTCCAGTTCTTTATTAATAAACATAGAGGCGCAAAGGAAAACGACAGGACCTGTTCTTTGGGGGATCCCATGAGGGGTGGAAAGGGATTCACCTCTCTTGGTTCCCTTAGGTTCCTGATTTGAGGTGAATAATATGTTAATCACCCTTTGCTGCCTCACTAGCTCATATGAATGAAATATTCCCCCAGCACACAGCTCTTCCTACACAATTACTGGCCAGGGTTTTCTCTCCCCCCTGGAGAGCCATTTGCTTCCTCGCACATGTGGAGTGAACTTTTCTTTTCCCCTTCCATTCTGCTGAGTAAGCAGACCCTGGATAACGACACCTGCATCCTATTCAGTCTGCAACGGGGGCCAACGGGGAGGGAAGCTGGTGTGTGAGGGACCAAGGGCGGCGAGGTCTGGGAGCAGCCTGTTTCTTATCAAAAGAGGCAATGGGGACGTTTCAGAGACAGGATCGCAGGCCGGTAGACAGTGATGCTTCTTGTTTATTGACACATTCAAGCCATTGCCCACTGAGGGTCAGCCTGTTGGTAGCCCCCGTTTCCTGACTTCCCTTTTAGTTGAACAGAAATTTAACTCTTACTAGGACCCTAATAAGGCAGACTTTGGAACAAAGGAGAAACCAAAACTGCACTGTTTCCTTCCCCAATGATTTAGCACTTTGAACATTTCCATCCTAAAAGCGTTGATACACCACTTAGAAAGACAGTAGCTCTTCTGAAATAAACACAGTACTAATTTGAAACTAGAATCATCAACCCCGACACTAAATATCACCGTCATCACTATTAGTGGACGCAGGCTCAGTGTATGCATGTAAACCTTTGTCAGATAAGTGCATACCACGGTGCCATTATTTCTGGTGTTTCAAGACGCTGTTGCTGGGAGCTTCTTGACAGAAAAGCTGACATCACCACTCACATTACCCTGATCATATCTGTTTTTCTACGAATGGACATTTAGGTCACATTCTTTCCATCGCTTCTCAAGCCAGCCGTGAGCAGTGACATCTGGGATGAGCTTGCCCACTGACTCACCGCCTGGGGTAATGACTCCCTTCCAGCTATGCAAAGTGCATTACAGACGCCTCATTTATTTTCCACCTTTCCACGTAGTTAGCATGTAGGAGACTGAAAGTCAAAGTACTGTCCGTCGGTAGATGCATGCATACCCAAAATGTGGTAGAGGCGTACAACAGAATATTTCCCAGCCTGAAGAAGGAAGGAATTCCGACACACACTGCAACCTGGATGCACTTGAAGACATTATGCTGACTGAAATAAGTCAGTCACAAAGATAAATACTGTATGATTCCTCTCATATGAAGTACCTAGACTAGTCAAATTCTTGTCAAATTCATAGACACAAAGTAGAATGGTGGTTGCCAGGGGCTGGGGGAGAGTTCGTATTGAGTGGGTACAGATTGCAGTTGGAGAAGTTGAAAAAGTTCTGAAGACGGATGGTGGTGATATTTGCACAATAATGTGAATGTACTTAATGCCACAGAACTATATGCTTAGAATGGTTAAAATAGTGACATTTAGGGACTTCCCTGGTGGCACAGGGGTTAAGAATCCGCCTGCCAATGCAGGGGAGACAGGTTCGAGCCCTGGCCCGGGAAGATCGCACATGGCGCGGAGCAACTAAGCCCGTGCGCCACAACTACTGAGCCTGCGCTCTAGAGCCCGCAAGTCACAGCTACTGAGCCCATGTGCCACAACTACTGAAGCCCGCGTGCCTAGAGCCCATGCTCTGCAACAAGAGAAGCCACCACAATGAGAAGTCCACGCACCGTAATGAAGAGTAGCCCCTGCTCGCCGCAACTAGAGAGAGCCCGTGTGCAGCAACGAAGACCCAATGCAGCCAAAAAAAAAAAAAAAAAAGTACTCAGACAAGTGTGTTTATGAAAAAAAAAGGCAAATTTTCTATATATTTTGCCACAATAAAAAAGTCAAACTACTGTCATGTGAGAAATTGATATGACAAACAGACTATTTGATCAGTTCGAGAATTTCTACCCTAAAATTCCTCTCTTTTCCCACTCCACTGTGCCTGTAGATTCACCGTTCTGGTTTTAATGGTGGGGTGTCTTCTGTGGCCCGTCTGTGGAGTCTTTTCCCCAGTGTCTCGTACGAAGCAAGCTCCCCTCTTCTATTCGCTATTGTACATGAAACTTGCCTCTAAGGTGACAGGGTAGCTTTCCTAAGCCTTCCTGGATGCTTCTCTCCTGAGTTTATTACCAACCACAAGTGGCTGTAAGGAACATGTGATGAACAGGTAATTTTCTAGATGAACAGACCAACCCCCACCGTCTACTGATTTCTAAGGGGCGCTTTCCCATCCCTGGGAAGGCAGACAAGCCGAGTCTTCCCTCCCGCCCCCTCACCTGCTGGACCATCTTTCATCACCATGGGGCTCCTCTTGGACGTGATGTATCGAACTTTCTCCCGCCTGCAACAAAGAAGGCCTCGCGCCTGGAAGCAAAATCTATAGCAAAGCGCTGGACACCTACCATCCCCTTCTGGTGAACTGGGTCCGCAGGCCGGGTTACTGAGAAGCCGGGCCACGCCCGGGCTGCTCCCAATGTCAGCATCCACGGGGGGCTGCTCGCTGTACCCCCGGCGTTGCGGCAGCCGCGAGGGGCTCGGCCCTGAACCCCACGTCTGCACCGCGATAGCCACTGGATGACGTCATCAGGGTCCTCGGTGCTCTTGGGAGGATTTGCTCTCTCTCACACACACACATGCACACACACATGCGCACACACACGCACACATGCACACACACACACATGCACACACACACATGCGCACACAATTTACTTTTTCAGTCTTCTGCATTAATACATATACTGATTGTGACACAAATCATTTCAACTTTTGCTGTTTTAACTCCCTAAAAGGGTGAGTTTCAATTTTCTGGCAAACACAAATAATTAGCCAACATGGATGTGTGTGTGTCTGTGTTTGTGTGTCTGTGTGTGAGTGTGTCTGTCTCTGTGTATATGTGTGTGTCTGTCTGTGTGAGAGAGTGTGTGTGAGTGTGTGGGAATGTGTGTGAGTGTCTATGTGTGTGTGTGAGTGTGTGTGTGCGTATCTGCGTGTGAGTGGGAGTGTGTGTGTGTTACAGACGAGGAAGACTCACAGGACGCCCGGGGACCTGAGAGGAGAAGGCTCTTCTGCTTCAGGTCTCAAGGCTGGGTTCTTTCCCACCCGACTGTGAGGTCTGCGCGTCCCCCCTGCCGGGCCCGTAGGTCTCTGAGGCTGCGTCTCTAGATTGATGGGATGCCATTTCAATTATTTATGTTTCTACTTTCCTAGGCCAAGCCAATAACGACGGGAAGTTCTCTGGTTTATGTTCTGGCAAATGTCGACAAAGCAAAACAAAACACAGCAAAACTCCATTTCCGAGGCATCCAAAGAGGGGAAAGGGAAAGAGGTTTCAGAACACGGAACGCTCAGCCATCGGAGTTCCATCTAATGGTTATGCTTCACGAAGAAGTGAGGACACGTGCCTGCAGCCCAGGACAGGGTCGTGCGTGCCCAAGAGCAGAACAACGCACTCGGACTTGTGGCTGTGAGTCTGTGCAGCTGCGGCCAAGCCATCTTGGACCCTGAGGCAAAAGGAAGATTCAGCAAAGGTGATTCCATTTTTATTTAAAATTTCGATGGTTTGTTCGTCATGGATTCTTTTGCATTCGTTATTTTTTTAACATTTTTATTGGAGTATAATTGCTTTACAGTGTTGTGTTAGTTTCTGCTATATATCAAAGTGAATCAGCTATACGTATACATATATCCCCATATCCCCTCCCTCTTGCGGCTCCCTCCCACCCTCCCTATCCCACCCCTCTAGGTGGTCACACAGCACCGAGCTGATCTCCCTGTGCTATGCGGCTGCTTCCCACTAGCTATCTATTTTCCGTTTGGTAGTGTATATATGTCCATGCCTCTCTCTCACTTCGTCCCAGCTTACCCTTCCCACTCCCTGTGTCCTCAAGTCCATTCTCTATGTCTGCGTCTTTATTGCTGTCCTGCCCCTAGGTTCATCAGAACCATTTTTTATTTTAGATTCCGTATGAATGTGTTAGCATAGGGTATTTGTTTTTCTCTTTCTGACTTACTTCACTCTGTATGACAGACTCTAGGTCCATCCACCTCACTACAAATAACTCAATTTCGTTTCTTTTTATGGCTGAGTAATATTCCATTGTATATATGTGTCACATCTTCTTTATCCATTCATCTGTTGATGGACACTTAGGTTGCTTCCATGTCCTGGCTATTACAAACAGAGCTGCAATGAATATTGTGGTACACGACTTTTTGAATTATGGTTTTCTCAGGGTATATGCCCAGGAGTGGGATTGCTGGGTCGTATGGTAGTTCTATTTTTAGTTTTTTAAGGAACCTCCATACTGTTCTCCATAGTGGCTGTATCAATTTACATTCCCACCAACAGTGCAAGAGGGTTCCCTTTTCTCCACACTCTCTCTAGCATTTCTTGTTTGTAGACTTTTTCATGATGGCTATTCTGACCGGTGTGAGGTGACACCTCATTGTAGTTTTGATTTGCATTTCTCTAATGAGTAGTGACGTTGAGCGTCTTTTCATGTGTTTGTTGGCACTCTGTGTATCTTCTTTGAGAAAATGTCTATTGAGGTCTCCTGCCCATTTGTGGATTGGGTTGGGTTGTTTGTTTTTTTGTTATTGAGCTGCATGAGCTGCTTGTATATTTTGGAGATTAATCCTTTGTCAGTTGCTTTGTTTGTAAATTCCACGTCCTCCTAGTATGCCATCTTGACTCTGCCCCCTGCATTAATTTTTATTTTGATGATGTCTCATTAATTGGAGTTTTTTGGGGTCTCCTTAAAGTTTGCATCTGAGATGGTTGCCTCTCCCTCACCCTAGTCCGGCTTTGCGTTTGTGTACGATTCTCAGATGGCAACAAGCCTGGAAGCTTGGGTTACTACCAAGGTCCAGGTGGTGACGGGTAATGATGTGGTGGGATGGGTAATCCTTGTACCTGTACCAGCTTCATTTACCCAGCGCTTTGTCCCTGCTGGGCACTGCTGATGCCTCTTCTTGCCCTGGAAGCTCCAGGGGCAGGGACATTATCTGGTTTATTCACATTGTAGTCTCCAAAACAAGGACAGTCCCTAGAACCTTGTAGGTATCCAATGAATATTCGTTGAAACAACCCTATGAGGTTAGGGCTGTCATTATCCTTATTTTACAAGTGGGGAAACTAAGGTTTTGGAGGAATTCGCTAATGGCCCCAATTCATGCAGCCAGTGAGTGGTGAATCCTGCTCTGTCCCCTCTAAATCCTGTGCTGTCCCCAGGCGACCACTCTAATTCCTTCTATGGTCACATAAAGCTGGGGATTCTGCCCTTCGAAGTTTCCCACTGACCATAGTTGTTGATGGTCATTGCTTCTTGGAAAATCAAATAAAATACATCTGTGATTGGATGCATTTGCGTATATGTTTGTCTGTTTAAGCCTCATGGAACATGGACATTTCAAACTCTCTGGTAGCTACCCATCCTCCCATTTTTTTTTGAGAAATGTTTTCAAACCTGAGCTATTCAACCTGCCTGTTATTAGGGGCAAAATTGTTAAAAACACTTCGTGAGACACAGGTGTGCTACTGCTTCCCACCTGTTGGATAACCAGGAGCTTCTGACAGCAGCCATGGGGCAGACCCTCTGTTAATGTGCCTACCAGCAACTTGGACTTTTGTAGGGTCTGGTCAAAATATTCTAAGTATGTTTACCCATAACATCAACCTAAAATAAAATACCAGGGCCAGTGGCCTTCCTTCTATATTTTTACTTCTTCTGTAAAACAAGAAGACATAGAATTATAACTAGTGTATGCACTTATCTACAGCTGTCCTTTTACCCAGGAAGACTGACAATTGCCTTCACCTCAAGGGCAGAAGTGAGAGAGGAGCCCATAGCTCTCAGGACTGGCAAAGCCAGAGAGAAAGTATTAAGAAATCCAGCTTTCGTCAACAGGAAGCATGAAGATCTAGAACAGGGACTGGCAAACTTTTCTGTAAAATTGTAAGTGGTTTAAGCTTTGCAGGCCATGTGGTCTCTGTTACAACCGCTCAACTCGCCAGGTGAAAGCAGCCATAAACAATAGGGAAAGAAGTGGGCATGGCTGTGTGCCAATAAAACTTTATTTACAAAAGCAGGCAGTGGGCCAGCTTTGGCCCACAAGATGGGCTGTGGTTTGCCAACTCTTGATCTGGAATGCTCTTTCCCTTAATGAGGTTATGTTACTTTATGTATTTCCAAACCAAATACGTGGACCAATAACAACCATGATGATGGTTGACATTTGTAAAACATTTATTATTGACCGAGAATATACGCAAACACCCTCTCTTGAGCCTGGAGAAACTAACATCCCTCCAGTGCCCTCCATCCCTTCTGACACCCCTCGTCAAGCCCACCCTCTCCCACTGCATGGCTACAGTGGGGTCCTGCTCAGGCATCCCTTGCCCCCGCCCTGTGCAGCTGGTTTCTACATAGAAGCCAGGGTGATCTTCTAAAAATGTAAATCAGATGCTATCACCCTCTTACTGAAAATCCTTTGTTGACTTGTCGCTGCTTTTCAGCTTAAAACCCAAGTCTGCCCCCTGACCCCCAGAACGCTGCAGGGCCTGGCCCAGCCCCCCTTCGCTCTCCCACTGCCTCTCCCTCCCTGGCTTCAAGCCACGCTAACCTTTGTAAAGTCCCCCTGGCTCCCGCCACCTCAGGCCTTGCCTCTTCCCGGGATTCCCCCCACCCCACCCCTCTTTCCTCTCGTTTGCTTCCACAGCGTCCTCCGCAAACACCGTCTCAAGAGAGCCTTTCCTGACCCACAGATGAGGTCAGGACCTGCTGCTATCGGCTCTCCTGGCTCCCTGGAGTCATCACGCATAGGGCGCGTTTCCCCTGATAAATTAGTGCTCATACACGTGTGGGATGCTTGACTCCTTGAGACCAGAAGCTCCATGAAGGCCATGACAACACTGCCTTATTCACACCATGGCCCCAGCACCCAGCAAGGGGCCCAGCACAGAGTGGGGACTCCGGAAACACTCCATTAAAGACACACGGAAACAAATCCAGGCACGGGGTGCCCATGGAATCAGCTCCGCCCCCCGGGCACCATCGTTAGGTGAGGTTAACAGAAAAAAGGAAGGAAGTGAGGGTGACTGGGACCTTGAGAGTCATTCAGCCCAGAGACAGGTGGGCAAAGGGTGACAGCTCTGCGCAGAACGGAAGAGGACAAATAGAAAGCCCAGGCCCGGGGCCAAGCAGGACAGCTCTGGGGACGAACAGAGCAGGCAGCCGGCTCGGGACCAGGAAGCAGGCCCACGTTTCACCGAGGGCCAGTTCAAAGATTTCTTCTTACTGTTTCCTGACTCAGCAAGTCAAGATCAAAAGTCTACTGCTCGGGCTTCCCTGGTGGCGCAGTGGTTGAGAGTCTGCCTGCCGATGCAGGGGACACAGGTTCGTGCCCCGGTCCGGGAAGATCCCACATGCCGCGGAGCGGCTGGGCCCGTGAGCCATGGCCGCTGAGCCTGCGCGTCCGGAGCCTGTGCTCCGCAACGGGAGAGGCTGCAACAGTGAGAGGCCCGTGTACCACAAAAAAAAAAAAAAAAAAAAAAAAAAGGCTACTGCTCAACTCCCTGTCACCCCTGGTATGTGATGTACCAAAGGCCACTTATGATTTTTTGCCCTTTGCATCAACATTCTTAAATAACCTTGGACAGCCTAACAATCGAATACAAACCTAGAGTTGCGGTTCTGACAAGCTTATTGTGCACAGAATATTGAAGCTTAGAAACTTGAGGTTTCTTTCTCTGTCATTTGGAGGCATCGTGGTGCAGGGTTGCTGGTATGAGGCCTGAAGGCTGACTGCCAGCAAATGGGTCCCAGCTCCACGGCCTGTGGCTGTTGACCTCGGAAAGCTACTTAACCACACTGTCTCCATCTGAACAATGGGGACAATTAGAGTGCTTGCCTCAAAGAGCAGTTGTGTGGATTAAACGGCTGATCCAAGTGAAGAGTGACATGGGCCTAGCCCATTGTAGGCTCTCAGTAAATAGAATCACTACTTTTTTTCGTTTTTACTTTATATTGGAGTATCAATATTTTATACTGATTAACAATGTTGTGTTAGTTCCAGGTGTACAGCCGAGTGATTCAGTTCCACATATACCTGTATCTATTCTTTTTGAAATTCTTTTCCCATTTAGGTTATTACAGAATACTGAACAGAGTTCCCTGTGCTATACAGCAGGTCCTTGTTGGTTATGTGTTTTAAATATCGCCGTGTGTACATGTCAATGCCAAACTCCCAATCTATCCTTCCCACTCCTACCTGCCTCCAGAATCACTATTACGACATCGGATCCAAGCTGTACGGCCCATCCTGGCCCAAGGAGATGGGAGTGAGGTAGAGGCCATATCAGGAGCTGAAATTTCTTCCCTCTTTTGGGTGTGAGGTGGTCCTTGGGACCCTGGTGGGGAATGTGTCTCCTGGCCCACCCTGGTTCTAGGACCATGACCACACGGGGCTAGGGAAGTGGGCTTTGGTGAAAAACGGGTACAACCTTTCTTCCTGCCTTTGAACTGTCAGCTTCCACAGGCAGAAGAAACCACCCCCAGAGCAGAATCACGGGCTTCCTTTTAGGCTCCAAGGGACACTTAACAAAGCCTCGGGGGTGGAGGGCTGTTTCTTTGATCTCTATCCTACCCATTCTTCTTAAAATCATATACCCAGGACCTCCCGCCAATTTCTGATCTTTTGTTCCGAGTCAATTCATGAACGTTCATAAATTGCTTTGAAGATGAAAGTACCACTTCAGTGCACCGCGATACCATTATTATTTTAACAAGTGGAGTCTGCACATGTCTCCTTGACATATAAGCTGTTCAAATATTGGTCTTGTTTTTCAGTTCAGCTGCGTGGGAAAAGAACTTGCATCATCTCTTGTGTATACTCCCACATCTACCGCTATGTGGAGTGAGCACTGTTTTCATAAAAATATTTGCCTTTTCTCCAACAAAAGAAATTGATGCTTCTCTTGGGGATACCTCTCCCTTAGCCAAAACTCCAGTAATTATTTTCAGAGATGTGTATTTTTTTTAAATGTCTAATTTATTGCAATGCTTACAAATGCCAATAAAATGTACTCTAATATTCACAAGGCCAACAAAGTTCAGTGCACGCTGAAAAAAGTTTGGTGCACACTGAGAAGAAATACATATACGAACATAATAATGGATTCATAAACGAACACAAGGATGGATTCCGCTTGGAATTGAGGAAGAGAATAAAGCATTTTGTTCTCTAGATCCACTCTAAATGGCTATTCTCTACCCAGGCTCCAAAGAGCCTTTTCAGAGAATTTCTCTGGAAGCATATCTGACTACGTCATGGCGCATTGCTTTGGCCACCTTTGCTAACTCCGCCGCAAGTCTCACCAACATCTAATGCTTCCATTTGCTCAGCCTCACTGGCAGATCACCTTTCAGGCACTAGAACTGACCTGTGTGCTGACAGCTGGGACCAGGCAGAGAAGGCTGTTGGAGGGGGTTGAAGAGAGGCCACTGGATGGGGCTTAGAAGCACAGAGTCATTACACAAACGCCCAACCTTGCAACTGGTACCTGGGAGCATCCCTCACGCCTGCCACAGGCTACAGGCTTCACCATCTGGTTTCCACTCCACGTCTGAGCATGACATTCTGTGGCCTGGTTTCTCCTCTCAGCCGTGATGGAGGGAGTACACGGTGTGGTCCATCCACCAAGCTTCAGGGACTTACGCTCCACGGAGGAAACGGGCCTGTCCTGTGAGAAGTCAGCGCCTTCCCAGCGGCCAGGGCTTCTCCTGTCCTGGGCTGAAATCCTAGGGGTTCTGGCTGGAATCATCTTCCTGATTCCTGCTTCTTTTAAAGGTTTCCTCAGAAGTCAGTCTGGCTTTCCACAGACCTGGCTCTCTGGGGTTAGCCAGGGGGCCTAACCTGTCTCTCTCAACTGCCCTTGAACCCCAGAAACCCCATTGACCACTAACCCCACCGCAGCCCCCCCCCTCGAGTCCCCAAGCCCCACTGCCTGCCCCCTCTCTGGGATCTGCCCACTGCCTTGTGGCATCTTTGATGTTGTTTGGTCGGTATTGTAATTAAACTTTCCACCAGTGCCTTGTTTTCTTGGGAAGGAGCAATCTGGTTAGATCCACCCCTTGGAACTCCTATCCCAGGATGTCTGCCCAGGACGGCCACCCACTCCAAGTCATCCAGTGCCCCACTGGGCTCGGTTTCTCTGCCATATGGCAGACCAGACACATCCTGGAAGAGTTTCCCACCCCTAGGAGGCAAGAATATGTTCCAGAACCCTCCCTCCCATACCCTGTCGGGGAGATCGGCTCTACTCATGGCAAAATAAACGAAAGCACTCAAAGGTCTTTATCTCTTGCAAGAGCAAGGAGTTCCTTCTGGCTGTCACAAGGGTGTCCCCCTCCTGCCTCGCCCCCCTCATGTGCAATGCGGGCAGAAAGCTAGAGCCCTTAATTCAGGACGTGGGCGCTTATGGAGCACTTGTGGGGCACTTGTTGCAGAAAGTATTACCCCAGACTTAGTGGCTTACCACACACGTATATGATCTCACGGTGTCTGTGGGTCAGGAGTCCCCGTGTGGCTTAGCTAGGTCCTCTGCTCAGGGCTGCACTCAGGTGTCTTCTGGAGCTGGGTTCTCATCGGAGGCTCAGCTGGGGAAGGAACCACTTCCAAGCTCCTGAGGGTTTTGGCAGGTTCGGTTCCTTGCGGGTGGTTGGACTGGGGGCCTCAGAGCCCGGCTGGCTGTCGCCTGCAGGCTGCCCTGTGTTCCCTGCCACGTGGGCTTCATTAAAGCCAGTGAGGGAGGGAGTCTTCTGGGAAGATGGAAGTTGCAAGCTTATGTAACAAAACTGACACCCCAAAACCCTTCCCATATTTCACAGGTTAGGAGTAAGTCACAGGTCCCAGCCACATTCAGGGAGGGGATTACGCAGTGTGTGGACACCAGGAAGTGGCGTAAGTGGAGGCCACCTTCGGGTCTATCTGCCGTACTGGGTACCAAAGGAAGGGACAGTTAGGAATACTGGCATCAGCAAGGTGTCTTTTAATGAAGGCACTGCAACACCCCTAACCATCTCATCAAAGATACTTTTCCAAAAATGTTTACCTCTTATATTTAATAATTATTTTAATCGAAGCTTATTACAATGTATTTGTTTTGATCACATGTAGATTAATGTTAAAATAACTAAATCCGGAAGAAATAATTTTTTAATTTCCACTTTTGTTCATATTTCTGTAACAAAGAAGTATAGTGGGCAATCAATGAAAGATTTTCTTCCTTTTTTTTTAATAAATTTATTTATTTATTTATTTTTGGCTGCATTGGGTCTTCGTTGCTGCACGCAGGCTTTCTCTAGTTGCGGCGAGCGGGGGCTACTCTTCGTTGCAATGCGTGGGCTTCTCAATGCAGTGGCTTCTCTTGTTGCGGAGCACGGGCTCTAGGCGCACGGGCTTCAGTAGTTGTGGCTCGCAGGCTCTAGGGCACAGCCTCAGTAGTTGTGGTGCACGGGCTTAGTTGCTCCGTGGCATGTGGGATCTCCCCGGACCAGGGCTCGAACCCGTGTCCCCTGTATCGGCAGGCGGATTTTTAACCACTGTGCCACCAGGGAATTCCCTGAAAGATTTTTCAATCATAAAAATATTTTCTCTTGGAATAAGATCCTGTATGGAAGAGGAATGGAAATACAATTTAAAGATAATAAATTTCCAACACCTAGAGAAGAGAATTTGGTATGTTTTTTAAATGCATGATAGTAGACATAAAATCACTATAGCTTTTCCCTTTCATTAGATATATTTTAAAGAGTGATGAACTGTGTTATTTTAAAATGCCGTCATTTGCATTCTGCTGGAAATTCTACTCTTTTTTTTTTTTTTTTTTTGCCGTACGTGGGCCTCTCACTGTTGTGGCCTCTCCCGTTGCGGAGCACAGGCTCCGGACGCACAGGCTCAGCAGCCATGGCTCATGGGCCCAGCCGCTCCGCGGCATGTGGGATCTTCCCGAACCGGGTCACGAACCCGCGTCCCCTGCGTCGGCAGGCGGACTCTCAACCACTGCGTCACCAGGGGAGCCCTCGCACCTTTTATGTGAACTTCAGTGGTACCGTCAAGGCCAAGGCAATTTAGTTTAGGTTAACCAGGATTTGTTTCAGTTGGTAAGAGAAACATCTTGCAACAGGTTTTTTCAATTCTCTTTAAAAATGGTGGCATTCCTTTACTTTTCGCCTTTTGGAAGCAGCAGTTGCATATATGGAATAGCAGATTAAGTCTAAAAATGTGGGCCCTACTCAACTTTATTTTTCTGCATATGATGATGATAAAGGATCACGACACCCTTCACATTTCCAAGGAAAACCCAATTGAAAGTGTGTCCTTGCCAAACTCCATAAAACAGCCACTTTAGAGTAAACCAGCAGAGCATTGCATCACCCCAGTAAAGCTGTAGGTTTCATCACATGCACCAACAAATCTACACGGCTAGTTTCTGCACTCCTCTTTTCCAGAATTTTACACCTATTGTACCAAAAGGCATTTTAAACACGGACATATCAACTCCCTAACAAAGCAAAAACAAAGGCATTTCCCTTATTAGAAACAAGATACCCCATCACTTAAGGTCTTCAAACATTATTGCACTTTCAGAACCTGACAATGCATTCAGTGAAACAGTCCGCAGACAACTAGTTTTAACAGACAGATTAGACACGGATGTCCTAAACTGTTTATTAGGTAAGGATTTTACAAGCGTTACTTGTGTTAGTGGTAGCGGTGGAGCTGGAGAGCACTGTGCCTTCTCCAGGCTGCGCGGCGAGAACCACCGGTTGTGCGGAGGACCCTGTGGCCTTCCCTGCCTGCAGGCGCCGCCCTGTGCTTGTGGACTGGCGTGGTGATCCACTGGGTGTCAGGGTTTCTTCTCTTAGCTTTATGGAGTGGATCAATGAGGACAACCTCCAAAGATCCGTACGTAGAATCTTCACCAACCCAGTAAGGCTTCAGGACCCTCCGGGCCCCAGAGCGGCGCCCAGCTAGCTCCTCGGCGGCAGAGGGGAGGCTTCGAGCGAACCTGAGCGGGTGGACGCCATGGTGGACAGGCGTGCCGTAGGTGACGCCATGGTGGACAGGCGTGCCGTAGGTGGCAGGCACACTTAGGGACCGGGCGTTTGCGGCCACTGCGCCACATGCTAGCCGATGCATGACAATGCCTTGCTTGGCCTCGCAGCCCAGCCGCGCCTTGTCGGGCCGGCGGGGCGCGGGGCGGCGCAGCGCCGAGAGCTGGGGTGCTGCCCGCGGCGTCCCCTGAGCAGAAGCGCATCGCGTCCGACGGCTGCTTCGGCCCCAGCCCCCGGGTGTACGCGCAGGTGCCCATCGCGGCTCACCGGACGGCCGCCGCCAGACGGCAAGGGAGCCCCCAGCTTTCTGATCTCCTTCTGCTGTTTGGGGTGCAGGCCGAGGTGGGCGCTGATAAATTCAACAACAACTGAATATAAATATATGTATATATTTACACATACACCCCACACCCCACTGAATATAACATACGCCCATTTATTAAAATATACATTTCTACGTTTATATTTAGAAATTATTTATATTATTTGTATTCTAATTTATTATGATTAAGTATATAATTATTATGTTTTATTACTATAATTTAATTTAGTATAAGTATGCTTTATTATGATTATAACGTTTTATTATTTATTGTTACAATTATAAATTTATAAATATATTAAAAATAATTATTATATTAAAGACAAGTGTTTGGCTGTCCCCTCTAGAAATATTTATTATAATCTTGATGACCCTGAAAGGAATCGTGACAGATTTTCTACAGTTACCTGGTTTTTCAGGAATATGGTGGGCTGCTGACACACAGCAGTGTGTGGTGTAATGTGAGGCCAGGGCTGGATGGCCTGCCCATGCCCTGCTTGTGTTTTAAATAAAGTGGACAAAGGTGTGTAAGAAAGGAATCTGGAGGCTCTGGTTTCTCCTTGGACACCACACCTCGTTCCCAGGATCCCAGTAAAGCAAAGAGACAAGGAGGCCCGAGGGACAGAGCCCAGGCCCTAGCCTGCCCGCTGCCCCTCCAGCTGCACCCTGTTTGTCACCTGCGAGCGGCCACAGCTGCTGGTCCAGGACTTGTCCATACGCACCAAGGGCAGGGGATGCAGCCTTGGTCTGGACTGAGCTCTGATCTGCTCCCAGCACACGGAGTCACAGCCCGATTAATACCCTGTTTACACCAAGGGCTATGGAAGGCACGTGTTTGTCCCTGCGTGGCAAACTGCAACTTCGGGGATCAGAAAATCCCAGCCAGTTCTAATCCATCCATATCTTACGTGCTCATCCTTTCACTATGCCGAGTGGTTGGCGGTCAAGTTCCTTTGTACTCATCACCTTTCAATATATTCATCTGCCGGTAGTCCTTGGTAAAGGATGGTGTCAGGCCCACGTTTCCAAGAGAAAGAAGGTAAAGAAAAGGAAATCACGTTATATACCAACCAAATGCTGGCAAAAATTTCAGTGTATGAACCTAAGAGGATAGAGGTCTCTTCTCCAGAAGACAAACCAACAAAATCCACAGAACATTGCTTTACTTATCTGTACAATGGGGAGATACTCCCTAACCCCTCAGGGATGAAATCTGTAACAATTTCATAGCTCGGGGATGAATTAGACAGAAATTTGGAAGGTGCAGAGAGTTTAGATGTTGTGTTAAGATGTAGTGAAATGGTACCATTAAAATCAATCTTGCACAGAGCTTTCAAAAATCTTGTGCTATGGTGACGCTATTTTGCCTTAAAAGTGGGTAATAGCTTCTCTCAAATTCTCAAATTCTTCTCCCACTCCCAACTACTCTAATGCCCCTCATCATTGCTCCATATCTGGGAGAATAATTCTGGGAGTTTATCCACCAAAAACATGTTTAAATTCCTTCTTTCCCTCCACTCAGCCTCCCACATGTGTGTAGCACTACCTCCTACCACAGTGAATCTAATTTTTGATTCTTTTGTCAACTAAAAACAAAACAAAACAAAATGCACAACCTAAAAGTTGAGAATTATGTTTTGTTTGGGGACCTTACTGAGAACTATAGCCCAGGAAAGCAGCCTCTCAGATCACTCCGAGGGACTGTTCCAAAGAGCTCAGGGAGGAATCAGGTTATATAGGAGTTTTTGCTGGGGGAAAAAATGTAGTTGAACATCAAAAGATCACTGCTAATCATAAAAAGGTAGACATCTTCAGTTAAGGATTTTAGTGCTTTTCTGTGTATGGGAAGATGCAAGAGTCTGGGCTCATTGAAGTCATTCCTTTGATAAGCATCTTAGCTCTCTAGGGCCAGTATCTTGTTTTTCTCCATCCTGAGTTCCCCTCAGGGCGTACCATCAGGGGGGCTGCCATGGCTGATGGCTTGATGGCCTGAACACCCTTTGTTTACTGAAATGGCAGGTGACATTCTTTGTACACACTTCCTAAAAGGGTCCTGGTCTCTGTAAAAATGGGGGAGAACATTGCTGGCCGCCACAACTGGCCAGGATTTCTGCATGTTACATGATGCCTCTCTTCCTGGCCTTTCTTTCATGGGGTTAAGGTGACCTTCTAGGCACTCTCTCCTTTCCCTGACAAAGTCACAGAGTCCCATGGACCTCCATTGGGCAAAGGCATGGACTGTATTTGGACTGAGTAGTTTTCATCTAGGGGGTATTGGCGGGGTTATAAGAGTTTGTCCCATTGTGTTACGGGCAGGTCCCAACCATGAGGAGAGTGGAACACCAAACCCCAAAAGGGATTTTGGTTTAGCTCAGCTGCTCTGATTAATTGGGAAGGTCTGGTGACCGAAATTTCACAAGAAAAGGAAACCATGTATCATGTTGAATGTATCGTCTTGGGCACAGTTATCTTAAACTGAACATAAACCTGGTACCTCTGCCAAGTTTTTCTGTACAACCACAACGTTTCATGGGAAGAAAACAAAAGTACATTTTTTGAGTAGGGCATAGACCTCATAGTATGGTTTCTAATAAAGGTCAAAGGTCTGGGAGAGATTTTGGTGAAATCAGCTGAAGTGCTTTGCTTGGCTTGAACCCAGAGCTAACTGAGGTTTCAGGTTTCATGAAGACATTTGCCCAGCAACAGGGTTTATGACATGTCATTTAGTATCTGGTCTTCATAGCCCGAGACCTCTTCACTATGGCTGTGGCTTGAAAATGCTCTAAAAACCACAAGAAACATTTTCCCAATGAATCATAAACCTTCTGGGAAGTCAGAGGGTTCAGTCAGATGTACCTCCATTCTTCCTGGGGCCACTGGGACGATTCAGATAACAGCGCGCGGAGACCACAGCCCACGTTTTTTCAGATCTAAAGATGAACTTGTTATTTGGATGGGATTGAGGCAGGGAGTGAATTTCTGTGAAGGTACATGAAGAGGGGGCTGATTGCCGCTAACACACCTAGGACGCATTTTCTAAGTGATTTTTCCTAAATTTGCTGATTCCATGTCCAAATCCTACTCAGTTAAGAAACGTCCAAATTCCTTTGCCCCACGGTGCCTGGATTCGTTCTACAAGTGCCGGAGGAAGCGTTCATTAGCCCAAGAGTACCTCTCAGACGGAGAATCTGAACAGCCAGGGGCGAAGAATCGTAACGCTGCGACTGGAAGGCCCATTCCTGAAGCCACGTTGTGGCCGGTGGAATTGTGTTCCTCACACCTCATCAAAGCCAGACCAACCCTAGCATCCATCCAGACACAGCCTGGTGTTCACAGAGCCTAACTGGGCTGGTTTCCTTCGGCTCAACCCAAGAAACCTAAACAGTAGTTCTGTACTTAGAATTTCCCATGCGGGAAAAGCTACCGTCTTCCAACTAGAGAGAAATCAGTGCACGGGAACCACGCTGGTGATAGTTCGGGGTAACAGCTGGACTCGTTCACCTTGCTGCTACGACAGAACGAACTATCAGGCGTGTTCAGAATATGAGCACAATTGGAGGACTAAGTATCCTTTCTCTTTTTTTAAATTTCTAAATTGTATTTTATTTATTTTTATTGAGGTCTAATTGACATATAACATTATGAGTTTCAGGTGTATCACATGTTTTGATATTTGTATGTATTGTGAAATCATCACCACAATAAATCTACTTAGCATCTCTCTTCACGTCGAGTTTACAAATCTTTTTTTTTTTCTTGTGTTGAGAGCTTTTAAGAACTACTGCCTTAGCAACTTCCAAATATACAAGACAGTATGATTAACCACAGTCATCGCGCCATATGTCGCATCCCCCTTTTGACCCCCCATCACCCATTTTGCTTCCCAGCACCCCACGTCCCTTGTCTCTGGCAACCACCAATTTGTTCTCTGTATCTGTGAGCTGTTTTCTGTTTATTATTATCATTATTATTATTATTATTATTTTTGAGTCCACATGTAAGTGAGACCATATGGTATTTGTCTTTCTCTGTCTGACTTATTTCACTTAGCAAAATGCCCTAAAGGGCCATCCGTGTGGCAAATGGCAAGATTTCCTTCTTTCCCGTGGCTGAATAAGATTTCATTGCATATATATACGCATTCATTTGTTCATTGATGGACCCTTAAGACCTTTCTTAAGCTCAGGCATTTTATGTTGCAGCTGTTGTTGATGGCAGAGCTGCGTGGCTTGTGGGATCTCAGTTCCCCGACCAGGGACTGAACCTGGGCCCTTGGCAATGAAAGTGCTGAGTCCTAAGCACGGGACCACCAGGGAATTCCCAAGCCGAGGCATTTTTGAAAATAGCTCTGTATGTAGCAAGAAACACTAAAAGAAAAGTGATTCTTCTCCATATGCCCAATAAGGTGGATTTTATTATAACTGTGCCTCCAGGTCGAGGCTGGGGCATTCAGATGAGCGCCTGGACAGCTAGGAAAGATTTCTTGCAAGAGATTTGAGGGGGAACTAACAATATGTAGGTCTTTCAGATAGACCATCAAACAAAAGGACGTACAATGTACAATAAGTATTAAAATAAGCCAAAGGGAAACTACAGAGAAAAAGGCTGGCAGGAGAAAGATAACACACTAAAGACATCACATGGCCCCGTACGTGTTTGTTAGGGCGATGCAGCAACTAACCATGCTCACTGCAAAGAGGAACCTGCAATGCGTTCCTAAGAAGCCAGAAGGAGGAGAGCTCAACAGCGCAGGAGAAGCATGATGATTTGAGAAACCCTGGGGGCTTTGAAGGGGAGAGCCGTCATCCCCATTTGCCTAGGACTAAGGGGCTTCCCACGATAAGAACTTTGGGCAACTTGGGCAAATATGTGAAAAATTCATATGGGTTAGACCCATCCCACCATGACAGGAAGCACTCTGGCTAACCCGAACCCTAACCTGAACCCTAACCCTAACCCTAGGCCTAACACAAACCTAACCCTACCCCTAGCCCTAATCCTACCCTAGCCCTAATCCTACCCTAGCCCTAACCCTAACCCTAACCCTTACCCTAACCCTAGCCCTAACCCTAACCCTAACCCGTACCCTAGCCCTAACCCTAACCCTAGCCCTAGCCCTAGCCCTAACCCTAATCCTACCCTAGCCCTAACCAGGACCACCTCTGGACCTCACGTTTATTCTCAGACCCACAGCCGCAGGTGAGGGCAGTTCCCACAGTCTCTGACCTTGGCATCCCGGCAAGCTGCTGGCCCGTGTTCGTGAAACACAGTCAAAACCAGAGGGGGCAGGAGCCCACAGGGACGGCAGAGGGACAGGAGGATGCTTTCCGGGGAACCTCAGCCGCGGCTGCAGCCTGACTTTGCTCAGGCTGAAGCTGCGTGAGGAAATGAGGGCAAACTGTCCATCAGGAACCTCGTGACACCAGGGCTCAGGTCACCTCCCTCAAACAGGCCCAGGGAAGCGTGCCGGCCCTCCAGGGCGGGGGTGACGGGACAACGGCTGGTGTCTCCTCTGCAGGGCAGGAGCCAGGCTTCTGTCAGGCCAGCCTGCCTTGCCTCCATCAGCCTTGGACTTTCCTGGTTCACTCACAGGGAAGTTCCTCAGACTCATGGCATCCGTGACAGCTGCGGGTGTGGGACCCCAGACTCAGTAAGGCGGCTTCATGGTAGCCTTTTACCTGGTGTTGTAGGTAACAGCGAGCTGCTCCCCATAGAAGACACTCACCTCTTTCACAACCTGTGCTCCGACATAGCTACCCTGTGCTGGAACATTCTGTCCTGTGCCAGCAGACTCCTTCAGCCCAGCATGGTGACTTTTGCTCAACAGAGGGACTTCTGCTGCCCTATTCTAGGAATACGACGTAACTCTACCCCCTCCTACAGCGTCACCCTCCTTGGAAGGTTGACGGTCACCAAGGCTTCTCAGGCAAACGAGTGTTGCCTCTGAGTTTGCCCCAGCTTTCATGGTGTTAGCACAGAAAGACGTTTCTATTTCTGACCCTTGGCGGGGCTCCCCAGTCTTCCTTCCCCCATATTGCTAAGGAGGCTGAAAGGTCAGACTCCACTTTGACTTGTCCATTTTTTATTGCATCTATCCATCTAAGATAATTTTCTGGGCATCCTTGGAGAAGGTGAAAGACTTCACAACACTGCGTTGCTTCAGCAGTCACGTTTTTAAAAGACTGGGGCACATCTCTTTTAAAAACAGTCTTTGGGCCTTTTTTATATACAAGTTCTTTATTTTTTTGAAGTATAGTTAGTTTACAATATATAAGCCTTTAAAAACAAAAATGTCGACTTATAGCTGTCTCAAAATAAACCACTTGCCGAATTAAGAAATATATATTTGGGGGTTGTCTTCAAATGTCTGGCGGTGTCCCAATCAACATTTCCATGCATATTTCTGAATAAGTAAGGGCTTTCATCTGAATATTTCTACAATGGGCCCTGGACACAGGAGCTATTCACCATTTATTAGAAGAAGACAGATGGTCACAGTGACTGTGATCGGGGCTATGACAGACCCAGAGCAGGGCACAGTCCTGGCTGAGGGCAGACGGGTACAGGGAGGGAGGTTTCTCAGAAAATGGAGGCTGGAAACCATCTCGGAGGACGAGTGAAACTGACTATCTGGACCACATGAGACCGGTGATTTGCGCTTCAGATGACAGGACGGAAGATTGCAAAGATAAAGCAAGGCCAGATCTCAGAGGGCCCCGTGTGCCAGGTCGAGGAACTTAGGCTTTATCCCGTGCACTTTCTGATTTGTTGTAAAGGATTTCAAACAGGAAAGTAACATGATCGAATTTGCACCTGGAGTCTCTTAAAGAAAGGGGTGGGTAGAGAAGAGTCTAGAGGCAAAACACCCAGCTAAGAGCCTTGGCGATGGTCCAGAGGAGAGGTGAGGAGGGCTGGAAGTGAGGGGGAGTCACGGGGAGTGGTAGAGGGAACGCAGTCAAATCCCCTCTACTTCGGAGGTGAAGCTAACAGGATTTCATGAGTATCGGATACTGGAGGTAACAAGGCAGGGACATCAAGAAGAACGTCCTTCTAGGAGAAGGCAACCTATCCTGAAGCTTGCGTCAGACTCTGTCAGGCAGTAACTCCTGGGAGAAGATTTATCTTCTCCTAAGAAAGATTTACTTTCTTGCTGTGTGTCTGGAGGGTGTGAGGAGGGCTCTGCTGAGGCGGTGGAGGGGGGCTGACAGGTAGGTGAGGGCGGGGCTGGGAGCACGGGGCTCGCGCGTCCAGACTGAAATACCGCTGGGGTCCTTTGCACATGGGATGAAGAAGTGGGCCTGTGGAGGTTCAGGACATACTCACGTTCAGGGCTTCCCTGGGGGCACAGTGGTTGAGAATCTGCCTGCCAACGCAGGGGACACGGGTTTGAGCCCTGGTCCGGGAAGATCCCAAGGCCACGGAGCAACTAAGCCCGTGCGCCACAGCTACTGAGCCTGCACTCTAGAGCCCGCGAACCACAAGTACTGAGCCCGAGAGCCACAACTACTGAAGTCTGCGCTCTAGAGCCCGCATGCCATAACTACTGAGCCCACGTGCCACAATTACTGAAGCCCACGCACCTAGAGCCCATGCTCCGCAACAAGAGAAGCCACCGCAATGAGAAGCCCGCGCACTGCAACGAAGAGTAGCCCCCGATCGCCACAACTAGAGAAAGCCCGTGCACAGCAACGAAGACCCAATGCAGGCAAAAATAAATAAGTAAATTTATTTAAAAAAAAAAAAAAGAACATACTCAGGTTCAAACCAAACCAAGATAATCCCGGGCTGCCTCTCCACCCAGCTTTGACCAGGAAAGACGCTGGACAAGAAAACTATACTAGCGTCACTCCAGAAAATTCTGTCCCGTCCCAGTGGGTTTCCTTCCAAAGAGCAAAGTGAGGACGTGCGATCTAACAGGTCCAGGGCTGGGAGGGGCACGCGGAAGTGTGCTGGGCACAGCCGGGGTCACCAAGGCCACGTCACCAGCCAACCTGAATGCAAGGAGAGTGGTTTTCCTGGGAACATCAACAACCCTGCCTCACTGGAAAACTTGCTTCATGGAAATGGTTTCATAATAGCCTGCTGTGCAGCTTGGGCGACTTGGCAGGAAAGGAATCTCCAGCTGTGTGTCGACTGTTTGCCTGCACGCTGGGCCAGAAACCCTCCTTCTCTGTTTTCACTACTTCTTTTACAGATTCGCCACTATAGTGGAAGCCCTCTTTACCAGGCTCCCCCTAAAACTGCTAGATATCCCCTAATCTCCCTTTTTCAGGAAAACACACTGACTAAAGCTCTGAGCGTGCAGGACGGTTTGCCTGGGGGCTTCTCAGGCTAACTCCTGAGAAGTGGCCCAGGTAGGCGGATCCAGGAAGGAGAGGCCGTCCACCTACCAGGGGACCAGAGAGACAGCACAAGCTGGAGCCCCGTGCGTAGGAGCCAATTAAACACAGCAAACACTGTCGCAAGCCTGTGAGACGGGCCAGTGCCTGGCCAGACTCTGAAGAGTGCAACGTGTGACTGTCCCTGCCTTGTGGAGGCTGAACCCAGGGCTTGCAATCCAGACCTTTCTGGAGGCCCGGCAGGGAACGGGCCAAGCCGAGGTGGGGCAGATGCGGTGGCGAGCGCTGGGGTCCCCCCACTCTTGTCAAGTGTCCCTAAGTGACAGGGCTGGCTCACGGGCTAGCCACCAGTACAGACGTCCAGGGCCCTGTGCTCAGAAGGGCCCGACATTTGGGTTTTAATGCCCTTCATATAATGAATTTGATGATTAAATTTTAGTTTTGAATGTGTATTTTGTAAATAAAGTCTGATGGGACAACGGAGCAGGCCCCGGGAAGCCTCAGCCCACGGGGGGCTGTCTGTCAGCAGCTCCCCAGGACAAGTCCTTTGTCCCAGCTCCCCAGTCCGGGAGAAGAAAGCTGATGTTTCCGCCATTACCGGGTGGCATCTTAGGCTCCTAGAAAAGACCCAAGTACAAACTCCAGGGTCCTGTGGAAGCCAGGTGAGCTTGAACTCTGGAAACCCTTGTCACCAAAGCTGGTGGGATTAACCCACATCTTTCCAAATAAACATGGCACTAAGCTGTGAAAATAGTTGCTAAATTAAGCTTTATTTAGCCTAGATGGACTGCCCTTGCTCTCTACTCTATTCAAAACCATCAAAAACCAAACCAGTCCAACTAACAAAACTCCCCCTCCCATCTAAAACAGGTGCTCTGCAGATGATACTGTGAACTGTGAACAGCGATCCTTTCTACAATCATCAGAACAGCTACTCTTTATTGATTCTTTAAGCCCCACGTCACCTGTTTCATTGACCTTTTCTTATTAAGCGCCCCAAACAGTCCCAACCGGCAAGATGCCAGTGGGGTTCCTCTTAATCCACTCTAGTTCCTGAAAGGGTGTCCGAGTCACATCCCCACAAAGGAATAACAGTTTCCAAGGGCAACAGCAATTATACATGGGAAATTAATGGATTTGGTTTTTTCATTCAAATAAGCACTTGTGGAGCAATAAAATTTGGCAGTGGGACTGAAGCAGAGAGTGGCGGTGACAGGTGGTGTGAGCAGAGGATGAAGAGAAGGCAGGTCTACATCCGGGAGGAAGGGGAGCCGTGTCCATGGACCACGGATGCTGTGGGAAATGCCTGGGAACAGAGTCCTGGGCCCCAACCCACCAGGACCCAGATCATCCTGGGAAGACCCAGGGGACCAGACGGCCGGCCTTTGGAGGGTCGTGAGGCTGTCTCTTTGGCCTTACGACAAATCCCCCCTTTATTCTTTTTTAAAAAATTTATTTTATTATAGTATAGTTGATTTACAATGACATGTTAATTCCCCTCTTTGTTCTTGAATAAATTTTTTTAACATCTTTATTGGAGTATAATCGCTTTACATTGTCGTGTTAGTTTCTGCTGTATAACAAAGTGAATCAGCTATATGTATACATATATCCCCATATCTCCTCCCTCTTGTGTCTCCCTCCCTCCCTCCCACCCTCTCTATCCCACCCCTCTAGGTGGTCACAAAGCACCGAGCTGATCTCCCTGTTCTATGCGGCTGCTTCCCACTAGCTGTCTATTTTACGTTTGGTAGTGTATATATGTCCATGCCACTCTCTCACTTCGTCCCAGCTTACCCTTCCCCCTCCCTGTGTCCTCAAGTCCATTCTCCATGTCTGTGTCTTTATTCCTGTCCTGCCCCTAGGTTCTTCAGAACCTTTCTTTTTTTTTCTTTAAGATTCCATGTATATGTGTTAGCATACCGTATTTGTTTTTCTCTTTCTGACTTACTTCGCTTTGTATGACAGACTCTAGGTCCATCCACCTCACTACAAATAACTCAATTTCATTTCTTTTTATGGCTGAGTTATATTCCAATGTATAATTTCTTGTAGGTTTTCGGTTCCTTAAAATCAACAGACCTTGACAAAAAGCACCTAAAAATACCATAAAATCAGCATGTATATATATCTGGAAAGAACCCTCAAGATCGTCCGTTATGATCTCTTCATTTTAAGAGGATGCCTGAGACCCAGAGATGGTAAGTGGTGTCCCCAGGACCACAGAGCTGGGGTTCAGCCTGGACCCCTCCCATGTGACACTCTTTCTAAGACACTACACCACCTCTTACTTGGAAAAATGTTGTTCAACACATAGAAGGACCAATAGCTATAAAACCGTACCCTAGAATCCCGTTTCTAGACCAGAGGATAGTACTCTATGCCTTTATAGTCCATTTAGACTTCAATCATGAGAAATTGATGATCATTTCCCATTGTCCTGAGCTGTATTTTTTAAAATGCCAGCCTGGCTTAGGAAAAACAAATTGGTTTCTACCATTTTGTACCCATTTTTATGTAACTAAATAACGTGCTCACGGCCTGTAATCCTAGTCTATTTATCCGAATAGACTCTCTAGTGTACAAATGGTGTCAACAAATATATACTGTTAGGAACTGTATGTAAGAAAAAGTAATGAAATTCTAGCCCAAAGATAAGACTTCATGAATGTGTGTGTGTTGGGTGTGTTTCGTTTAATTTTTATTGTTGTTGGTTTAATTTTCTGTGATTTCAACTTGGTCTTCCCTTCAATACATGTAAAGAGTAGCCCCAACCTGGAAACACCAGAAGAACGGATAAACAAGAGGAAGCACATTCATGGAAGAGAATCAACGCAGCGACCGAAAGAAAGGAAAAACGTAGATGGAGCTGATGGTCATCGTGCTGAGAAGCTTTACGTGGAAGTATTCTCAATTACAGACTTCTAGAAGAGAAAACACTAATCTATGGTGGAAAATCAGAAAAGAAGCTCTTCTGGGGGCAGAGTAGGGACAGGAATTGACTGGGAAGGGGCACAGAGCAATGTCCCCATGGCGGGGGAGGTAAAGCTCTCTATCTTGCTAGGGGCTTAGGTTACCAGAGTGTATGCACATCCCCAAAACACAGCCAGTGACATGGAAGATGTGCACATTTCAACACATGCAAATGTTACATCCAAAGGAAAAACTACAAACAGACATTGAACCCTCATTAATAACATGCATGCTGAAATATCTAGGGGATGGTGTACCGATGACTGTAATTTACTTGGCACTGCCTTATTTAAAACAAGGAAGCTTGCTGGGTGGATAACAGAGTTGGACAGACAGGGCATGAAGTAAGTATGCGAAAACGTTAATTATAGAATCTAGGTGGTAGGTGTCCGTTAAAACTCCTTACTACATTGCTGTATGCTTGAACATTTTCATAATAAAATATTGGAGGGAAAAGCCATGTACGAGCAGAGCAGAAGAGAGCAGGCATCTTCATAATTCAGGACCCTCTGGGCGTCGGAAAGAAGCAAGGACGCAGGGCTGGCACTGGGGCGTACTGTGGACCATGTTATGATATCCAGGAATATTTCTATGGCAACGACAGACAGAAAGACTGCTGGAAACAAAAGACAATTTCCTGTTCCAGCTTTGGGGAAGACAAAACAAACACCTGAAAAAGAGGCAATGAGAAAAGCACAAATGGACCCCTCACCCCACAAGAGATTAGCCCACATTATCAGCAGAGACAAGCTGTGTTAAGGAGAGATAGTGGCCAAGCCAGCACCAGAGGCTAATCTCTCCGGGAATTAAAGCTTCATCAACTTGTTTTCGGCATTTTTCAAGAAGAATCCACAGATTCTGAACTATGACCGTTTGCATGTTATTTCTTCTTATCACTAAAATAAATAAATAAATAATATATAAAAAGAACACGGTTTGCCCACACGGTTAGTCATTGGTGGATAATGGAGACATAATGCTGACTGGTATTTGGAACTTGTCATTTATTGGTAAGTTCCTTTTCCACCCCCCTAAAATCTGTCCCTATCGGTGCTTAGGGCAGAAACCCTTTTTTTCTACCCCACTCCACCCATGTTGTTCCCTTTTCTCCTCTTTCCTTTACTTGCTTTTTGAAGGGATCAGTGGTGAAGGAAGAGATTACTAGGAAGTACCCCGCTTTCTCCCCCTATTCTCCTCTCTGGGCTTGTTGCCTTCCAGGAACAGGGAGATCACTCCCACCTGCTGAGGCAGGACTGTTCCGGGCGTCACACTTAAAGATGGCATCACAGGAAGGGAAGCAGAGGCCAGAGGATTCTCAGGGAGCCTCAGAGCCACTCCCAAAGCGAAAGCAAATTTCCTGGATGGTGTGTGATGTTCTGGGGAGGACTGAGGACAGATAAGGACCACGGAGAGGCAGAAACCATGCTTCGGGCACTCAGCCCTTCCCCGGCTCTTCCCTCCGGCAAGGTCCCTCCACCCAGGGTCCTAGCACTGGGGTCTAGTTTGTAATTTTGGAAAACCACCCCTTTCCAACATCTCTCCTCAAGCCTTCAGAAATCGTCTGCAGTTCCACAGTGTGCAGAGTGGAAGCAGCATGGAATTCGGAGTTGGGAAAACCTGGGCTCCAGTCTCTGTGTTCCCTTCTGTCTGGGTGTTAAGAGTGCAGGAAGGCAGTGTCTCTGGGGGCGCAGTGTCCCCCAGGCCCCAAGGGCAGCATGGCTGTGAGGCTCTGGGGGCCTCGCGGTGGGTGTGAGAACTCCTGGTGTAGCCTGGTGCCCGCCGAGCATTTGGGGTCTGGCAAAGGGGGTGATGGTCCAAAATGGAGGAGACTGAAGGCATTTCCGGTTCCAAAGCAGGTATCCCGGGGCAAAAACGCTGCTCAGTTACCCATCGCTGGTCGAGGGCCGCTGTGTGACCAAGCAGGCTGAGGGCTGCCATGAGGGGAGAGGGTTACACTCATCCTCTCTGCTGGGTAACAACTCACACAGAGAGTGGTTACAACAACACACAGTTTTCATCTCACAGGGTCTGTGGGTCAGGAGTCCGGACCCGGCAAAGCTGGGGGCTCTGCTCATGGTGTCCCCAGGCTGAAATCAAGGTGTCCACAGGGGCTCTGAGCTCATCCGGGTACCAGGGACCCCTCCGGGGTCACTGGTTGTCAGCAGGATCCAGTTCCTTTCAGGGGTAGGACGAGGTCCCATTTTCTTTCTATTTATTTATTTGTTTGTTTGTTTTTATTGAAGTATAGTTGATCTACAATGTGTGTTCATTTCAAATGTACAGCGAAGTGATTCAGTTATACACATATATTCCTTTACAGATTCTTTTCCCTTTGTAGGTTATTACAAGGTCTTGAGCTGAGTTCCCTGTGCTCTACAGTAGGTCCTTGCTGGTTGTCTATTTTATATACAGCAGTGTGTGTATGTTAACACACTTGCCCCCTCGGTAATAAGTTTGCTTTCTATGTCTGAGTCTGTTTCTGTTCTGTAAATAAATTCATTTGTATCATTGTTTTAGGTTCCACCTATAAGTGGTATCATATGATATTTGTCTTTCTCTGTCTGGCTTACTTAGTAAGATAGTCTCTAGGTCTATTCATGTTGCTACAAGTGGCATTGTTTTGTTCTTTTTTATGGCTGAGTAATATTCCATTGTATAATGTGTATGTACCACATTTCCTTTAACCATTCCTCTGTTGATGGACACTTAGGTTGTTCCCATGTCTTGGCTACTATGAACATTGGTGCATATGAACATATGAACATTGGTGCAGGTATCTTTTTGAATAATAGTTTTCTCCAGATATATGCCCAGGAGTGGGATTGCTGGATCATATGTTTTTTTAAGGAATGAGGTCCCGTTTTCTTGTTGACTGTCACGGAGGGTCACCTTCAGCTACCAGAGGCCCGCCTTGGGTCCTAGCCTCTGACCACCCCCAACAGGGATGCTCAGAGCCAACAGAATGGCTCTCCCTTCAAATCTCCCTTCAGTCAGCTATGAAGGGCACATGATATGTGATATATAGAATGTGCCCAAATCATCCCATCGCTTTGCCAGTAGGATAGAACCTTATCCAGGAAGAGGCCAGCCATCCTGTTCATCTGGTACTTGGGGGAGGGGGTTATATAGCATGTGATCACTAGGGGGCAGGATCTTGCGGTCCATCTTAGAGAACTTAGAATGTGGCCTGGGAGAAATGGGCTCAGAGCATCAGGCCGGCAGGGAGGGGAAAGGGCTGGGCTACTGACAGTCAGCATAAGGCTCTGAGACCTCCCCAGCTTCTAGGAAGTTCCACAGCATGAGAAGAGCTTTGGGGTTAAAGCTGGAATAGCCCCAGCCAGGTTTATTTCCTGAGTTTCCTTTAGAATCGTGGATGTGTTGGTCATTTTAAAAGAAAGACTGTATATTGGGGGAGAGATGTTGCTTTTGCTGCTGCTTCTCAGAATAATGTGGGTCCAGGTCTATTCCTGAGACACGTGGTATCATCAGAGAGCGAGGAATCGATAACTGGATGCAGACAGACATCATGGCAGCCGGCAGAGAAGTTCTCTCTTCTCTGAAGACATCCTTGGAAAGAGACTCCTGCTGCCCCGAGACCCTATTACCCAGGCTGGTATCTCTAGCCGGCAGGACAGACCCTGTTTGACTGAAATCCTCATCTTTTTGTAACCTCGGTGAAGGCATAGAAAATGATTCATAGATTCACAGATAAGAGAGAAAGAGACAGAAAGAGACACAGAGGCAGAGAGAGACAATGAATCGTCCATCCCTCAGCTTAAGGTTGAGAAAGCCTCAGGTTTGGGGTCGGACGTCTCCAAAGACCAAGAGACAAATCGTGTACGATTCTCCCCGTGCCAGGCTGACACTCACCCGCTCTGAACACCAGTGCACTCCAGCCCTGGTGGACCTTTGCAATCTTACCTTGGGCTGTTCAAAGTCCTTCCCATCCAGTGTTTGGTAGGGTTGCTTGGAGCAAAACCAACCCCCGGGACCTATGTACTGAGTGCTCACAATGTGCTGGACTCTGTGGGAACTCAGCGAAGAGGCCGGGCACAAACCTGTGAAAAATGGCATGGCAGGACCCAGTGCAAAGAAGACAAAGGAGGAGATCACAGGGTGCGCCGTGATTGCTTGCCAGATGGTCCAGATAAAAACCTCCCAGGAGCTCAGAAGAAGCGTGATTGCCTCACACCGGTGCTGAGTCAGAGGCGGACTTGATTAAAAAGTGTAGCCTGGACTCAGTCCAAACTATTTTTTTCTCCTTTCACCACCTTCCATTCTCCTCCCCCCGGATCCTCTGGGTGTTTGGAAGCAGAGGTGTTTTCCAAGCAAAGTTCTAAGAAGCGTTGTCCGTCTAAACTTGCTTCCAAAGAACAACAAGAAAGCCCAGCAAAGTAGCAATGTCCTAAAGTAATCCTGCTCCTTCACTTGATGTCATAACTTAGTTTCAGCACGAGATACAGAAAGTCAGACTGTGCTCTTTAATAACATTGGTGCAAGTAGAAACAAAATGCTTAATCACACCCTGTTTCACGCAGCTGAGCTTGAGTTGGCAGTGCTGCTGGGTCTGAACTAACCTGAGGCTAGGGAGCAACAGTGTATAATGAGCCTCTACTTAAAACAAGGCAGGCCTGAACTCATCTTCCTAGAACTTAGAGTTTATCTGCAAAGGGAGAAGTAACAGGTAATGACAACACAGGGTGTTTGGGTTTTCTATTGCTGTGTCAAATATCATCCTAAAACTCAGGGGCTTTAAAAGAAAAAAAAAGATGGCTTTTGTTTCTCACAAGTCTCTGGGTGGACGGGGCTCAGCTGGGCAGCTCTTCTGCTCCACATTCTGGAGCAGCTGCATTCAGCTGGGAGCCTGGGGGTGGGGTGGAGTGCGGGGCTGGAAGGTCCAAGATGGCCTGTCATCCCCCAGGGTCTCGCGTCATTTGGTAGACTAGCCTGGGCTACTTGAGGCTGTGGTGACTGCCTTCCAAGAAGGAGTGTTCCAAGGAAACAAGCTCCAGGATAGAGGTGCTATCAATTATTTGCCTGTATCACTCTGACTCACGTCCCGACAGCCAAAGCAAGTCACACGACCACGCCCACAGTCAGTGTGGGAGGGGCCACGTAAGGTTATGCAAAGCAGGAGGCGCGGTTCTTCTGGGGACTACCAAGTAATAATCCTCCACTTGATGTAAATGCTACGAGAGCACGCTGGAGGGACAAGGAACCCAGGTTTAAAGTTCAAGGTGACTTCCTGGAGGAACAGACCTTAACCAGACATGAAGGATGGGGACGCATGTCAGGGACATCTGTTGTTTTGCCTCGTTATTTCTCGGAAAGCTACTCGTAAGATTTGTGTTAGGTATACTATGTATATACAGTAATTAATTTTTTTAGTTTGCAAGAATTAATCAACTGTTAATTAGGAGATAGAGCCATAAGCACACTTCTCACGTGGCCACGGCTGCCAGCAAGACCGAGCGATTTCCACCACGTCTCCCCGCTGGCTCTTGTCCCGGGGTCCCCAGCAATGGGACTCTGACTCCGGATTCTACGTGTCAGTGTTTCCTGCTCTCACTTTCCACTTGGTAGTCGTGGATGCTTCCAAACTGGTAACATTCCTATGTGGATGGTTAAGCCTTAATTCTTGTAAGATGATCATTTCCTGATTCCCGGACTGATTTTTCTTGGGATTCTGAAAAACATAAATTTCCCAAGAATGGCGGAGAAGGCATTCCTGCCCAAGGGAACACTTGTATTGTGGCTGAAGAGGGGGAGAGACAGTCCGAATGAGGTGGGCGGGGGGAGAAGTCACGCAAGAGGGAGGGTCTCATGAGCCCTTTTCAGTTAGAGCTGTATCCTTACGGCAAGAGGAGATCACTGAAAAGTTTTAAGACAGGGAATGACAAGATCAGAATTGCATTTGAGAAAGATCTCCAAGGCAGAGGTGTGGATTGGATGCAGGGAAACCTACCAGAAGGGTGAAGAAATGATGCAATGGTGGTCTGAGATGGTCTGAATCGAGTAGGGGCCACGGGGATGGGACAGGAAGGAACACAAGACCACCCTTCGTGATTGATTAGGTGTAGGACTTGCGGTGTCCGGAAGAGTTCTGCAGTCAGCCTCTGGGCTCATGCCCGCTGACCTCCCCAGGAAGATAACCCAGGTTCTGAATGTTTACAGACAGCAGAGATAAACACCATTTCTATTTGTAGCCACTGCCCTCCGCAAACACTCACCCAGTTATTTCCTCTTGTGGACGCTCACCCTCCCTCCTTATACAGTGTCTGTCTTAATCTTGGAGTTTCCTAAACAAAAGTCATCTTTAAAATCATGATTTTCTACCAGAAGACTCAAGCATCTCCCGGAGACAACTCTGTCCCATCACGTCTATGTCAGATTTAAACAGTACTTTATCTCATTCTCCGGGCAGGAGCAAGCCAAGACAGCTTCCAGAATGGAATTCCAAGGTGCTGGAAAGCAATAGAGAAGGTGCTTTTTCGTAGGACTCCGCTAGCCCGCATGGCTCTTCAGTGTTACTGAAAATGGAACCAGTTCCGCTGGGCTGACGCAGCCCCCGTGGCTTCATTTCTGTGGCTGACAGCTGAGAGTGGCCCCTGGTTTGACGGGCCAGAGCAGCGACCAGCGTTTTCGTGAGCTCTGCCCTCTGCAGGGAGACGGCTCTCCGTGGTCTCTCACATCTCTGTACCCCTGCCAGCAGAGGCAACGTCTTCTCAAGGATGTTTGTGTTGCAGGTAGCTCGGAAAATAGAGATAGCACCTCCCTTCAGAGAAAAGGGCGGTTTGTACTATCCCGTATAATAAAGATGAGTCTCTCCAAGGCCAAGGTCAGGTGTGCTTGCAGCCCGTGATAAATGATTGGGGTTCCTTAAACACAGGGTTCCTGAGCTGTGATGCCAGCCCTGCCTGTGCAGCTGAACCTGAACCTGATGGACGAGGGGAGCTGAGGGTCAAGCCTGAAGCTGCTGCCGCCGCCGGAGCTGCTGCATCTCTGTCTCTGACCCAGGAGTCTCGCGTTCTGCCAGCATCCACTCAGCTGGGCCAGGCTAGCCAGTTAGCTAGTGGGGAGGATAAAACCTCAGCCCCTTCAGCGTTCTGAACCTCCCACGGAGCTTACATCCTGATGGAGGAAGAAAAACACGTGTAACCAAGCAAAGTAATCTGAATTGTCAGAGTGACAGAGAGAAACAGATCAGAGGCTGAAACAGACAGTGTGTCTCATGGTGGACGTACCACAGTGAGGGCGGCCTCTCAGGAGTGGGGCCATTTCAAGCGTCTAAGGGAGGGTTTAGGCAGAAGGCATGAGGCCCAAAACCCCGGGCAGAGGGAACCGCACGTACACCCTGAGGTCTGTTTGGGGAACAGGAAAAACACCAACGGGATTCAGGGATGGTAAGTGACAGAGAGCTGTGTCCTGAGATGAAGGGGGAAGCGGTCACGGCAGAAGCAGCAGATTCTTACGTGCTGTGGGGTTTGGCTGTTTCCTAAGACTTTCAGGCAGGGAGTGAACTGGCCTGTTGATCTCCTAGAAGGTCGCTGTCTGTGTGGAGCTCACAGGGGCCCGCAGAGAGCTGCAGCCAGAGAAACCTGTAGGGAGAAGGTGGAAGCAACATGTTCGCGGGGTGAGGTCCATGCTGATGCCAGAGATCAGGCCGTCAGACAGTGATGATGGGCCAGAAATGCTGAAGCTTTCAGCAATGGGCTTGACTCTTTACAAGAAGCCCAAGGCTCTAGGAAAACATCTGTGGATAGACTTTAGAGAACGAGTATTTCCCCACTGACTTATTTCAGTGATGGCTCTCTCTTCATCGTTTGATTTTCTCTTGGCAGTGCTTCCAAACCCTTTGCTCTGGCCGCCCTGCCCTTCCCGACCAATCAGGGTGAGCTATAAAGAAACACTGAACTGCAGTGGAGAGGCTGCTGTTCAAGGGAACTTCTGACATGAAGCATTCCTTCTCCTTTGTTTTGTAAGCTTTAACAGCAGTGCTCACGGGGCGACCGCGTGCGTGTTAACCAGGGCAAGCGTCGCTGCCGGCATGACAGACGTAAAGCACGAGTGCCACAGGTGGGCAGGCCCTCAGCTCCACGCAGACACGCAGGGTCTGGTGGATGGAGCCGGGGCTCTGGGACCTGCACCGTCTGGAGCACGTGCTCCCCAGCAAAGTAGGAGAAAGAGGTGACGAAGCACCCAAGTTTAATTGCCTCAGCTCAGAAGGGGCACACCCATCACTTCCACTTCTGGTCCACGGGCCCAGGTTAATGATACGGCCTCATCCGAGTGGCGAGAAAGGCAGAGAAATGCGCTTGAAGAATCCGTTGCTGAGCCCTGTTGCTGCAGTCTATCTACAAAACATCGAGAAGCAAAAAGGAGAGGAAATCACGTGGAATTTGCTAAGTGCCGTCTCAGCGTCAGGCACGGTGACTTTTGTCCCCATATTCATTTTCTGTTGCTGTGTCACAGGTCATCACAGACTTAGGGGCTTCATACAACCGCCATTCACAGACTCCCAGCCCTGCAGGGCAGACGTCCCGTGGTCCCCCTGGGCGCTCCGCTCAAGGTCTCCAAGCTGAGATGAAGGTGTTGTTCAGGCGGGCTCTTCTTGGGGCCTCTGGAAAGGATCCACCCTGAGTTCTTTCAGGTCACTGGCTGGATCCAGGTCCTTGCAGCTGGGCACTGAGGGGTCTCTCAGCTCCTTCATCTTCAAAACCAACGGCATACGTGGCCTCCTCTTTGTGCTTTGAATCTCTGACTTCTCCTTCTGCCACCAGCCAGAGAAAACTCTGATTTTATAGAGGACAAGTTATGAGATTATCAGACCCCGGCAGGTCTCAGAAAGCTGGGTGACATCCTGCCCCCTGCTTTCCAGGCAGAGCCCTTGGGAGCAGAACAGCGGTCCGTGCAGTGGGTCGACCCTGGGCCTTTGTCACGCTCATCAAGCACAAAGCAGAAACAACAACTTGCCTCTGTGACCTTGGGTGCGTGTGGAAGTAACACAGCCCCCAGGACGCCGCGGCACGTGAAGGGGAGCAAAGGATCTCACTGCACTACCTGTGTGGACCAAGGGCAAAGGCCAAGACGGATGCTGAACATTCTAGGGGGTGCTGATGTGAGCAGATGACAGTTTGGCCAGATGCTACCCACCACCTGGCTCCTTGGTGGAATGTCAGCCCCCTGGAACTTGGGTGATAGAAGCCACAACCTCAGGGAAAAGAAAGGGGGAGTTTCCATCGTCCCAGCAGGATGTGATCTGGAAGCAGAAACCAAGTTGATACGTAGACAAATGGAAAGCCCTGTGCTTCTGCATACTTTGATTTTTGCAAGGTGTGCACGAGCTCCATCGCTGGGGAGCACCATCCACCCTGGAGGCAAGGAGTTCCCAAGGTCATCCTGAAACAAAGCAGGACCCTACAGTCCTTCCCCCACGTCCTCGGCTTGCCTTTTGTCTGTGGACAAATTTTGACGCAAGAATAAGTTGAATCAGAGAAGGGAGAAGATGCAGAAACAAAGGACAGCACTCAAATGAGACCAATAATAGTAGTTTAGTCTTTAAGCAGAGTCAAGGACCTTTAGTTCTTTCTCAAGGCGGAACCATATATTCTTTTTTTTATAAATTTATTTTATTTATTTATTTGGCTGTGTTGGGTCTTCGTTTCTGTGTGAGGGCTTTCTCTAGTTGCGGCGAGCGGGGGCCACTCTTCATCGCGGCGCGTGGACCTCTCACTGTCACGGCCTCTCTTGTTGCGGAGCACAGGCTCCAGACGCGCAGGCTCAGTAGTTGTGGCTCACGGGCCCAGTTGCTCTGCGGCATGTGGGATCCTCCCAGACCAGGGCTCGAACCTGTGTCCCCTGCATTGGCAGGCGGATTCTCAACCACTGCACTACCAGGGAAGCCCAGGAACCATATATTCTGAGCCATGTCCTGTGAGCTGTCCTGTAGGTACTGAAGCCCCACCAGGTGGGAGAAGTTAACCACATGATGACCTGACTGTAGCCATGACAGAAGCTGCCACAATTCCAAGAGATGGCCTCCAAGAAATGGGAACAAAGCAACCCTGGAACTAAAGACTAACTGTACTTAAACAATCAAGATGACACTGGTCAGACCACTGCGTGACCAATGTCAATATGACCGTCAGAGCTGCACGGAGCCCCCTCTCTCTGTCTATAAAAGGTCTTGCCCCCTGATTGTCAGGGTGTGTGTGGAGGGGAGTTGGCCTCTGGACAGGGGTCCACCCCTGTCCCCTTCCCCTGCCCAGTTACCGGCCTCCAAAATAAAGCAAACTTTCCTTTCCACCAGCCTTGCTTCTTTATTGGCTTTTGAGCGGTGAGCGCCCGGACCCACTTTCAGTAACAATCCCAGTCCACAGGGCAGTCCTTCCAACAACGTTGGCCTTCTGCATGCATCACAGAGAGAAATGGGCTTTCAAGTTAAAAGGACGCGTTTTTATTCAACAACTGTTTATGCATCTGCTAGCCACTATGCTGGGCCCTGCAGACGCTGCGAGGAACCAACCAGACGTGGAGCTTAGAATCTAATGGGGAAAAGACTCACGATAAATAAGGAAAATGCAGAGGTGTTAGGTGCGGGAAGTGCTGCAGAGGAGCTGGGGGTGCGGGAGCCTGAGTGAGAGTTCAGACGGGTGGCAAGGGCGCCACTGAGAAGCAGACCTTTGACCACGACCTGAGGGAGTGGAGGGGGAAGCCGTGTGGATATCTGGGATTGGGGGCTCCCAGGAGAGGACAGTGCAAGTGCACAGGCCCTGGGAAGATGTACACCTGCCATTCGGGCACGGCAGGGACCCAGGGTCTAGAGTGGGGTGGGCCACGGGGGTCCTTGTGGATGTGCTCAGAGACGCTCCAGGACAGTGCTTTGCGGCCTTTAGGAGGACTTTGGCGTTTACTCTGAGCCTAACAGGAGCTCCGTTAGACTCCATCTTTGGAAATGCAAGAGGTAGACGCTGGGAGAAAACAAGAAGAATTAGGGAACGTAACCCTCCGCAGCATCCTGAGATTCTCAGAGGCTTACGGGAGCATTTAAGACTCTGTTCCTAGGACAGCTATTTCAATGTTCTGCAGTATTTTACCGTTTTCCCTGCAGGAGACGATGTGATGTCCAGAAACTTCACTGCCCGTCCGCCCTCAGGCAAACGGGAACTGCCCCCTGCTGGCCGTCAGCGGTAACGCAGGCCAGGCGTTTCTCTTGAGCCCCCAGCCTTGAGGGGTACCCCGCTCGGTAGGGTGGGAGGGGGCAGGACTCTATTTCTTTCCATCTGATTCCTTCCCCCCAAGGGCAGCAGCTCTGCAGGGCGAGGCCAGGTGATTGTCTTTGACCACAGGCTCCAGGCAGTGCCTCTCGCTGGCTTCTCCTCGGATCCCCTACGGCGGTGGGGCGGGGCGGCTGACCTCCAGGCTCCCCTCCCGCATGGGGAGGGCGCGAGGCAGGCTTCCCCGGGCGCCCCCGGTACCCGCAGAGCTGGTGCCTTCAGGGATGGGGCTGCCCACGTTGACTTGGCGGGGGGCCCAGACCTGAGGCCTCAGGAAGGCGTCCCCTCCCTCAGGGTTTCGGCTGCCCGTTCAGGACAGACGGAGCCCTTGGGAGGAGGCAGGGGCGAGGTCCAGGATTGGCTTGGCCTGGCTCTGACCCTTTCTGTCCCCACTCCGTCCGGCCCGGGAACATATGCTCGCTGGCCCTTCTGCTCCACACCCAACCTCCAGGCCCTTCAGGGTTCCGGTTAAAGGGCAAAGGTGCCCTTTCTGGGTCCTGCCCAGTGCTGGCGTCCCTGGGCGTCCTACCACGTGTGCCCCCTGCTGGTCGCCTCAGCCTGTGTAAGTGCGGGCCCTGTCCCTGGGCCCGTGTGCCTCTGTCGTGGTGTGCTGGGGCCTCCGTGGGAGCGTGCCCACATTCACGCAGGGGGCACGGGGCATCTGTGGGCTGTGCTGTGTCCACGTGTGAGTTCAGGAACACCCCTGCTGGACTGCATAGTGCTCCCCCCGAATTCCTACGCCGAAGCCCTAATCTCCAGTGTGACTGTGTGTGGACGTAGGACCTTTAAGGCAGTGATGAAGGTTGAATGAGGTCATGAGGGTGGCCTGGTGTTCTCGTGAGAAGAGGCACGGACGCCGGGGGGGACACAGCAAGAAGGCAGCCGTCTGCAAGCCCGGGAGGGGGCCTGCTGCAGACCCCAACCTGCCGACACTTGACCTTGGATTTCCAGCCTGCAGTAACTGACAAAAGAAATGTCCCCAGTTCAAGCCTCCCGGTCCAGGGTGTTTTGTCCCGGCAGCCTGAACAGACGGACACAATTCCCCTGTGCCTTTCTGATGGGATGTCAAACAATGGGAAGCGAGAGAGACGGTCTATTTGAAGACATTCTCACTCAGAGTGAGGCAGAGAGGCTGGGATGGGAGGGAAAAGCAGGAAACAGGACAGGAGCACACGCTGGCTGATGCTGTCAGGGCCCCCCCAGGACCTCCATCCTATGGGTGTCGCATCCTGCTTCCTTTTCCTAATTGTCTTCGGGAGCCTGCAGCGGGGCCCAGTGACCCTCCGCGGCCTCCCATTTGCCTAGAGAAGACTCCTCCAGGTCGGAGCTCGCGCAGCTAACTCCCCTGCAGCTGGAGCTCTCCCCCGGCCCAGGCAGGCATTTGCGGGTGAGCACGTGCTTTCCCTTTGGAGCTGAAAACGCCGGCATCCCAGGCAGGCCTGTGCTAAGCCGGGACTAGACGCAAATAGCTCCCTGCATTGTTCAGCCGCCGCAGAGATCCATGTGCCCTTTAAAAATAGCGGCGCTGTGCTAGAGAATTTTCAAGAGAAGGCACGGGTGTGTGTGTGTCTGCCACGCCCTCTTCTATCTTCGTTCTGAGACGCAAAATTAGAGCCTCGCGGAAGGGAAAGGGGAAGGAAGGTGATTAGCACACAGCCATGCGCACGCTTACCCCATCACCTCTTTTCAGACTGATACCCCGCACCCTGCCCAGAGACAGTGCTTTAGCAAGAACGCGCCTTCTCTAAACCACTAGGAGGCGTCCATGAAGGGATCTGTCTGAAAATAAATGAGTAGACTTAAAACTCAGCCTTCCTGGTTGAGATCAGTTGACAAAAGCTACCCTGGGTCTGAGGGAGAGAGAGGGAGAGAGGGGAGAGATTTCACTCATGGACAGGAAATGCGTTTCAAGGCCAAATCTCTCTCCTCCAAGCTACCTCGAAGCCCCAAGCTACCTTCTTAGATGGGAACAGAGCAGGGTGAGGGTGATGCTGGGGCCTGGAGCTGGGTCAACGCCCTCACCCCAACACACACACACACACACACACACACACACACACTGCTCTGCAGGCCTGACTCAGCTCAGGGCCACTGTGTAACCAGCACAAGGGTGTGGACTCAACGTGAAAGAGGTCCCCAGGCACTTGGACCCTTGTTAGCAAAAATAGTGGTGCTTGGAAGCGACAGCTGGGATGATTGGAATTGTGACGAGAAATTCCAAGAGGGCTGGACGCTTCTCGGGGAGCCTGTGCGTTGAGATGGGGACAGATGTTACATCGAGCAAGAGCAAAAGGTTTAAAGGACCCTGTCGTTCCCAGCCACCAGCTCCCAGTTCTGAACTGAGAAAACTGCTATTTGTCTCGGAGAAGTCAGCCTCGAGCACTGTATGTAGGAGGCGGCTGGCATCTCCCCTACGAGGGCCTCGAGTCCTTTGTGCAGATCGAGCGCCCTTGCTCCTAACTGCTGTAGGCGGCGCTGCCCCGGCTCTCAGGAGCGGTTTTCCTGGTGCCCCCGGTGGCTCCACGGGCAAGCTGTCTCTGCTTGCATCCCTCATGCAAACAGACACCGTACCTAAGGCTCGAGGTTAAGGGTCAGTTCCTGCATTTGTTCTGATATTTTCGCCGTTCCCTCGCCGCCATTCACTGCTTCCTGCCTCTTTCTCCCTTCTGCTCTCTAAGCCAAGTGACCGTTACTGGGCATTTACTGCAACCGTCGACGAGCTCCTAGGTCAGGAAGTGTGCAGAGGCTCTCATCCGATCTCCACAATCACCCTCCAGAAGGAGAGACTATAAGCTCCAGTTTACAGAGGAGTAAATGTGGGCCCAGAGAGGTGCCTACCTTGACCAAGGCTGCACAGCTAATGTGCGTTCGGGTCAAGACTGGAGCCCTGTGCTCCTCTAAGCCTGCTCCCCCAGCCTCTCCAGGCCTGCCCGGGGCCCCAGGACGGAGCGGGAATGGCTCTGGCAGGGTGTCCTGAAGGGGCGCCGTGAGCCCAGCCCTTGCCTCCTGGATTTCCGACCCGCCCTGGGGTGTGGGGACCCACGGCAGGCCCGGAACCCCGCTCTCCTGGGCACTTAACTCTCAACACCGCCACCAATGGCGAGATTCTGCTGAATCCTACAGAAAGCTCAGGGGCCCAAACCCAGTCACAAAGGTGAAAGCGGCCCCAGACCCAGAGAGAAGGGGACAGCAACTTCCAACAAGATCAGACAGAAAGACAACCGTGCATATTTAAAAAAACTCAGCAGAAACAGCAGGCTTCCAGGAGGGGAGAAACGGTCCGGAGCCAGCCCGAGTCTGGGACACGCTTGTCACGACCTCGCCAGTCCCTCCATCCACACCCTGGTCCCTGCAGCCACTGGAGGGTCACAGTCCCTGAGTGCAGAGTCCAGCAGCCACCCAGGCCAGTGAGGCTCGTTAGCCAAGGCGGTGCTCCTGGGATAGCGGTCAGAGCCCGGGGCCAAGTAGGAGAAGGAATCCAGGTGGAGGTTGGGCTTTGAGCAGAGTTGACGGATTAATCTTTGTAGCAAGCGCTGAGTCTCAGATGCACCCAAAGTCTTTAACGTTCAGCTCCCAAAGCACAGCACGTTCCCCAAACAAAGGTCGATTTGTGGCCTTCCTTTGCCCTCCGCTTATTCCCCAATCTTGCCCACCATCTTCTAAAACTCGGTGAAAAATAACTTGGGTGACTTCCCTGAGTAGCTCGGAGAGGAGTTAAGCCCGGGAGGGAGTCCAGGGAACCGTGGGATTCGTGTCACAATTAGGTCCCGTGGAGACACGTTGGTCTCTGCGATCGGGTTGCAGGTTAGGACTAGAGGCAGCCACAGGCTCAGAGAGTTAGGGATTCAAACCACGAGCCATGCATGGACCGGACAGGCCGCTCAGCTCCGGGGGGCATCAAGCTTGGAAAAGATAGTGACAGTTTCAAGACCCGGAGCTGGGACCCTCAAGGTTCTGGAGGAGGAAAGGGAAAAGGGAGAAGTGTGTGTGGGGTGAGACGGGGAGAGGAGGAGAGAGGCTGGGAGGGGGGCAAGGGGTGGGAAGTGGGGAGAGGAAAGAGGAGGGGAGGAGGGGCAGGAGGAGGAGGGGGAGAGGGAGAAGGGGGAGGGGAGGGGAAGGGGAGGGGAGGGGAGGGGGGGAGGGAGATGGGGAAGAGGAAGGGGGAGGGAGAGGGAAGAGGAGGTGGAGAGAAGGGAAGGGGGCAGGAGAGGAAGAACAGGATGACTTGTGCTCTTGAAACTGGGGCTTCCACGTTCCAATAGGAGTGCGTTCCCAGGCCAGCAGGAGACCGCTGACGCTGTGAAGCAGGAGGGGACTGTCTGCAGGACCAGCGCCTGGATGCTGCTCGTGCAGGTGACCCCTCGCCTCCCCCAGCCCATGCCCAGGCCACGTGTGCTTATCAGCTTGGCTGGAGGATCTGCTCCGTGAAAAGGGGCAGCTGGTCTTTCTTGGACTTTGCTTGGGTTTCTGGGGCAGGGAACCTAGGTGTCAAGTTTAATGAGCGTCTTTCTGGCTCACCAGGAATGGAAAACATGCTTGTGGGTAAGGAGGAAACTGATCATAGCACATAAACCCATTTCTTGAGGACAAGCCCCAGCCGTGGGACGGGCCTCTCTCCAGGTGCCGAGCAAGCCGGCTTCCTGAACCCGTGCACGGAGCTGTGACCCCGGGGACGTGGCGGGGCCTCGGCGGCTCAGACGCTTTGGATGCCCGGCCCAGCTGATGCGCTGCACTGTGGCGGCATGGTTCAGGCAGCACCGAGACTGCCTTTTCGGGGGCCTCCGACAGTGGTGCTGACATTTCATACGCATGTGGGAATATATGCACCGGAATTTAAAATGTTCTCGGTAATAAAAGAAAGCCTCAGGAACCCTGCTACTGTAAAACAGCGATGTGAACATTGACATCACAATGATATTAAGGAAAAAAATACCAAAAGCGCCACTGCTTCCTTTCGGAGCCTTTACTAAGACCAGAAGTGAAACAGACTCCCTGTGACTTTAGCCTCCAGAGTGTAAACTTGGCCAATCTGTCAAGCAAATAACACGTGGTGACTGTGTGACTTTGGCTGGTGTTACCGGGCAGATATCAGAGAAGCACATCACTTGTTCCCAGGACGCAGGGCCTTCGGCACTTAAACCGGGACAGTCCAGGGCAAACCGGGACTTGGTGTAACACACATCCAGGCCCAACCCAGCCTACCTAATGAATTCCTGCCTGCTTGTCAAGGCTGGGATCTCCCCTCTGAGAAGGTCCGTGGCGCTGTGATCCATTCAGATGCTCTCCTGGCGCTCGTGACGTGCTGTCCTCTTGTGCTCAGCTGTTCCAGGTACGTCCACGAGCTATAGCACTAGCGTCGCCCAGGAGCTTGTCACAAATGCAGGATCCCAGCCTCAACCCTTAAATCTGCACATTTCACAAGGTCCCCAGGAGGCTGGTACAAAATTTGCGATGCCGTCCTAATCCTCCATTTGGTTTGAGAGGTGGACTTGTTTCTCCCAACCAGGGGTACAAAGAGCCCCACAGAATGAGGGTCCCCTCCTGCCATGCTGGGTACAACGTGGGCACTCGGGCACCTTAACTGCTGGGACTGCATGGGGGGCCCCAAAACGTGCCTGGGAGTCACCTCAGCCTCTCCCCTCACATCCTGTTCCCAGTTGCTTCCTAAGGAGTTTCATAGACCAAACAACACGGACATATATCGCAGCGAGTGCTGCGTATCTGGTTAAGGAGTCCGGACATTGTCACTCTTCTTGGCGACCCTGCGTCCGAGCCCCTCCCTGTGTGAAGCGAGGTTCCCCGACCCTGAGTCTTGGTGGGAGCCAGGCGATGCCAGAATTACGTTTTCCTCCGCGTCCCAAACTGTGAGTAGTGAGACCCCCCCGAGAATGGCACGTCCTCAAGTGCCAACTGAGAGTGTGGGCCTGTGACCTTGGCCTTGCCCTTCAGTCACTCTCCACACTGGACCAGGCAACCAGTCTCGCTGGAGCGGGGGGCCATTGAGCAAGATTCCGGGGGTAGAGGAGCGATCACAGCTCCAGCCAGGAGGGCGGAGCAAGTGGAGACCCCGGACCCACAGGCGAGATGGTGGGTCTCACCCCGGGCTGGTCCACAATGAGATGTTTCTGGGTGGCAATGGAGGCCCTGAACCTGATTCTCAGATTTTCCAATTCTTTCAGCTTCCCAGTGTACTTTCAGTAAATCCCACTTCTGCTTATGCAGTCGGTTCCTTTTACGAGCCCTGACTTGCAGGGGACGTGTGTTCACTTGTGAAGGTCAGGGCCTCCCTTTCTAAAGCGCCTACTGGTAACAAGGAGGCAGGAGAAACCACGGGCTTCACGGAGACTAATTAGCGCTTGAGAGTTGAATCGAAAAGTTCTATCTTCTGCTTTCCTACCACATCCTCTAAGTGTGAACAAGTCAGGGATCTGATTACACTGGAAGACGTTCAGGCCGGTCCCAGGGACCTACGGAATACTGTACACAGTGTACTCCTTCAAGCAGGAAAAGAGAGAGCCATCGTTATTCCTTTTTCACTTTGGAAACGGCTGGATTTGGCACACAGAACTCAGTCGATCCATCACAGATATGTTCCGAACACCAACCATATGCAGACTTGGCTAAAGCCTGACCCAGTCTGCTTGGCAGACAACATGTGAACCTGGACTCCCATCAGCCCACGACTGGAATCAGTTAGGCTGATTTGTGGCCTGCTTAGAAAATGCTGAAAAACTGAATATCTTCGGAAACCTTCCATTCACCCCGCAGGGGTTCTTTTCTCCCTTCTTTTTGGGGGACGTGAGAAAGAGAAGGAAAGAAATAGTGTCCTCTAAAGGGCTTGTTCATCGTGACCAGAGCTTCCTTGTTAAAAACAAAACAAAAACCTCGGAGAAAAAACGTATCCCCTACTCCCCAGGAATCAGCTGCAATGAGCTTTTCCTGTGGAACCTGCCCCCATGGGCTGGGGGCGTCGCACTGGTAAAGCCCATAGCGGCGGGAATCCCCTCCAGGAGCAGTGAATGGCGTTGCTTCTGGGCTTGGCTTCTAGGTAATGATAACGTAATGCCCAGGGTGACAGGTTTCTCACTCGAGGACCTTAAAAAGTAATTAGGGCAACAGACAACAGAGACACTCGCAGGGGACAAAGGTGGCATCAGGAGAAGTCAGGAAAGGCTACATCTTAAAAAGTGTGTTTGAGGGCTTCCCTGGTGGCGCAGTGGTTGAGAGTCCGCCTGCCTATGCAGGGGACACGGGTTCGTGCCCCAGGCCGAAAAAAAAAAAAGGATGTTTGAGGGAGGTGCTAAGGGATGGGTGGAATTTGACTGGTAATGGGAGGCATGGGGAAAAAGCATATTAAGAGGGTATCCTGTGAGGAGAGGGATGGAGGTGGAGAGAGTCTTGGGGGGCAGAAACTGGTCCAGTTTAACTGAGATACAGAGTGTGTAAAGGGACATCTCGGGGGAGCAAGCGGGAAGGGCAGATCTGCATCAAGGGTCCTTCAATGCTGTGTCAAGGGGTTTCAAAGAGAGTCTCAAAGTAACGGGGATTCTTTGAAGCCTTCGGGAGGGTTGCATCAGTCAGGATGGACTCAGTGCTGCTGCTGTAATAAGCAACCACTAAACCCCGATGGCTTAAGACTGCAAGCGGGACTTGCCATGTATGTTACATTCAGCTGCAGGCTGCACTGCACACCGTCCTTACACCGTCCTTACCCCAGGACTCAGGCCGGTGGGGTTGCTGCCGTCTGGGGCACACCGGTCACCGCGGGAGAAGGAAAAGCAAAGCTCTGGAGGGTCTCACCCCGGTGCTGAGTGTTCTGCCCAGAAGTGACACTGTCCCTTCCAACAATACTTCTGAGAAGCAGGCCTTGATCCCCGTTGCTGAGAAGCAGTGACTGGAAGTGCTTTATGAGAGGTGCTGATGGGCAGGGTGTGGGCGGGTCCCAGCCGGATTCTCAGATGAGCATCTTCCGGTAGAGGGTGTAGGACTGAATGGATTTAAAGGCTAATGGGGTACAGCTGCCTTCCGAAAGGCTGTTGCAACCATCCGGGTAGAAAAGAATTACCTGCTTAAGTAGGAATGAGGAGAAGGGGACGAATGGACAAAACATTACAGAAAAGGGCTTGTAGACTGGGCCGACCATCTGGGCAAGGTGGTGAGGGGCAGAGAAGACTTGAAGACGCCCCCCGTGTCCAGTCTGGAAGGCTCAGGACGGCAGTGCCAGGAGTTGGAACAGGGAATGGGGAGGGAGCACCCGTTCTCTGCGACGAAGTTTAGTTACCAATGGAGGAAAAAACGGTGCTTACCCGTTTTATTGCTCAAAACAAAAGCAAAGCAGAACCCGTTCAGTTGGCAGCCAGCCCACGAGCACCTGGTCCTAGCCTTGCGCGGCGGACCCGATGACTCATCGTGAAATGCCGCTGGGAAATAAGCCGTCCACGAGGCTTATCCACAAGGCTGGGAAATCAGCCTCCTCCGCAAGCACGTTCTTTTTCTTTCTTTTCAGATGACTCAAACTTTTGCTCATTTTGACTGTTTGGAATGGAAAATGTCCTAGCTGTGTGTAGAGTGCCCGACTTGTTGCCAGCTCCGTTTAAAACAAGTGTCACATTCATCTCTATCATCCCCACGTCATTCCTGATGTTTTGGTTACGGAAGGTACTTGGACTGCATGAAGGAATTCAGCCTTTCATACGGACTCGGGGACACTCTTATGACATTGACCGCGTCCTCCTTATGGTTTAAGATGTGGCCCAGCACGCGCAGTGTGTCCTGTAGACGCATGTCTGCGTTGCGGGCCCCGCCCTCCCCTGCCGGCCTCTCGGCAATCGTGTACGGTTCCTGGAGACTCTCCCTGTGGTAACATCCTTGCCCGAGTACCCAACGCCCAGCAGGCAAGGTGAGCAAAACTCTCATTTGAGTCCAGCCAGTGCACGAGTGAGAACAGAAGAACTACAATTTGGCTGAAGACTCGGGGCGTGAGATACACTGTGAGAACTAGAAGAGATAATTCCTAACTCAGAGACCAATCACACGTAATGAAATGTTCGTAAGTCTTTAATTCCCAGCACCATCGGTGCATTCTCATTGCCCATCATATTAGCCTTTGGCGCCAGTATCCCATCTCGATCGGTTTCCAGATTGTACCCTTTGTACTGTTCCTGGAATGCCCCCCCCCCATGACCCCTCCATCAGAAATTATATTTAGTCTTCAGGACACAATTCAGGTGACAGCTTCTTCGAGATGTCTTTCCAAGCTCAGGCTACAGTTAGTAGCCTCCTTCTGGGTCCCTTTTCTACTTGATGGGATCTCTCCACACAGATCTTTTATTTGTTCTTCTTCTAGAAGTTTGTGGTGGTGTGTTTTTCTCCCACAAAATTATGCCTCAGAGTCAAGAGCAAGACCCCAAACCTTTCCTCGTTCTAGAAGGTGTTAGACCTCCTGCTGCTGTTAGCTGAAGTCTTCCTCTGGGAAGAGACTACGTCGTTTAGCAAAATCATGCACAAAGTCCAACTCAGACAATGCCGCCTTGAAGAATTCTGTTCACTGTGGCTCTCTGATGCCACTGCCAGCAGGAAATTCCTCACCACATAAGCCTTGGGATGTGCTCAATGAAGCTGGAATTTCTTTGTCCTATTCATGCTACGGCAGGCCAGCATGCCATGGCATTTTGATTCTTCTCAGTAAGCTTCAAGAGGTTTTACAGTTCAAATTAATAAGCCTTCAGAATTCATTTCACTGGGACTTTACGAAGCTCGCTTTACTCTAATACAATTGTCAATGCAAGTGTCTCTCTGGCTTATTTGCTTGAGAATATGACCTACACCAAAAATTACAGGAAAGGTCAGCAAACTAAACGGGTAGCTGCACTTAAAGGTGTGTGGGACGTTGCCCACGAAACCTCAGCAGTAACGGCGCTGATACTTTTATGGCTCCGCAGTCAGTGTGGGAAAGGTCAGCAAGCAGATCTTCTGAAAATAATCTTCAGGTGTTCTTTTCATAAATGACCGATTCAACAATATGGACTGGAAATATACCTCGATAAAAACTTTCAAGATTCGATGTGTGTTATCTACTTAATGAATTCAAATATTTATCAAATGCTTACTACGTACCAGACACAGTTCTAGGCACTCGGGACATAGTAGTATATAAACCAGGCCAAAATGCCTGCTTCTTGGAGCCTTTTGGACGGATCACCTAAGCACTGGTAGGTCTGTTCGCAGTCCTGGAATGTGGATTTTATTGTGCTCATTTTACGATGATAGACTGAAGCTCCCGCAGAACAGGAAGCTTGATCAAGATCGAAACAGCCGATCAACAGACAGGTCTGAATACACATCAGTTCTTTTGATTGCAAGTATTTCCTCTGCTGGATTTACATTTCCCAAAATTGTCTTCTTGAATGTTCCCCAGGGGGTAGGTGTTTCATAAAAATGAAGATTCCGTATTCCAATATATTTGGGAAATTCTTTTTGGTCACAGGTTGGGTTCTAGAAGCAGCTGCTGAGGTGCACTTTTGCACAGAAGAAGATTCTGAGGACATATGCTCTTAGGATCGACACCTGGGGAAGAGAAGGGACGGGCTGGAAGCAGGATCAGACGGGGGAGGGCAAGCGGCGGTGCAGTCTTAGGGGTGGCCTCAGATGGGGCTGCAGGGATTCTGAAGATGAGATGAGCCTGCAAAGCTGTCCTGAGTGTGGGGAAACAGCCAGGCCTTTACATCCCCAGGCCAGTCATCGTTTGGCTGTGGCCCATCCCCGGAAGGAAGCGTGACCTTGGACAAGGTAGCTCAGTTCAGCAGAGCCAATCACCAAAGGTGGCCAACAGCTGAGGGGTGCCCGCAGGGGCACTGCCAGCAGCTGGGCAGTGAGTCCTCCTCCAAAGGGACATCTGGGGGGCACAACACAGCATCCAACGGACTGTGATATCTGTAAGCACGAGATTGAAATTACTTGAATACTCACTATATTTGACATGGTTTTAGATACATCCACGCGTGCAGTCTGGACATGGAACATGGCCCAGTGTCTGGGTACACAGTCCTGAAGCTGGACAGCGGGGATTTGACCATGGGTTCCATCACTTAGTAGCTGTGAGACCTTGACTGAGTAACTTGCCCTCTCTGTGCTTCAGTCTTACGGATAGGGGTCTGTAAGATGGTGAAGAAAAATAGTTTCTGCATCGGAGGTTGTCGTGAGGATTCAGTGGTAGAATATGTGCTAAGTCCCTAAATTATTTATGTGTTAAGTCCTTACATAGGTGCCTGGCACATAGTAAGCTCTCAAAAAATATTAGCTATTCTTTTTTTTGTTTTTTTTTTTTTTTGCAGTACGCGGCCTCTCACTGCTGTGGTCTCTCCCGTTGCGGAGCACAGGCTCCGGACGCGCAGGCTCAGCGGCCATGGCTCACGGGCCCAGCCGCTCCGCGGCATGTGGGATCCTCCCGGACCGGGGCACGAACCCGTGTCCCTTGCATCGGCAGGCAGACTCTCAACCACGGCGCCACCAGGGAAGCCCAAATATTAGCTATTCTCGTCCTCCTATTTCATTGATCCTCCCAGCATCGCAGTGAGTTTGGTGTGACGACCCCATCTCACCAAAGAGGAAGCTGAGGCTCAAGCGGTGACTTTCCCCTTGGCGACAAGGAGCCAGGAGTCAAGGACCACTGGGTTAAGCTCTTTACACCAGGAGACCTCACGGAGGATGGGGTCAAACGCTGTAATACCTGCATCTCTAGCTTGGGTTCCAAATTTGCTTTAGAAAGAAATCTGTTCCCTGCGCTGCGCCGTTCCCACGTCCTCTAACGTTAGAATTATGTTTACGAGAACCTGCAAGTAGAGGTTCCATAAAAGTGTTAGATTTTCCTCAATAACAAAAGAATTTATTTTTCAAAAATAGCATTGCTTTGTCAGGAAGTGTGATAACAGTCATCCTTTTGGGTAGTGTCCCTGGCTACTATTCAAAGCCAAGCCCACTATCCTTTCATTGTTTTTTATTTTAGATCAGGAAAGACCTGAAATTTGGCTCTGAAAATTTCCTTAATTTGTAAGAAGAGATATTCCCCTGGAAGTCCACTTGTTAAGAGCAGAGAGGAAAAACAAAGCTCTAACAAGAAATGAACAGCCTTGAAACCACGGGGTTTTCAGAATTAAATTGCTGCATTTTCATGTCACATCCTTTCTTGGCCATTCTCTAGCTATATCTGCCAAAAGTAACAAAACTTTTTGCTCCAAGCAAAAATCTTCCTAGGTAGTGACACTGATAATACTTCCCCAAGCAGAGCCTCAGGGAGGCATCTGGGCCGAGCTTAAAGTCAGGGATGAGTTGAATCATCTCCCCGGGGAGGGAGGGTTCGTTAGAGCAGTTTCAGACAGAAGAATAGTCACCTTCTGACCTCTGAACAGAGTTCTCTGGAAATGTCCAGAATGTCTGCTTCCAGAAACATTTCTTCCTTTGTTTCATCCCCATCGAAAAGTACTTACGCGATACCCGTTCACCTCTGGGGAAGCAGTAAAGCTGCAGGGAGAGAAGTCATACATATGGTCCCTATGGCCTTGGAACTCACAGTCTGAGATGCAAACATATGGAAAAAAGATACATGGACAGGAAGAGATCGTATGTCAGTACACGGCCAGAAATAAATTACAGCATTTCTATCACATCTACCTAAACCTTTTCTCTTTCAGCTTCAGCTTCTCTTTATAACCGAGGGAAGGCAGGCCTTCCACTGAGCTCTAACATTCTATGAGTTGAGGATGAGTGAGCTTGGAAATTGGTGCAAGCTATGTAAACCCCAGTATAGCCGGCCTTGGTAGATAAAGGAAATCTACAATCTTCATAGATTATGGAAAAGACAAGCCTGCCTAAACTGTCAGAACGATGGGGAAAGAGATGGCTTCTGAACCTGAAGCAAGAAGCAACCCAAAAGTCCACGGACAGTTGGATGGATAAACAAAGCATGGCCTATCCATAAGATGGAATATTATTCAGCCCTAAAGAGGAAGTAAATTCTGACACACGCTGCGGCATGAATAAACCTTGAGGACATTATGCTAAGTGAAATAAGCCCGTCACAAAAGTCCAAATATTGTATGATACCACTTATATGAGGCACCTAGGGTAGTCAAATTCCCAAACACAGAAAGTAGGATGGTGGGTGTCAGTGGCTGGGATGGGGGTGGTAAGAGCTATTGTTTAACGGGTCCAGAACGTCTGTCTGGGATGATGAAAAAGCTCTGCAGATGGATGGTAGTGATGGTTGTGCAACATTGTGAACGTACTTGATGTCATGGAGTTGTGCACTTAAAATGGTTAACATGGTTATCTCGTTATGTATATTTTACCGCGAAAAAGAAGAGTTCCGTCATACAGACATCAAATTTTTTATTTTATTTTATTTTATTTAAGATAAAATAAAATATTTTTAAAAATTATTTATTAAAAAATTATTTAAAATAAAATATTTTATTTTAATAAAATATTAAAAACAGTTTCAATAATCCTTAAAAAACCCCACACAATTAAATCTCTTTCATCTGTTCGTTCAGTTCTCTTTAACTAATTCTTGTACCACTGGCTCATGGGTCAGCAAGCTGCTTTTGCAGAGTTATTTGCTTTTGGACTGGAGAGAGCTGAGAAACGTGACTCTTGTCTGATACAAGCTGTCAGAGTTGTGTAAGTGATGCCACCTTGATTAAACTCCCAAACCTGTACGCATGGGTGTATTTTGCCTAGAATCAATAGTTAGTGCACCTGCTATAAGCCTTTCCACTAATGCTTTGAGACTATCCTTGGTTAAAGATCCAATTGCTAACCTGGATATTATAGAAAATTCGGGCAAATACGAGGGGAAAGCAAAAACCACCTGTTGAGAAAAACTCTGAATAGTGATGGTTAATTTATTACAGTTACTAAGTGTAATAACCTCACTGGTCCACAAGGCTCTGGTTCATGGCTACCTTCAGGGGAGGGATGTATTACAGGCAGTGAGAGCGCTGGCAGACCTGTAGGAGTTCCTGTCAAACGTAAAATCTCTGAAATATATTTATACTAATAACATACTACCTGTGAAAAATTAACTTGGGCAACCTGAGTTCTCTTTTCACTTGACCGTCTTCCTGTGTAGCTCTTGTTAGTGTTGACCTATTTACCAAATAGACAACGTACAGACAAACCCAATCATTTCTATCATCCCTCTGTATATAATATGAAAGAATGAATCTTTGTAACTGCCCAGGGACCTTCTGGGAAATAACATATGTAGTTTAGGTGTAAAATCTATTTTGAAATTTAAAAATATTAAATAGTGCGGGGGGCAAAATTTAAATTTTCATTTAAGTTTTAAAGTTATTAGAGGGGATTTTGAAAGGATCATAGTTACCTAGGAAAAATGTGATTTTAGCTTGATTACTTATGCATCAAAATGACAATATGATATTTCGAAATACACTGAGAAGATAACACAGCTGTTAGGTAGGGATCTTAGTTCTTTCAGATGTGAGGAACTTTGAAATTTTAAAAGTAATCAAGATAAAAGTCAGCACAGAGCACGAAAAGTTACTCCTAACATATGGCATCTCGCCTGCCTAGGAAAATTATGATAAAGGTAAAGAAAGGTCTTTTGCTACTGCTTATTACGAGCAGATAAAATATTCTAAGACCTATAGTCATTTTAACAGAAAGGAAACCAAATTCTAATTTTACATGGGTCTGTTACCAGGAAGGGAGTCACAGAACTTTTAATAAAATTATCTTACGGATAAACCCATGAGAACTGAGTAGAGTTTGGCAAATTCAGACACACTCTTACACTTTTTTAGATTTGTTATTTCCAGGTATTATAATCCAAGGCCAATCAACCACCTCCACCCACACCTTCCACAGGTGCTGCAGCCACTAGCATTCTACCCTTCACTAAAGTCCTCCACCTTCTGGCGCCACCTGACACTTTAATACAAAGCTATCCTCTTTCTCTCTTGAAAAGCAAAACCACATTTTATTACTTGGCACATACAGTTGTGTTTATTTGCCATTATTATTCCTCATACAGTCTCAGATAAACATATTATATTGATTATATATTCATATAAAGTATAACTTGAACCAGAGAGAAAACTTAAAGGTAAGTAATTGAAAATTCTCCGTCCTACACAAGTATTTCAGCAGATTCGCAAATCTCACAAACACACGTACTAGGATCCCCTACGGCTACCTACATCCTTACACATTTTTATAAAATGGCAGAAAATGAACATGTTTGATAAGTAAAATCCAAAGGAACAGCTTATATATATTGTTATATATAACAATAACAAGCAAAGATATGAATACATATATGTGTATGTACACACATACACACATGCACACAAATACATACAGAACTGATTATATAATTTGCAGAACTCAGTCCAAAATGAAAATACAGGCTCCTCGTTAAAAAATTTCTATATATATCTATATAGAAATTATGTAGATATATATACATACATATCTGATAAAATAAAAACTTTTAATGGTGACATTCCAGGCATGACTTTGGTTGCACAATGACTTTGCCTAATTTATCCTGGTTAAAAGGAGGCCGTCTATTCTAAATTATAGTGTTTCAACGGTCTATCTTATTTAAAAAATTGTTCAGGCATCCAAAAACTGTCCATTAATTACCTTGATTTAATATAATTCAAGGTTTTAGGTTAACTAAGGATTTTGAGACTTATATTTAAGCTGATACACTATAGAATATAGTAAAAGTTGATATAAAAATTGTCAGAACAAGAATTCAAATTAGTTGAACATGTAATTTTATACTTTTCTTAATTTAAACATTACATAGAAGTAATGTCAGTTTACCTGACCAGGAAACCAGTAAAAAAATAAATAAATAAATAAACCTCAGGAAGTTTACATTATAAGTAGTCTCTTCATGAGAAAACAAATCCAAATCGTTAAGTAAAATGTATCCTGTATTATAGTCCTCGCTTATAAAATCGAGGAAAAGTCATGCAGCTGGTGTTTAAACCAAAATTATTAAACCAGTTTGATTTAATTAACAATTCACCTTGCTTATGTGAACTGAGATTCTTAATTAAAAGATTCTTAACTAGCAGTTTCTGTAAGAGGGCCTTTTTTTTTCCTTAAAAGACCAGCACATCTAAAGTACTAGAAGTTCAGTTTCTTTATTTTCTAGAAATTCAGGGAATATTAGATACAGGTAAGTGTTTACAATTCTCTATAAACCAATCTGAATAGAACTTCCTTTAGAAAATACATCATCAAATTTATCCTCACATTTATTAAGATTCTCCGGAATATATTTCACACGGAAACAACGAGAAACAGAGGCTGTTCTCAATGACAGATGTACAGACCCACCGAGAACTTGCAGTTGTAGTTCTATACGCCGAGCTGCAGGTCAAAGGTAATCACAGAAATAGTGAAACTCACCCATCCAGTTCTCAAAGAGCCATTCTCCGTTCCAGTGGGCGTGAAATATTTTCTTAATTGATTTGATTCCTAATAGATAAACAAACAATAAAAAATTAACAAACTAGATTCTCCCATCATCCACCCAGCCCAACAGACCATAATGGGTCACCAAGAGATCAGCCCATAAAGGCAGATTTCCAATCCCTGCTTTCACCGAGGAGGCTTAACTTAGCAGCCGTGCACAGACCAGATACACAGGGTGCTCTCTCCCCGTGCAGTGGAGACCAGCTTAGTGGTCAGACACCCACCGGTCTTGAAGACAGTGTGGCCCAGACCCAGAGTTTCCTGACATATGAGAAGAACGTCAAGGCCAACTAGTGACCCAAGATAAAAACTGGTTTCACTGGAATGGGCAGTGGAAAGAGACTGTTACGCAGACCAGAAACAAAAGCAGAAACATAGAATCAGAATTTGAAACACTGAAACCAAAAATCCAAGAAACCCCAGAAAACCAGAGAGTCACCAGAGACGGCGCTCTCTCGCTCCTAGAGACTGACTTTGGGACCCAGGAAAGCGCATGCCTGGGACCAAGCAGAACATGGGACTCTTCTGGGGGTGACACAGTTTAATGGGCTTCAACAAGGAAGCCCATGGGGGCCTTTCTATGAAACAATCTCTAAAAGTGCCAAATTTCCCAAATGTTAAAAACACAAATGCATAAAAACAGAATAAACCTGTGTCAAAGATTTATTTAACTCGTTAACGAGGAAACAAACAGACAAGCTGATTTAAAGAGCGTTTGAAGTACAGTATTTACAGCCACCGAAGAAAGCGTGTGGAATTAGACACCAGGTTAGAGTTTTCTAAATTGGTTTACGTCCATATAGCCATACCGCTTGGGGTTGACTTTTCTATCCGACAGAAATAATTTGCATCCCTATCTGGCATAAATCTCCGAGTAACTTCCGTGGATTTAGGTCCTGATCTGTAGCAAATCGTTAGCCCAGCAAAGGATGGGTTTTGAACCCTCCTCGGAAGGGCCTTTGGATCAGCCTCCAGCATGGCACCGCAAGGACGCGCATCTCTACTTTGCCTTAGTTTCACCTTGTGGATCACTTTGCGTTTCCAGACAGGCAGGTGGTACAATTAGAAGGGGATTTGGGGCAGTGAGCCTGGTATGGGACGCAAGGCGGCTGAGAAGGTACAGGCACGGTAGGGGTGCCCTCGTAAGGGAGTTCCCGCTGGAAGGGGGTCTGCACGGTTTCCTGGAGGAGACGTTGGGCCGTCAGGGCTGACGAGGAGGCTGTGTGCTGACCCGGGAGCCCATGGGTGCAGAGCTCCCCAGGCAGGACACTCGGAATCACCCACGAGACTTTTCCTTCTGTGGCCTGAGGAGTGGGTGCGGGTCGACATCAAGTGGACTGGGTGTTCTAGAAGATGCATTCACGACACCTTGCCCCATCGCCCACGGTGACGGGAAGCCAAACTGTTGCCGCCTTGGCCGTGACCCACGAGCCTTCCCTGGCCGGGAGTGCAGCCCGCGAGGCTCTCGCATTGCACGCCGAGCCCGCTTCCTGGTTCTGTTTCTCCCTTCTTCCCACCCCCCATACGCGGTACCAACCACCGCTGCAGTTCAAGCCCGCCAGCACGGTGCCCAGGAGGGGCTCCCCGGGGCGTCCACTCCATCGCCCCCACCGTGCCCTCCGCCTGCCTGTCTCACTCGTTCTGTCTCATCTCAGCCCACAGTCCTGGCCTCGCTGGCCCTCTGCTCACACGTTGCTCTCTCTCCTCCCGAGCGCGCTCAGCTGTCTCCCCACCCCCGGCAGTTCTTGGCCCTGGGTCCCTCCCCTCCAGCTGAGCCCCTCTCGGTGCAATCCTACCCCCACCGGGCTGCTTCCCACTGTCCCGAAGGGCTCTGCTTTCAGCCCCTCTGTGTTCCGCACCTTCCTCCTGTAAGCCTCGAGGCTTGCACCTCGCTCAGCTCTGTGACCGCATCCCTCGCTCAGAGCATCTGAACGTGCACCAGGTGGCCTGTGGATCAGGCCTATTGCTCCCTGGGGGTGATTCACGATCATCTCCAGGTGGTCTTTACGGCCACAGCTTTCCCAGGTTGGCTTCGAGATCCACCCATGGCCCAAGGCTGGGCTGGGATTACACGTGGACCCCTCCCTGTGCCCCGGGTCCACCTGCAGCTCAGGGCCCTGGGGCTGAACACCTGGAATCAGCTCGTCCCCTTCGGGTCTCAGAACCCCAGAACAAGCCTATAAGGCAGCTTGAAAATGGATCCAGGCTTCTTCATTCCGCCTTTCCAATTCGGGGAGAAGCCTGCTATATAATTAGGACAAATGTCTGTGTCTTTCCTCCAAAGCTAGAAAACCCTGCACAGGCCGGAGCCCTGTTCACTTCTTCTTCTGGCTTAGCAGGGACCAAAGAGGTAAATGTGAGGGAAAAGAACTGTCTTTCTGGCCTCGCACCCTGGCCATCCCCAACTTTTAGGGGAACCTCTACAGGACACAATCTCCTACCACCTCTGTGCCTTTGGCTCTGGGCAACATGGCAGCTGAAGGACCCGGGCAGCCTTTCCTCTTATCCTTCCCAAAGGGATCCCGGGGCCCTGGCCCCCTCCTGCGGGTTGTCCCCCAAAAAGGGCAGCCAGAGGGCCACAGGACTGCTGGCTCCTCCCGAAGAAAGGACCAGAAGCTTCGAGCCCAGCGCTTGAGTCCAAGCTCCAGCACCTATTGCTTAAGTGAGAGTCATCAACGTACTCAACTTATCTCCCCCCAAGAGTGAATAACGTTAAGGACCATCATCTGTCTCTCAGAGTTCTTCTGTGGATCCAAGGAGATTAAATAACCTTGCAAACAATAAAGCTTCAGATAAACACTAGCATCACCACTCATGGTAATAAATACAGTAAATAATCACAGTCATATTTCAGGTGTATCACTAACACCCCTCATCCTAATAACACCCATCCTGGGAACACCTGTCATCCTAGTAGATCTTCTGCAGCAGGTTCTCAGTCTCCCCGTGGGCTCCCTTTCCTTGACCTCACACAGTGGGACCCTGTTTCCCCCATATCTCTTGCCCGAGCAAGACATGCATTACTGCCTGAGGGTTTTTTTATTTTTTACCCTCTCTGCCCCACCTTTTCCCGAAGGTTCCCCTACAGACTCCTGCCTTCGACTGCAGGGCAGAGACCTGAGCATCAAGGCTCAATGAGTGTTCTGCACACCCCACGCCGTCCCTCCATCCAGCCGAAGCCACACGGGGCCACCCTCCCGCTCAGTCAGTCCCGTCTTCAGCCTCAGCTGGGTTTCGAGTCAGTTCCAGTGTCGCCCGTGGCATGTCCGTGGTGTGACCCGAACAAGGGTGCCGTGACCAGCACACTTGGGAAATGCTGGCAGAGTGAACGTTGTTTCGTTTTGCTTATTCAGCTGTAAGCCTTTTCAGACGTTAATACGCTACACACACGACAGACGTCCCAGCAGGCAATGGCGTCTGCCACTCCCCAAACCCACTTGACACTCTTTCCCGGCACAGTGGCTCTTGGCGTCAGCGTCCCGTGGGACACTCTCCTTCACCCATCACTTGGGCTCGGCACACAGTGACGCCCTCCCTCATCCAGCCTGTGGACAGAGGTTAGCCCCACCTGAAGCCTTTGCTGTCGACAGCACCTCTACCCCCATGTCCAGACCCCGCCCCACATCGTACCAATTTCTACCAGACAAAATCCGACCCTGCACGAGGTTTCCTTCCACGCACTGACTTCTGGCTCGAAGCCCTGTCAGCTCATAGGCCGAGGCAGAGACCTTCATCTTTCCGTCTCCCACAGTGGAAAGCACTTGGTCCAGCCACCATCTCAAGGAAGAGCAGGAAGGGGCCTGCTTGTCCAAACTCAGCAGTGGAGCCAAGGGTGAGGGGCTGGAAGCCGAGGGACGACAGCTGGATCACCTCTGCAGGTCCCTTCAGCACACCTTCTCTGGAGAGAGAAATTCCCACGTGCCGGGAAGCCCAGGCCTAAGGGCTCCTTGGGGGCCCTGGACACACCCAGAAGAACCCCTCTCCTTGACAGACGGGGAGAGGCTTATCATCCCACTGCGGGCAAAGCAGGAGCGCACTTGTCTCGTAGGCACAGGAAGGGAATTGCCCCTCGCCTCCAAGCCCAGTCTGGGAATTTCACTCTCACCTGGGGATCTGGGTTTTTTCTTTCAGTTTAATTCTTCACTTCCGCATCCATTCAGCCACGAGCTGGCTCTGTGCCAGCACTCGGCCAGGCCCCGGGAGAGGCAAGGGTGCAAGACACTTGTCCCCTGGGGAGCATGATGTGCGCTTGGAGGACATGGGACGCACGCCTTCTTGGCTTTATCTTCTGTAACAGAGATTCTAGAAGCTGCCTTAGTTGCTGGGGGGAACCAAAGCCTGTTCAGGCCACCAAGGGCCACGGTCGCCATGTTCTGTGACTCCACGACCAGAGGGTAAGTTTGCGGTGAGTAACCTAACTGCCCTTTGCTGATAACCATGGCAGGGGACAGAGATAATGTACTGTGAAGTTAGAAGCGCCTAAGCTTGAGTCTCTGCCATGTACAAGTCCCTTCCAAGGCGCTGCCCCTGCTTTTGCACTGATGATGTGGTACTATTTCCCTTATTTCTGAATTGAATAAGCATTGGTCCCACAAATCCTGGACCTACCCTGAGTGGGTGAGAGGCACATGCCTGTCCATTTACGTCCCATTCCTTGAAAACTTGCAGGACCAGAAGTTGCTCCTGAACTTGACAGAAATAAGCTGGTCCTGAACTTGATGCAACGCGATAGGCGTTGTTACGTCCAGCTCTCAGGCTTGGTGCGTTTGCAGAGAAGACCGTTTCCTGGGCGATACTGGAGTTACTGGATCTGAATCTCTGAGACGCCCTAGGACCGCCACGTGCTCTGTAGGACATCTGAAAACCCTGCTGCTGGTGGCCTTGACGATGCCCAGAGCCCACCTGGCCAGTGAGCCAAGCCAGGGGACAGGCCGCTCTCTTCCCACCCAACCTCATTTTCAGGAAAAATCTAGTGAACATTTCGAACATTACGAGTCCTCCAGCCTTCCCAGCTTGTCACTATCCGGTATATTTCCCCCTCAACTTTTTTTCTTGATGTCAGTGCAACTCATCACGGGGCCTCCACATCGAGGCAAGTAATAGACAGAGACATAAGTAATGAGCTGTCTTCCCAGTGCCGGGGCTTCCCAGCCAAGTAGCAGGAGTGTCGGACCAGCCTGGGGCTCCTGTCCTTCTGCCAGGACATTCCCACCAGCGTCAGCTTCCTGGGGTTCAGCCCCGCTTAGTGACCTGAAACTTCAGAGCGAAATGCTTCCTCGTCTCAGGAATGTCAGAACCCTCTAGGTTCCCTTTAAATGTCTCTAGAACCTCATTCCCCTGTTTACTGCTTCTTAGATGAAACACAGTCCCCCATCCACGTGAAGCGTACTGGACAAGAAAATCCGACTGAAGGCTTCATGGCTGTCATTCATTTGTGCTTCGTCCCATCCCCTTGGGAATAAAAAGGGGCATCTGTTATTGCTCCACAGAACAGCCTCACCAAGAGCAGGGGACGTGCTTTGTGGGTGGAAGAACGGGCCAGGGCGGAGTGGCTGCCCTACAAAATAGGAGGGAGCCCCAGTAATAAGGCAGCCTTTGAAAAAGGACCCCCGGGGCTGGGCCATTCGGTGGGAAACAGATGTGCCTGTGGCCTGAGGAAGGGCTCTGCGTCTCTCCCCGGCCCCTGCACAGTCCAGCTGCGTGATTCCATCACAGAGCCAGAGCCTCGGGCTTGCTGGGAATAGAGCTGCTTTTTCAGCTTTCAGGTACAGTGGGCGATCAGAAATTCCCCGTGCTTGCAACGCTAAGTGTTCCCAATTAAAACATCAAGTCTAAACAGGGAGCCCAAAAGGGACCTTGGATCTAGTCCCTGAGGGAACAGTTTAGGAGAAACTCTTTAAAAGGTGTCATCCTCTGCCTGAGGAAAAGGAAGTGATTATTTTCACTTTTTACCGTTAGAGTCCTCGCTCTACAGAAAAGTGAAAAGGTTTCATGCAGGACTTCTCCCCTCACCCATCTGCCTCCCAGCCCCTCCTTAGCTGGGCGGACGGTTACACAGGGCCCTCGCCCACCCTCAGGCCGCTGAGAGGTGCTGGCTTCCCCCCAAGCCTGACCTCTTACACCATGAGCCCCAGGGTCACCACACAGGCCGGCCAATGCTCATCCCTCCTGGCAGCTGGGTCCACATCGGAAAGGCTTCATTCTGATTCGTGTTGTTTTTACGATAGATTGTTTTGATAAGAATGTTGACTTTCTCCTGATTTTGAGATGGAGCCATGGTCATGATCCCGTCCCAAATCCCTTAGACAATCTTCGTGCTGACTCAGTTCAAGCCTGACCTGGCGTGTAGGTCTGGTTGATGGAGGCCAGCTAGCTGGTTTAACGCTCACAGCCGACCTCTATCAGAGCAGGAGGTGCTCTGAGCCCGGAGAGGGGCCAACATGTAAGCCAAGTCTCTCCCACTCTAGAGGCAAAGGTCTAACCACTGCCCAGCACTGCCGCCTGCTCAGCTATCCCCATCTCCCAGCTCGGCAGAGGGAAGAGCGTTACTGGGAGACAACCGTAAAGCGTTAGTGCTGGCAGTGACCTCTGTGCTCCCAGACCAACGCCATCCTCATTATACAACCGCAAAGAGTGAGCACCAAATGGGCTCGTTCAAGGTCAGCCAACTTATTGACGGAAGACAGAAAGACAATGTGGAAATCAGACAGTTTTGTCCTTTTTGTGATGGCTCTGGGCAAAGATTTTATGAGGAAGATGCTGGAAACCAGGACTAAAACTTGGGACTGAGATTTGTCCGTGGATTGAATTTTTCCATGCTTCTCCCTTCACCCACATGATGGGAACACTGAGAACTGTGTCTGAGCTTCCCCTAAAAATATAGGATTCCTGCACAGAAGGCGACTAAGGTGGGTTGCTTCTGTCATTTAGGCTGGTGGCCCTTCATATATTGTCACCTGTAACCCTCCTTTACCTGTCCCACCTGTGACAGCTCAGGTGAAGTAGGCCCATCTTAACTTGAGGCTCAGATGGTAATTCCTGATATCTGGCCTCATCATTGATATCTGGGTTACCCCAGAGCATGGGGTAAGTGTGGCCAGAAATCAAAGCCATGTGGTGTGACCAGGAGAAGCCTGGACGTTCCCCTGTCCCCTTTCTGATGTCCTCTGATGGGGCCCTCGGGCCTGTCTTCTGCAAAGCTGACACCTCACAGCGGGGCTGCCTGGAGGGAAAGATGCTCCTTCTCTGCTCAGAGGAGAAATGCACTGCGTCTACAAGCAGGTTGAGTCCCCTTCCTAACCTTGGGCACAGCGTCTGGGAAAGAATCCAGCCTCCTCTCCTCCCTCTTCTCACCTCAGGCTGTTCAAGCCCAAGTCCATCCTATCCTTTGCTCCTGGACCCTCTGCTGGTAGAACACCCATGGCATGTGTCCCCTTCCATCTCCTGCAGCCCTCTCTGAACTGCTGCGGCATTCAGCCTGAGCTAGCCAGAAACTTTATTTTGTTTATTTTATCGATTTTGTTGTTGTTATTTTATTTTCTCTATGGCAGCTCCCATCACCCCTCCTAATTTGGAGCTCCTTGAAGACCAGAACCCGGCACATCTCATGCCTGTCATGTCTAATCCCTGGCACAGGCCAGAGGAGTCCTTGGGGGCCGTCCATCAATGACAACAAAGCCATCTGTGCCATGGTTCCTGTGTCTTGAAAGAGGAAGCCGGCTACACAGGTTTATAATGAGTCTGTCTGTCACTAGAACGTTGGCACTTTCGGGGCAAAGGATGCTTTTTATAGATGCAGATGTACTGCTTGGGGGCTGACAAATGAGGACCTGGCCAAGTGCGGAACAGGAAATGCTTCTTCTCTGCCTCAACTGCGCGTCTTGAAATTGTTCTTGTCACTCCTGCCTGTGGGGAGGGGAAGGGCCTCTACTGCCTGTTCAGAATCTTCTCCCAATGGCTTCTGACTAGAACATGTAGGCCGAGAGAGCCTGGAGCAGCAGGTCTGTCGGGCAGGGCTCTGGTTCCTTTGATGAACAGTGACGTGAATCTCCAATCTGCTAGCATTTCTCGAGAAGACATTTCATAAAAAGCCCCATTTGGGAAGGAATGCTGGCTGGAATCAAGCCATTTCTGAAAACACAGGCAGCTGCACAAAATCCCTGAGCAGTCCTGTCCTGAGACCCAGGAGGACGTCAGGCTAGGGCGGGAGGTGCTGCATGAAGGGGGGTGGGCGGGGCATGAGGTGGCCTCAGGCAGAGAAGGAGTGAAGGAATCGGGGATGCTCCCCGTTCAGTGGACCAAGTCACTGAGGCTTGTCGGTCTGCAATGAGCTCAGCACAATGTTAGGTGACACTTGGAACCACTAATCTACTGATGGCTGCAGACTGAGCATTTAAGAGGCAGGGCTCCTTCGAGAATTCACATGGGGAGAGACAGTTATGACCAATGTGGTCAGGAAGGCTGAGAGAATTTGTGTGAAGTCTACAAGGATAGAAAACTAAGTACAGGGGTGTGTGTGTGTATGGGGGGTGCATCCCAGGACCAGGGCATGGCACGAAACGCACAAGAGAAAATAAACACCCTGTGTTTGGGGGTATCGGTGCTGTAAGAAGGTTTCACCAGCTGCAGACACCAGCTAGTAGCAGAGAGGACTCAAAGAACAGAATGTTTTCCATTGTGGAGCCTTGAATGCCAAGCAAGGGAGTTTGCTTTTTCTCCAACAAACAAGGGAGAACCACGGGGGGCTTTGGCACATGGATGGAACGACAAGATGGGAGTTCTGTCGAGCTGACCTGGATAGGGGGCCAGAGTCCCAGGGCAGAGGGTTAGGGGGCGGCTGCCATGCTCCACGCAGGATGCTGGGACCACACCGCACTGCTGGCCAAGAGAACGCCCGGCAGGGGGCAGACAGCGGGTGTTTTGGAGGGAGAATCAGTCTCACAGTGGCCCTTCCTGCCTGGGCAATGTGTTCGTTCCCCTGCCCAGCTAGCTACACCACCACCACTGAATGAATTGTAAGAAGAAGAGTTTTGAAAAAGCGTTGCTTTGGTCCTGCTACTCTTCCATCCAAATCTCATCAGCTTCCCCAGTGCTAAACACAGAAAGCTCAAACTTCTCAGCTCGCCTTCAAGGCCCACACCGGTGATTTTCTCACTTTTTTATATAAAGCAGCAAGACTCTTCCTTCAAAGGTGATCTTAGAAAACCAAGAGGTAAAACAAAAGCAGAGCAGCTTGGCTCAGATCTGCACACGTCTAGCACATTCTGCCCCTTTAGTCAGCCCACACCTGCCTAATCCTTCAGCCACCCTACCCGTCCCTGTCCCCACCCACAGAGTCTCTGAGACCCTCCAAGAAAACCCCAGGACCTTGAGGAGCACGGCTGGAGCCCACTTCCCTACTGAGTCTGCTCGGTTCTGCCTTTTCTCCAGCCACGTTTCATGCCCGTCGGAGTTCTCGATCTTCTGCCCTGAACGTACCTTGGACCTTGACAGCTGCTGCAGTTGCTTGCCCACACCCTAACATGATGTCTTTCCTCACAGCATTGCACTTGCTTCCGAACCTCACCAGGCCCAGCTTATGCCTCTCCCCTGCCACCATCGTCACCACCATCATCACCACCTTCATCATCACTGTCATCCTCATCATCACCATCATAATCGCCATCATCAACAACATCACCACCTTCATCATCACCATCATCATCACCACCTTCATCATCACTGTCATCCTCATCATCACCATCATCATCACCATCATCATCATCACCGCCTTCATCATCACCATCACTGTCGTCATCATCACCATCATCACCACCATCATCACCAGCATCACATCACCATCATCACCATCATCATGATCATCATCATAATCACCAACATCACCATCATCCAGAAAGCTTATCGAACACTTACTATATCCATTTAATAAACATTCTCTCACTTAATCCTCACGTCAACACACACAGGTAGGTATTATTATTTCCCTCCCTTTATGACCAGAACTAAAGTATAACAGACATAGAAAACAAACTTATGGTTACCAAAAGGGAAAGGAGGGAGGAAGGGTAAATTAGGGATTTGAGATGAACAGGTATGCACTACTATGTATAAAATCGATAAACAACAAAGACCTACTGTATTTCCTACTATGCACCAAGCACTGTGCCAGGCTCCAGGGGGTGGTGGTGAAAACGGTGGGAACAACCTCTGCTCCCCTTGGAGCTTAAAGTCTGGGGAAAGGAGTCTACAAGGACCACTGATTCAGAGATGAAATGATGGTGCTGCTGGGAGAGAATTCAGGAAGAGTGAACTTAGAGGGAAGATGATTTAGGCAGGCGGTCTGCTGAGTTTCGGGTGCCAGAGTAAAGCAAATTAACAAATGAAATTGTTCAGAAGCTGACGGAGATGCTGCTTGGGAGCTCAGAGACGCGGGGTGGGAGATGTGGACGTGGGAATGACATAAATAATGTTGACAGCTGAAGATAGGAGCCTAAGCTAAGATTAACACAGAGAAAATGAAGTCTAGAGACGGGTGCCAAGCCTTGGAGGATCCAGGGAGGATGGACGCTTCCCCAGAGAAGGAATGCTCACATGGTATCAAAGAGGCCGAGGACTGAGGAGCCTTGAAGGAGTAACAGGGCTGACAGGCTCAGGTAGAGCAACAGAAAAGAGCTCGAGTTCTTTCCATTTGACCTAAAGGAGGTTTTTGCTGATTTCTAAGAGCACAGTTTCGATAGAGGGGTGAGGGTAAATGACAGCTTATGAAGGACTCGAGGGGAAAACAGGTGATGAGGAAAAGGTAATAACCATTTGCTAAATATACCCACATTGAAGAGTTGCTGTGGAAATCGGGTGGGACGGTCAGTCAGAGGGATAAAACGCTGAACGAAATCGGGTTTATCATCACGTGATCTGACCCAAATGTGAATATGTTTAAAGATGACTGTCATTGGCTTTAAAATAGAACTGTTTCAAGGTGTGCCAACTAAAATGGGACCCCCAGAGCTGACCGACCCGAATGAATGGTGGTCTCTGCTCTCCAGTTCCTGTTTGGGATCGTGACTTGGTTTAGTTCGCAGATTCTTTCTTCCTTTTATAACTAAAATTTTAAAAATAAAAGAAACAATCTAGTTAATCCCCCCAAATGTATTTCTCCTTGGGGAAACATTTACATTCTTATAACCCCAAATGCTAAGCCAATAAAAGCAGAGGCAGAAACCATTATTCATTGTTATCAGCAAAAAAAAAAAAAAAAACGCAGAAGAAAATGAAAGGCTCAAAGAATTGTGGTGTTTTGGGGAGAAAAATGACTTTTTGGTCTTTGTATTTTTATCTTCTCTGCCATCATAATTTAGATGGACAGAGAACAGGCCTGGCAATCGGCCACATCCGTAAGGCCAAATAGCTTGTTTCCCAGAAGCCTTGGAGAAAGACGTAGGGCATCTTCATAAAAGCACCGCAGGCTCAGGCCAGGACCGTGGGAGACCACGGGAGCGATCTGTCCCTGTTGAAAGAAATTGTTAAATCCAACACCAGCATGTATTGATCTGGGAATCGGAAAGATGCAGTCTTCCTAGAATACTCATCAGGTACTAACCTTTGTTCCAATTCAGGCTCAGACACCAAAGCAGTGAGCACAGCAGCGACAGCCTCGGGTCACAGCCACTCTGCGGAGAGGCTGAGGCAACTGAGGTCATTTGGCTTGAAAAAGAGGAAATGGAGAAAAGATAGGGATCACGTGAGTAACTATTAGCTCTTTCTGTTAAGAACAAGACACGAAGGAGTGGTTTACACTCCCGCAAGAAGGCTTCAGTTGGAGATTAGGGAAGAATTTCTGACCACTTGGTTTCTGAACATTGAGTGTGCCACTAAAGGGTGGTGGAGAGGACCCAGGTTCAAATCCTGCATCCTCCTTTGTGACTCTGAGCAAGTTCCTCATCCTCTCTGTGCCCCAGTTTCCTCTGAAGTGGGGACTAAGCAGTACCTAACTGTTGTAAGGATTTCACGAGTTAATCCAGGTAGAGACCCGTCATAAATGCTCCACGGATATCAGCTCTCAGGGTCTCTGCCATGGCCATTGTCATCATCCTCTTACCCGAGCGACTCTCATCTCAGTCCACAAGGTCAGGTGTGAAGGAAATGTAACATTATTTTTCTAAAACTAAATTCACCGTCTATTTCGAGCCCCCATTTGGAGGAAAATGCATCTCTGGCAATCCAGCCTCACCTCCTTTCCTTGTTGGAGGAGGGTTGACCTCCACACAGCCAAGGTGCTGGGGACGGGGCTGGTCCACAACCCCAGAGATCCAGGTGTGGTCTCAGCGCACAGGTAGCTGCCACCTCTTCAGGCCCAGGTCTCTTCCAGCTTCTTCCACGACCTGCCTGGGCATCCTGGGAGGCTCTCATAGGGCTCATTCCACTTGGGGATCTCGTCCCTTTCCCAGAGCTGGGTCCAGGAGAGGTTGAGACACAGGACCCCTCTGCCAACTGACTCCCCGAGATCTGTCATTCCCCTTCCGTAGGCCTGGGGAGAGCAGAGCGTAGGACCCACTTTGCTTGAGACCCAAACCTTCCTGTACACGCCTTACAGCCCCCCTGTGTCACTCTCTCGCTCTCTGCTGTGGATAGATGGGGTCTAAGACTAAGGACAAGTTCAGAGCTTTATCCCACTGCTGCCGGCCTGAAGACATGAGTCTCTCACTTCAGCCCCGGTAGAAGGTTCCTGACGTGGGTTTCTTGATGATTCTCCTACATAACTTCCTTCCGTCTGCACAGAATCACTGCAGGGTGCTCCTCCGAAGACTGATGGCCACTCTGAGCCCTTCTCTGAGGGTCGGGACTCAGCCACCTACCGTCACCATCCCGAGAGGGTCCCCGTGGCACTGACCACAGGCAGACGAGCTGACACATCTCCCTCCATCACAGCACACGGCATAGGTAAGGTAGGGCCAGAAACGTCAATTAATTTCATTCCATTTCTAGATGTAAATATAAGAAAATAAGACGAATCAGGAAGAACTCACCCCAACTGGTTCCAGGACAGCCACAGAGAGGACCCACCTTCCCAGCAGCTGGGACTCTGAGGTCTCCCCAGTTCTGAAACTGCCCCCAGGGTCCTCAGGAGGGCAACACAGCGTAACACAGAGAATTAGGTCTCAATGATACCCATACAGGGAATCATATGTGAGCTTCCCAGGGCTCTTCACACACACACCCGCCCCTGGCTGTGGAGACGCTGAGCATCTTGAAAAAGAGAATCTCCATGAAAATAATTCTACAGGGACCAGAACTGTAGAATTACACACACACACACACACACACACATACACACACACACCCCTCTGCTGTTTAAATAAATAATAAACAGGCTAAATAATCCTAAATAAAGTTTAATAGGTTTAAGAGAGGTGAACACACTGCATACCACTCAGGCCATCTGTTCCACACTGTTCCTGTCAAGTTAGCTGCCAACAGTAATTTCAGGTTAGGGTGACCCCCCATCCCATTTGCCCAGGACAGAGGGCTTTCAGTGTTAAAACCAAGACAGTCCCGGGCAAACTGGGATGGTTGGCCACCCGGCTCCAGAAGGACCCTTCCTGCCTTGTGCCTGGGTTAGAGCCGTCCTGCCTTGTGCCTGGGTTAGAGCCGTCCTGCCTTGTGCCTGGGTTAGAGCCGTCCTGCCTTGTGCCTGGGTTAGAGCCATCCTGCCTTGCTGGTTAAGTGCAAACGTTTAAAAGTCAGACGATCTGCGGTGAGGCTTCGGACTGCATGCACTTACCATTACCCAATGCTAAATGAATCAAAGGATGGATGGAAAGTGGATGAATGGATGGTGGATGGACAGATGGCGGATGGATGGATGGACGGATGGAGGGATGGCTGGCTGGATGGATGGCGGATGGAAGATGGATGGATGGATGAGTGGGTGGTAGGTGGTCAGATGAAGGCATTAGCCCCAGTAACTGATTAGATACCTCTTTTATGTAAGTATGGCATCAATATGTAAAATTCATGTTCTTAACGTGAATTGTGGGTCTTAACACTCTTCTGTTTCAAAATGAGGTGGAAGAGTACCCATTAGGAGGATAACAGACCCTGAGCTGAGTAAGAACTCAGCCTCTAATGTAGGACACCTTCCTTGGAAGAGGAACATTCCCCTGCCAGGACTCATTTAAATCTCTGCAAAATGGAAGCAAGTAAGTTATGCTTGTCCAAAATGAATTAATCTCAGAAGAGTTCCTTGAGAACCTTGGATATAAATTTCTCCTTCAGAGCCAACATTAACACATATCTTACATAAAAGTGAAAAGAATATTTCCAGTTACTCCCAAAGAAATAGATTACGGTATCCAGTTGACAAGCGCTTATCTTAAACCTCCAAAGAATTAGACGAGCTCTCCTTAAATTTTACTCTTTAACTAACAGACCACTTTGAGGGTAGCCAGATCTGTGGCTTTGGTGGAGCAATCATCAAACCTCAGTGACAGGCCTGTTTTCTATCTCTGGTATATTCATCTTTTGAGGAATTAAAGCAGTTTGTGTGCCTTACTCTTTGCAGACTCCAAAAAAGACTGCCCAGATATGGAGAGAAGGAAAATTCTATGTATCTAGAGGATCTAGGATGATCAAGTGCTTACCCTACCTCGTGGCTTACATGCCACGGGAGACCATTGTCTTTTAAAAACTTACCCTCGTTAAGATTTTCAAAGATGTAGAGACTCGCCTTTTGCTGATTTTGTTTAGGACCTAACGATCGAGTTTTATTTTCTTTTTAATTGTGCAATGGACAGGTCTGATGGATGTCGCCAGCGTTTCCCGTTGGTCTGGAATGGAAATGCACCTCTGGATTTAACGCTCACACCTCCGCGTTAGTTTGCTCATTTTCTGGAGAATTCTGCAAGGGAAATAGCACTGGGCAGTAGACTGGGATATTATTTGGGGTCTGTTATTCAGGGGCACGAAGCCCTGTGCACGTCACTGAACCCTTCTCAGCCTCAGCTTACCTGACCTGCGAAAGGGAGCTACTACTATTTACCCTCCTATCGGAGGCCTTGTCATCATCACTGGAACTATTGGCAACGTGTAGCAACAATTAACACAGTCAAGCAGCATCATTCTATTAAGCGGAAGAAATTAGGACAAAATGACACTTGCCTCACATCAACATGGCTTTGAACCTACACATTAGGTTGTAGCCAAGCTTCATGGGCTCACCCAGGACAAATTCCTCCGACAACGTCAGCAAGGCAAACAGCAAACTAACTTGCCACCATATAAATAGAAAAAAATGCGTTTCTATTACTGGGACCGGATTGGCCTACGCGACCTACATTTAGCTCCTTTGGTTTTATCACTGAAAAGCAACCTTAAAAAATGAAGCCCTTACTCACTCTTAGAGTCCATGACGTCATTGGGTGGAGTGGGCGTTATTATGGTACCACGGGTGGCCTTTTCTCAATTTCAGTTCTTTACAAAAGATCGGGAAAATGTTTATGCGGGTGAAAGAACTGGGGTTCACGGGAGCTGTCGTTTCCAAGAGAGTTTAGCGCATCCGTAGCTTTAACTCCACCCGTTCCCTTCCTCCTGTAAATAAAACTCCCCCCAGAGACAGCTGCATAAACTTCAGGAGCAAGGATGCTCTTAGAAACATTAGGTTTGCTTCCCAATCCTAGGATATCAGACTCTGCAGCCTGGCCTTCTAGAAACGACTTTGAGTGCCCTAAGCATTATTCAGGGGCTCAAGTACCAGCCAGATGAGCCCTGACCTCAGAGACCTCTTCGACTCTGAAGACCCTTTGTCCTTGTTTTCATGGCCAGAGGGGCTGCCCCCCCTGCACCTCCTTCACTGCCTCTTGTCACTTAAGTGTGTGTTGATTAATAGTTCTTCCCAGGGAGCCTTGAGTTAGTTCAGCCCATTTATTTCCAATTTCTCTCGTTCCACCTAAGAGGCTGAAGGCTTTAGGAATCATAGCGCATAAGAGAAGACTGAGGCGGCGAGAAGGTCTTAGTGGGGATGAGATCTCTGAGGTTAGACACTTAAGGGCACTACATTCCTGTGAGGCAGGAGCTAGATGTACTGGGCACGCCATCAGAGCGCAGAGCTGGGACCAGCGAGCTGGGCACGCCATCAGAGCGCAGAGCTGGGACCAGCGATACATCATTAAGTGATGAGGAGAAAGGTGTCAGCTCAGTAGGATGAAGAACAGCCTTCAGCGCCGGAATGGGCTGCCTCATGAGGGAGAGCTCCCCAGTTTCCCCAGAAAGTATGCAAACGGAGGTGCTCTGACCCCTCATCAAGGGGGGATCTTGCTTGGTTTAAGGGCTGGACGCAAGGGCCTCTGGGGTCCTTTCAGACAGAGATACCAGGATACTAAGTTTGTCAGTGAGTGTTCTCAGACCTGGACACTCCCCCGACCTTTCTGGGCCCTAAACTCCCCAGCAGACTTCGCAGAAAGCCGGGAGGAAGAACGTTTCACATTCCCCAGATAACAGTCTCCCCACCCAGGTGAAAAGGTGAGGATGACAGACGAACACCTGTGAGATGAGGCTCTTATTACTGTCGCTTGAGGCAGAAGTAGGAAGGCAGTAAACTTTGAGGTTAGTTCCCTCGTTTTCCTCTGAATTCCATTGCTCTTACAAAACCGCCTTTCTTCTCTAACAACAAAGGGGTTTGCTGAGCTCATTACATCTTTCCCAAGAGCGTATTAAGGCTAAAACAGGGCCTGGGACACAGAAGGTGCTCAATACATCTTTGTTAAAAGAACAGATGAATACATTTTAAAAGCAAGAGAAGAACGGGTTCAATGCTTGACCCCAAAGTCAAGTATCTTAGCCGCTCCGGGGCCATCTGTAAAATAGGGTAAACATACTAATGGTGCCTGGCTCGTAGGTCGTCCTGAGGATTAGAGGAGACAACGAAGGCTGTACACTCGGCAGGGTGTCTGATACACAATCAAGGTTTAACAAATGCTGGCTCTCTTCATTGCTGTTGTAATCGTTCTCATTGCTGTCATTTTCAACAATGTGATGGGGGAGGGGTGGAGGAGATGAAGTGACGCATCGTCTTAGAGCAGAACTTCTCTCATTACCCCTCATGTGATCACGTCACATCATCACACATGCGACCCATCATATCGCACGTGCTGATTTTAAGGAGGAAAAAACCAGGACTCCAATTAGCAAAGGGATGCCTTTCCTTGCCTGGGAGGGTCGGATTCCGCAGACCACCGGGGACTGACGCTCATTGCCTCGGTAATTATAGGGCCCTGGAGAGACTGTAGATGCTGGAAATCAGCCTTGGGCTTCAAAGGGGGCCAGGGGTAGTCTAAGAAGACTTTATACAGTGAGTACCTGCTGGAAAATGTCCTAAAAGAATGCGTCTGCGGTTTACATTTTCAAAAGTACTTATCAGCAGAGGAGAGAATTTATGAACGCTGAAACTTGTATTTTTAAAATCTTGTCCACTCCAGCTGCGTGCCCTGCCCGTCCCTCCAGATGGGGCTGGGCCCCCTGCTACCGCGTCTCCCTGCTGGGAAGAGCTTGTGTGGACCCCGAACCAGCAAGAGAACGGAAACCACACGGGACGGGAGAAGTCTTCCCCGGTGAAATCTACATGTGCATTTAGGGTCGGAAGTGACATCTCGTCTTTGTTCTAACATTCTGGAAGGACCTTTCCTCTCTGTAAGTAGTAAAACTCCCAACTGCTCTGCTAGGTGCGTGGGTGGGGGGCTACTGATTAAAGGCTTAGTACAGAGTCAAATCATTTATGACCATTTTGTAAAAACAAAGAGATTCTATTATCCGTCAGTAGCCACAAGGCTTCAGTAGCTAAGTGGCTTGAGGGGCCTATCATCCAGGCCCTAATTACCCATGAACCCATAGGCCCTGATGAGTCAACCTCAACAATTATCCAGCGACACAAATGAATATAAGCAGAGATAAAAGCCCTTGACAAAAGCGCCAGGACAAGCGGGATGTGACTTATTAACAAGTTATAAAGCCAGTCCTTTACAAATAGGCAAGTAACAAAGGCTTTTCAGGCGCCTTTTCACCCTAATTCCAGCAGGTCCTGCTGTGGCATCACGAGCGTATGGGAACTCACTGCAGCCACACAATGCAGTCCTTTCCTTATGAATCCAAGACGGCACGTGGACGGCGGTTCTCAGAAGAGACTTCCAGAAAGGTGAACTGCTCTTCTCATTCTTCTCATTTCTTCAGAGGAAAGTGAAGCATGAATAGAAGTGATTTACTTCTTTTTAGACTACGTCACGTAATTTAAACCAAATCCCAGAGCGAATCCTATAGAGTCAAGTTTTATTAAGTGTAGGTGGTCACAAAATTCTTGCTCTAGAAAACGGAAGTTGTCTTTTTTTTTTTCTAAGTTCTGAATTTCCCAAAGAGTGCTTCTGAAAAGTAACTGCTTCAGTGTTTCCCAACTGATGCGAACGGAGTGTTTAATCTAAATTCTATGACGAGGTAGTTCATTGTAATTTGCAATAAACCTTTTGCCTCTTCACACAAGATGGCGGCCTTCTGACATCCTTGTTTCCTCCTTCTAAACATCGGCCAGTTTCCAACCATTGTTAAAATGGGGCATTGTATTCATACGAGCTCAGTGACTGATTTGTCATCAGACACTCATTTGGTCCATTGTCATACAAACTGAAAATTCTGGCCACTACACTATTAAAAACTTATAAGTTAAATGGGGTGCGATGCGACACTTAAAGTGACCCCAAGATTAAACTCTTATTTGGGGTTTGTTTGCTGACTAACGGCCACTTCCACCGATTTGGAGATATTGTGAGAAAATTCTGCTGCTGACAATAAAAAGTAACCATAAAGGATGAAAACGTTCTGGCTGGAACCAGAAGAACATCTGGAGGTCCTTAAAACTGGTGAATTTTCCCTCTAAATCCTGATTGCCAAACTTAGAGCCAACCACCCAGAAACTGTGGCCCTCACGCTAACTCCGTGTTTACGTTTCATTAAAAACGACTTTAACGATTTACATCTTGTTCTACAGAGGCCCAGTTCCCACGGTTACAGCCTCTCCTCTCACTGGGCATGTCCTGGTGCATGGCCACATTCTCGTCTCTTGGGTTGGAAAGAAGGAGCTTCCCGGAGAGTAATTCCAGGGTCCTTTTTCATGTCTAGAAGTCCATCAGCACCCTCCTGAGGTATCCTGAGATAAATGTGGAAAACTAGGATGGAAAACCCAGCAATGAACATAATAACATAAAAAAATTACTGTGCTAGGGTTTGCTTCTAAACATCTAATAAATCTGTAATATGTCATAAAAGTGACTAATGAAAAGTGACATGATTTCAGCTGTGTATTAGAAGTCCAACACAGTCCCACTGGGCTACAGTCAAGGTGTCAGCAGGGCTGTGTTCCTTTCTGGAGGTTCTAGGGAAAAGTCCATTACTTCCCCCCGCCCCCGGCCAGTTTCTAGAGGTGCTCACATTCCTTGGCCTGTGGCCCCTTCCTCCAGCTTCAAAGCCATCAAAGTTGCACCTCTCTGACCCTTCCTCCACAGTCACATCTGTCCCTACCCACTGCAGGTAAAGGTTCTCTGATTTTAAAGACCCACATGATTAATCTGGGCCCATTCACATACTCTCCCCATCTCAAAATCCTTAACTTAACCACACCTGCAAAGTCCCTTTGCCATGGAAGGTAATGCGGGTTCCGGGGATGAGAACGTGGACATCTTTGGGACCATTTTTCTGCCTGTCACACAAGATGTTTCCAGATCTCAAGTCATAAAGAGGTTTGAAATCATAAGTTCATCAATCACTTCTCTCCTTATCATTCCTTTTAGAATTGAATTTTATCCTAGGAAATAGGACAGAAGTTTTCAATGCCTAAAACCTTAAACGTAAAACAAGTCCACAAATTTCACTAGTCCATGGAGAATCTCTTGTCTGGAAGTTTTCCAAAATTTTCAAAGAGATGATTTCAACTTTACTGGTAAGCATGAAATCTATCCAGTTTTAATATGGCATATTTATATGAGACACCCAATAAGTGTTCTTTGGATATGCTAAAATGTTCATTGAAAGAATAAACTGGAGGTTGTCCTACTCCCGCCAGCTTACAGAGGGGAAAACTGAGGCATACAGCAGCTGTGTGGATGACAGCCTCTTGGTACTCCAGCCAGGCATCAGGGCTGTGCCTTTGAGGTGGGAGAGCCAAGTTCAGGACATTGGTCAACAAGAGACCTGCCAGCTCCACGTAATATCAAATGGTGAAAATTTCCCAGAGATCTCCATTTCAACATCAGCACCCAGCTTCACTCAACGACCAGCAAGCTACAGTGATGGATACCCTAAGCCAAACAAATAGCAAGACAGGAACACAACCTCACCCATTAGCAGAGAGGCTGCCTGAAATCATAATAAAGCAATAGACACCCCAAAACACACCACCAGATGTGGACCTGTCCACCAGAAAGACAAGATCCAGCCTCATCCACCAGAACACAGCCACTAGTCCCCTCCACCAGGAAGCCTACACAACCCACTGAACCAACCTTAGCCACTGGGGCAGACACCAAAAACAATGGGAACTACAAACCTGCAGCCTGAGAAAAGGAGACCCCAAACACAGTAAGTTAAGCAAAATGAGAAGACAGAAAAACACACAGCAGATGAAGGAGCAAGGTAAAATCCCACCAGACCTAACAAATGGAGAGGAAATAGGCAGTCTACCTGAAAAAGAATTCAGAATAATGATAGTAAAGATGATCCAAAATCTTGGAAATACAATGGAGAAAGTACAAGAAACGTTTAACAAGGACTAGAAGAACTAAAGAGCAAACAAACAGTGATGAACAACACAATTAATGAAATTAAAAATTCTCTAGAAAGGATCAATAGCAGAAGAACTGAGGCAGGAGAACGGATAAGTGACCTGGAAGATAAAATAGTGGAAATAACTACTGCAGAGCAGAATAAAGAAAAAAGAATGTAAAGAATTGAGGACAGTCTCAGAGACCTCTGGGACAACATTAAATGCACCAACATTCGAATTATAGAGGTCCCAGAAGAAGAAGAGAAAAAGAAAGGGACTGAGAAAATATTTGAAGAGATTATAGTTGAAAACTTCCCTAATATGGGAAAGGAAATAGTTAATCAAGTCCAGGAAGCACAGAGAGTCCCATGTAGGATAAATCCAAGGTGAAACACACTGAGACACATAGTAATCAAACTATCAAAAATTAAATACAAAGAAAAATCATAAAAGCAGCAAGGGAAAAACAACAAATAACATACAAGGGAATCCCCATAAGGTTAGCAGCTGATGTTTCAGCAGAAACTCTGAAAGCCAGAAGGGAGTGGCAGGACATATTTAAAGTGATGAAGGGGAAAAACCTACAACCAAGATTACTCTACCCAGCAAGGATCTCATTCAGATTTGATGGAGAAATTGAAACCTTTACAGACAAGCAAAAGCTAAGAGAAGTCAGCACCACCAAACCAGCTTTACAACAAATGGAACTTCTCTAGGGAGGAAACAGAAGAGAGGGAAAAGACCTACAATAACAAACCCAAAGCAATTTTAAAAATGGGAATAGGAACATACATATCGATAATTACCTTAAATGTAAATGGATTAAATGCTCCAACCAAAAGACATAGATTGGCTGAATGGATACAAAAACAAGACCCATATATATGCTGTCTACAAGCAGTCCACTTCAGACCTAGGGACACATACAGACTGAAAGTGAGGGAATGGAAAAAGATATTGCATACAAATGGAAACCAAAAGAAACCTGGAGTAGCAATTCTCATATCAGACAAAATAGACTTTAAAATAAAGACTATTGCAAGAGACAAAAAAGGACACTACATAATGGTCAAGGGATCAATCCAAGAAGAAGATATAACAACTGTAAATATTTATGCACCCAACATAGGAGCCCCTCAATACATAAGGCAAATACTAACAGCCATAAAAGGGGAAATCAACAGTAACACAGTCATAGTAGAGGACTTTAACACCTCACTTTCACCAATGGACAGATCATCCAAAATGAAAATAAATAAGGAAACACAAGCTTTAAATGATACATTAAACAAGATGGACTTCATTTATATTTATAGGACATTCCATCCGAAAACAACAGAAGACACTTTCTTCTCAAGTGCTCATGGAACATTCTCCAGGATAGATCATATCTTGGGTCACAATTCAAGCCTAGGTAAATTTAAGAAAATTGAAATCGTATCAAGTATCTTTTCCAACCACAACGTTATGAGACTAGATATCAGTTACAGGAAAAAAATCTGTTAAAAATACAAACACATGGAGGCTAAACAATACACTACTTAATAACCAAGAGGTCACTGAAGAAATCAAAGAGGAAATCAAAAAATACCTAGAAACAAATGACAATGAAAACACGACAACCCAAAACCTATGGGATGCAGCAAAAGCAGTTCTAAGAGGGAAGTTTATAGCAATACAATCCTACCTTAAGAAACAAGAAACATCTCAAATAAACAACCTAACCTTACACCTAAGGCAATTAGAGAAAGAAGAACAAAAAAATCCCCAAAGTTAGCAGGAGGAAAGAAATCATAAAGATCAGATCAGAAATAAAGGAAAAAGAAATCAAGGAAATGATAGCAAAGATCAATAAAACTAAAAGCTGGTTCTTTGAGAAGATAAACAAAATTGATAAACCATTAGCCAGACTCATCAAGAAAAAAAGGGAGAGGACTCATCAATAGAATTAGAAATGAAAAAGGAGAAGTAACAACTGACACTGCAGAAATACAAAAGATCATGAGAGATTACTGCAACTATATGCCAATAAAATGGACAACCTGGATGAAATGGACAAATTTTTAGAAAAGCACAACCTTCTGAGACTGAACCAGGAAGAAATAGAAAATATGAACAGACCAATCACAAGCACTGAAATTGAAACTGTGATTAAAAATCTTCCAATAAACAAAAACCCAGGACCAGATGGCTTCACAGGCAAATTCTATAAAACATTTAGAGAAGAGCTAACACCTATCCTTCTCAAACTCTTCCCAAATATAGCAGAGGGAGGAACACTCCCAAACTCATTCTACGAGGCCACCATCACCCTGATACCAAAACCAGAAAGAGATGTCACAAAGAAAGAAAACTACAGGCCAATATCACTGATGAACATAGATGCAAAAATCCTCAACAAAACGCTAGCAAACAGAATCCAACAGCACGTTAAAAGGATCATACACCACGATCAAGTGGGGTTTATTTCAGGAATGCAAGGATTCTTCAGTATACGCAAATCAATCAATGTGATAAACCATATTAACAAATTGAAGGAGAAAAACCATGTGATCATCTCAATAGACGCAGAGAAAGCTTTCGACAAAATTCAACACCCATTTATGATAAAAACCCTGCAGAAAGTAGGCATAGAGGGAACTTTCCTCAACATAATAAAGGCCATATATGACAAACCCACAGCCAACATTGTCCTCAATGGTGAAAAAACTGAAACCATTTCCACTAAGATCAGGAACAAGACAAGGGTGCCCACTCTCACCACTCTTATTCAACATAGTTTTGGAAGTTTTAGCCACAGCAATCAGAGAAGAAAAGGAAATAAAAGGAATCCAAATCGGAGAAGAAGAAGTAAAGCTGTCACTGTTTGCAGATGACATGATCCTATACATAGAGAATCCTAAAGATGCTGCCAGAAGACAACTAGAGCTAATCAATGAATTTGGTAAGGTAGCAAGATACAAAATTAATGCACAGAAATCTCTGGCATTCCTATACACTAATGATGAAGAATCTTAAAGTGAAATTAAGAAAACACTCCCATTTACCATTGCAACAAAAAGAATAAAATATCTAGGAATAAACCTACCTAAGGAGACAAAAGACCTGTATGCAGAAAATTATAAGACACTGATGAAAGAAATTAAGGAAATTAAATAATACAAATAGATGGAGAGTTATACCATGTTCTTGGATTGGAAAAATCAACATTATGAAAATGACTATACTACCCAAAGCAATCTACAGATTCAATGCAATCCCTATCAAACTACCACTGGCATTTTTCACAGAACTAGAACAAAAAATTTCACAATTAGTATGGAAACACAAAAGACCCTATGAATGGTTCCATTTTACAGACTAGCGAAGCAAGGCTTAAAGTGACTTGCACAACCTCACAGGGCTGGTGAGCAATTGGGCCGGGTAAAGTTAGGACTAGGGAGGCAAGTAAGATGCTCAACTTATGTGTAAAATGTAAAGGGGAGCCCCAAACTCAGTAATCAGGGCAAAGAATGTGTTTCTAAATGCCATATTTAGAAAATCAAAATGAATGAAAAACTCCGTAATGAACAAAACATCAAAATTCTAAATAAAGACAGGATCTGACCTTGTACTTGGCAGAACTCAGCCTTACTTGCCTGACCCCGATCCCAGCCCTGTCGGATCCTGTCCCTGCCCTGGCTGGGATTTGAACCCAAGAATAGCTGGGACCACAGCCAGTGCCCTGACCACTTTTCTGTGGTACCCACCTGGCTCCTTTGCTAGCGGGGAGCTGGGATGCACTCACCGTGGTTGTCAAGGATGGTGGCAATCCGAGCTGATTCTCCCACCCGCTTACCCTTGGGAAAGTCATACCCAGGCTGGAGTGAGAGGGATGCCTGTGATGGCCAGACATCCTGTGACGTGGTCCCTGACACTTGCCACCAGCCGAGGACACAGTGGATAGCATAAGTCCTAGTTAAGGGAGACGGCATTTCCCTGAGCAAATCAGTATCGATCAGCCTATAAGCAGATTCTCCTAAATGCCCTGACTCAGTTCTGATGGACAGAGGGTCCCCTGGCAATCGACTCTTCCCAGGTGACTGTGACGTCACCTCTCCCTGACCAGCCCATTCCCTGCAGGTGCCACTGTGGACTCAGGGACTCTGCTTCTCCCAGAAGAGAAATTCCTTTGCCCAAGTCGATTAGAAATCCATCCTCCTCCTAAACTTCTTGCTCCTGCAATGAAGCAGCTGTCAGGCAATGCTCACTGCTGCCTTGCACCCAGCGCTGACTGCAGCCCCATCAGTCCAGGACAGGAAAGCAGCTTCAGTGGCCATGGACCAGATGCTCAAAGCACACGGGAAGGGTAGGGGGAGAACACGCCATGAAATTGTCATTTCCCCTGCCTCCTTTCCTTTCCCACCCACCTATGAACTTAGTATCATATTAATTCTTACAGCCTCTCCTTGTATACAGCATTTAAAAATTTAAGCTCCGACTCCAATATTCAAGCAGTAAAGAAATGTTGCTTTCTTTAAATGGCATCATGAGATCAAGCAGGGTGCTTTGCTCTGATGTGAAGCAGCCTTTTTCTGGGATCCACAGGGATGTCTGTTCACCCTCTGAGCTCCCTCCTCACTCACGTTACGTACTCAACTTCCCTCTCATTTCACTGCCACCTTCTCTGTTGAACACTTAAATTCTCCCAATTCTTAAAGGGATCTCGGAGCTCTTGCCAAAAAGTCCTTTCTCTTTCTTCTTAAAGCCACAGACGCGATTTTCTCAATGTTTTCTTCTGCTAGGAGCATTATATATCCTTCATTTATTCATCCAACAGATATGTGTTGTTGACCGAGAGCCAGGTTCAGTGCTGTCTTGTGGATTTCCCTGACAGCAGCCCCATCTCTGAGGGTCTAGCTGACACTCTCCCCAAAACACATCTGACCTTAGAGGTGAACTCTAGTCAAGGGGGATCTGGGCTTTAGCAAAAGAGAGAACAGTCTAATCTGTCCTGAAAACAGCTGAGTTTAACAACAACCAATGAGAATGTCCTTTTCTGAAGACAACTAAACAACTGTTCCAGCAAATTCCAGTCAGGAAGGAAGGCCCACACGTAGGTACACACATTTCTAGCTTGTCCTGATTATACTCCTAGTTAGAACAGGTGGGTTCTAAGACCAGCTTTGCCATTCCCTAGGGGCATGAGCTGGTCCACGTCACAGCTCTGCAAAACCCCAATGTCCTCACTTAAACACCTCAAGGTCCCTCCCCACTTCAACAGTCCTTGAAGGAGATCTTCCCCCTTGCTTGGAATGTTTGGTGTTCAAATTAAGTGTACCATGCAAGAACCTTCCATGGTATGATTAAGGAAAGAAACAAGCTGTAATTTACGGAATTCCTATTTGGAATAATATTCCACATTATTTTATAGCATTGAAAGTTCCCAACAAGCATGGGAGATAAATATTCTTTTCCCCGATAAATATTCCTTTCCCCGTTCATGGAGGAGGGAACAAATTCAAAGAAAAATACTGAGTCTATGATGACAAGGTAAACACTTGGCACAGCTGAGACTTGAAATTAACCTTATTCTAAATCCTTGTTCTCAACATGCCTAGTTCCAAAGTGCTGCTGGTTAGTAAAACTGGACTGATGGGCTTCCCTGGCGGCGCAGTGGTTGAGAGTCCGCCTGCCGATGCAGGGGACACGGGTTTGTGCCCCGGTCCGGGAGGATCCCACATGCCGCGGAGCGGCTGGGCCCGTGAGCCATGGCCGCTGAGCCTGCGCGTCCGGAGCCTGTGCTCCGCAACGGGAGAGGCCGCAGCGGTGAGAGGCCCGCGTACCGCAAAAAAAAAAACAAAACAGGACTGATTCTTCAAACTACTCATTCAGGCAGTTTCATGTTTCTCTTCCTTCCTGTTCTGCTACATTCTAATAATGGCTCTGACTCATTAACCTCTCCAGCAGAGGTTTTGTGGGAATGGGAAAAACCCTGAACTCTTAGTGACTTTCTAGAGTCCTCGGAATAAACCACATCAAAGTATCCTACTGAGCTCAGAGTAAATGCAGGCCAGCTCATCTGCTTTTAGCTGGATCCCCCAAGTGTCCAAGACCACCCCAACTGCACCCAAGAGGGAGAAAGCGTGGACGGAAGGAGACGGCAGTCTTAACATATGACATCCGAAAGCCTGCACTTTTCAAGGTTTACAAAATATATGAAGATGGAATCATGCTGCAGAGTCCCCTCCCAGGGCTGTGGCAGGGACCCACTGAAGTGAGGGCACCTAAGCTGTATCTTCCGCAGCTGCAGGTGAGCGCTCCTCCAGCCCCACCTTGCTCAGTGGTATTTTTAAATGAGATTTATTCTCACTGTCATCTGGCTACGGGTGCATTCATCTTTTAAATGGAAATAATGATTGCTATCAAATATGGCCTAATTTTCCTGCTATTACTATCATGCATGACAGATTTCACTTCTTACCTGAAAACGGAGTTCTTTGAGTCTAATTATTTTCATCCGTCACGTAACCAAAGATCTTCAGAGCTGGAAAGAGACAGAACTCCTTTAATCTACAAACCTGGATTTTCAGGGATGAGAAAACTGAGGCCCAGGCTGACGCTAGAGAGACAGACACTCGTCTGTACAAGAACCATGACAATGACCTCGGCCAGTGTTTAGTGCTTCCTCTGGAGACGGAGAAGGACAGGCACGCTCACCACTCCCAGCGAAGTTGGCTCTCACTGGGGGATTTGTACGTATTGAATGCAAGGTCATATCGGAGAAAAGTGAAATTATTGTCAGAGGCGAGAAGTGTGATCTCATTGTATTAAACGCTTTTAATGTTTACTATAAGAAGTTGTACAACCTCATCTATCAAGGTGAGGCTCCCACCGCTTGGTCCCCCAGGTTCTCCTGAGCCAAGGGGCTGTCAGTTCTGCTGAGAAGCCCCTTGGGGGCTGAGAATTACGCAGTTTGAAGAAACTTCCAAAGGCCCTCCATTTGTATCCCTAGTTTATTGTTTGGGGCCAGAAGCACTATAAAACTTTACTACAACAGGCAGGGACAGCGTGCTCTATAAAATGCGTGTTTGTGTGGGTGAGCGGGTGGGCGTGTGTGTTTGTAAGTGGGACAGAACATAATGTTTCTGAGAATAGAAATACGAAATAGTTGAGCTAATCCTAGGAGGAAAATGATCAACCCAATATACTTACTTTTCAAATTAACTGCATCCTCTAAAATAAACTTTTAGTTCAAGTTTTTGAAGAATTCTCCATAAACCCAGAAATTCTGGATGATGACCCCATGCAAATGTCCAGGGGCAAGTGATTTATTGCTCTGGTCATGGTCTGAAGTGAGAAGGAACCGTGTCCAAATGACTTCCAGGAGACTACGAAGGGGGACAAAGAAGGGGGGGTAGGGACCCTCCTTCCACACTCAGGGTTTTCAGACTTTTCTTCTTCTTCTGAAAGTCATGGGACCGTTCTCCAAATGAAACGGTACAATAAGCTCAATAGGTAAACACAGCCGAGGGCAGCTGCTCTAGTTCAAGCCGGGGTGAAGGCCCTGTCCCCATAGCCCCCTACACACATGGACGCACAGATATGCCCCTCCCCCATGTTCTGGTCCACACAGCATCTCTGAATCCCCAGGAGCCCTTGAAGCGCGGAGGTTATAAAACCTAGGGAATGAGCAATGCAGATACACACAAGTGATGGAGCTGAAGGATTCTGATAGTCTCGACTGGAAGTCACAGCCACAGAATAAGATTTAATCGTAAAGTAAGATTTTTGCAAAAGCTTATTTCAAACTCGGGAAGATCAAAGAGGCTCGAGCAGTGCTGTCTAGTGGAACGTTTACAAATGTCAATAGAACATTTTGGAAATATCCTGTGTCCATGCTGACCAGTACATTAGCCCCTGCCCATGTCTGGCTACTGAGCCTTTGCTGTGTGGCTGGAGGACTGGGAACTTAATTTTTTTATATTATGTGATTTTAATTAACTGAAATGTAAATTTATCTATCGCCACATCTGGTTCGTGGCTACTATATTAGACAATGAAGTGCTACAGTATTTCTCTTCTGCAGGTAAAAATACAAGCACAGACTCTGCAATGACACACGTCCACCCTTCCCGTGGAAACACCTAAGGGAGCAGATCATCCCATTCTTCTTTTTCTCTTTATTCCACCCAAAGGAAGTCCCGGACCAGAACCCTTTCCTGTTAGATTTCTACCGTTGCTGTTAATGAATGACTACAGACAGGGTGGCTTCCAACAACACAAATGAATTCTCTTACGTTCTGGAGGTCAGAAGTCCAAAATGAGTCTCCTTGGGCTGAAATCAAGGTATTGGCAGGGCTGCACTTCCGGAGGCTCTAGGAGACAATCTGTTTTCTTGACATTTCCTGGTTCTCGAGGCCCACAGTCCTTGGCTTGTGGCCCCTCTCTCTGTCTTCAAAGCCAGCAGTGGAGCATCTTCAAATCTGTCTCTGACCTGCTTCCATCAGCACTTTCCTTCTCTGATTCTCTCTGACCCTAACCCTCCTTCTTCCCACTTACAAGGGTCCTTGTAATTACTTTGGGCCCATCGGGACAAGCCAAGATAATCTCCCGCCTCAAGAGTCTTAATTTAATCACAACCGCAAAGTCCTTTTTGCCACGTTAGGTAACATATTCACAGGCTCCTGGGCTGCGGGCGTCTTTGGGGGGCCCCTTATCCTGCCTACCGCATCTTTCTTGTGGATTACCTTGAAGTAAGACCAATACCTTTTGTCAAATTCACAAAAACTCAGCTTCTAGAAGGTAGCCTTTGTGAGTAAGGCTTCACGCCAGGTACCAACGAGTGAGTTGAGGTTTTCTCAGTGTTCTTTGGTCCAGTCTGGTGGTTCTCCAACTTCACCCAGCATCACAATCACCCAGATGGCTTGTTGAAACAGATTGTTGGATGTGAACCCCAGAGACTCTGATTCAGGGGGTCTGGGCGGCCCAAGACCAGGTAAGGTTTCTCAACCAGGTAAGAGATCTTTAACATACAACCACAAATTCTTTGACACTCCTCCCCGAAAACAGTGGACTGGATTTAGTGACTCGCTTCTAACTGTATCTGATAGACGTGATGGATTTCAAGACAACGTTCTAGAAAGCACAGCAGCTTCTATCCTCTCTGTGTCTCTGTCTCTGGCTCTCTGTGTCTCTCAGGTCACACACCCTGGGGAAGGCCAACCTTCCTGGGAGTCAGCCACCTTGGAAGATGTCACTCCAGCCCTGGTCGACCCTTCCGATGACTGTAGCTCTGGGCGACACCTTGTCTGCACCCTCATGAGAGACCCTGGGTCAAGATCTCCCAGGTAAGTCACTCCTAAATTCCTGACTCATGGAAACTGTGAGAAATAAGAAAGATTTATTGGTGCTTGAAGCCACCAAGTTTGGGGGCAAGTTGTTACACATAACAGATAACGAATACATCAGGGGATGCTGAGGCCACTGGTCTGAAGATCACCTTTTGGGACCCACCGTCCAGCCTACATGCTGTGGAAGCCACAGGCTCAGCCCCTGCCTGCACTGACGATGCCCAGAGATGCAGGGGAGGGTCAGGCTCTCGGGTTTATACATCTTCTCTTTTCTGCAGACGTCTTCGGTTTCCACCAGTCACTCTTTTGTGGAAGTACCTTTTCTGAGAAGAATAACAACAACATGTCAACCGTTAGCTGGACTCCAGAAGCCCGTGTCTGTCTCCTCGGCCATAAAAAATCTTCTTCACGTGAGTGAAGAACCAGACAGCTTTAGGGAGAGGAGGAAATGATTCAAACACTAGACCATCGCTCTCCCTCACACTCTTTTCAGTATGGAGGTGAACAAGATCAAGAAAAAGAAAAAAAACAAATTGAAGCTCTTGACAGAAGGAGAGCTAGCCCCAGGTGCCAGGAGAGCAAGGGGCTTCCAGCTGTTTGATAACGAGAGACTGAAAGTCCCCTCACTGTGTCCGAGAGGCCAAACCCTGACCCAGCTGTGGAAGAAATGAGGAGTTTACGTTATCTGGGCTGTTGGTGAGAGCTGAGTGGACACACACTTCCTGTCTGCTTCTCCCCAAAGATGAGCAAACTCTTCAGCAAAGATGCTTCTCCAGGGGTTGCACTGGCTGTTTACTTAGTCAGCAGATGTGGGCCAAGAAAGGAAATACGGCTCCAAGAAGGAGGGAGGGGACGTGGTCGTGAAGACAGAGAGCCACAGGGAAGGATCCTGAGACCAGGAACAGAGGGATGCTGGCTCTGAGAGGCGGGTTGTCTCTGGTCCCAGCAGCGCCCGGCAAGCTGGCCAAGCAGACTCACATCAGTGGTCCCCACTCCATCTGATGGGATTTCTCTGGTTTTCCCATTTATTTTATAGATACTTAAAACATGATGACATGTGATTCCACTTATAAAGAAAAACTCCTAGGAAGGCAAAACTAATACAGAATGACAGGAAGCAGAAGAGAAGTTGCCTCGGGCCAGTACTGGGGGGAGGGACGACTGCAAAGGGCCATGTGGGAACTTGGAGGGCGATGGGAACGTTGGATACTTTGACTGTGGTAGTGGCTACATGGGTGGATACATTTGTCAAAAGTTATTGAATTGGGTGCAATTTATTGTACCTCAATTATGTCTCCATAATGTTGATCTTAAAAGAAGAAGTGTGACCTATGCGGAGTCCTCTGATGGGATTGTGAATGGTTGGTTTGTCAAAAACAAGAGTTGGGCTTCCCTGGTGGTGCAGTGGTTGAGAGTCCGCCTGCCGATGCAGGGGACGTGGGTTCGTGCCCCGGTCTGGGAAGATCCCACATGCCGCGAAGCGGCTGGGACCGTGAGCCATGGCCGCTGAGCCTGCGCGTCCGGAGCCTGTGCTCCGCAACAGGAGAGGCCACAACAGTGAGAGGCCCGCGTACCGCAAAAAACAAACAAACAAACAAACAAGAGTTATCTGGTAGAAGAGGGATTCGACCATTTAGATTAGGCTCAAAGGATGGGGCTAAAACAAATGCATACAAATTGTAGGAAGCAGACTTCTGCTCAATGTACTCACATCCATCTTTTGTTTAACACAGTTTTATTGAAAGCACTGTGGGTAAAGGTTTCTGACCCTCAGATACGTATGAATAACTTAGCTTCTCTATTGTTCAAATTAGTTTCTGTTCAAAAAGTCAATTTTGGGCTTCCCTGGTGGCGCAGCGGTTGAGAGTCCACCTGCCGATGCAGGGGACGCGGGTTCGAGCCCTGGTCTGGGAAGATCCCCCATGCCGCGGAGCAACTAGGCCCGTGAGCCATGGCCGCTGAGCCTGCGTGTCTGGAGCCTGTGCCCCGCAATAAGAGAGGCCGCGACAGTGAAAGGCCCGCGCACCGCCATGAAGAGTGGCCCCCGCTTGCCAAAAGCCCTCGCACAGAAACGAAGACCCAACACAGCCAAAAATAAATACATTAATTAATTAAAAAAAAAGTCAATTTTGCAGAGAGCGGAGTATCAATTAATTAGAGGTTTCCCAATTTTCCCTGGGGTCATGTCTGAGTTCTAGTAGGTTTTCTTAGTGCCAAGGCACTCAGGGCACATGTAGGCTTGAAGGCAAGCATCTCCTGGAATAGCCTTCTTCCCATTCTGACACGTGGTCACGACCCCTCCTAGGTGGCTGCAGAGCTGACCCTTGCTGCAGGGCACGTGACCTCCCTGGGCCCCTGCACCACAGCTGAGCCACATTAAGGGGGAGCGTCATGGTCCCTCTGCTACTTCTGTGCCATGGCAGGGACAGGGGAGACACACAGAGCCCTTGGCAAGTTTGTCCCTGGCCCATCTGCCTGGACAAGGCACAAAGGCACAACGTGTGTGTGACAGCGCTAACTCCAGGACTCTGCCTTGCGAAGCAGGCCACAGGTCCCCTCTATTCTTGGGTCCCCAGAAGAGCCTGAAATCAGCACGTCAGCACTAGCGTAGTGGTTGAGAGCAGTGACTCTGGATCTAGACTCCCTGGGTTCAAATCCTCGCTCTGCCGGTTGCTAGCTGCATAACCTGGGCAGACGGTCAGAGAAATGAACAGATTCACTGATGATACAGTCTGTGGCAGGGGTTCCATCACAGTTCAGGTCTTCTTATTCCCTGGTCAGGTTCTTTCTCCAAAAAGCACACACTACCCTCTTGGTGAAATTAAAGAACACTCGTTTTTTGCCAATAGATGATGTGATGGTTAACTTTATGTATCAATGTGGCTGAGTCACATGCCCAGATGTTATTATATATGTGCAATGTCCAAAGAGTCTGCAGGCTGGGCTCCGTTGGCATGCTGAGATAGTCAGACTTCTCTCTCTATGTAGAGTCTCAGGGTGTCACTCCCTCCATATGACTTCTCCACATGTCCCTCCAGTGGTCTCCATTAAGGGAGCGCGACCTCTTACATAGAAGCTCAGAGCATCCAAAAATGCAAAAGCAGAGGCTGCTAGGCCTCCTTAAGGCCACAGCCCGGAATCATCAGAGTGTAAATCCCATCACAGCTGACTGGTTAAGACAAATTAGAGGACGAGCCCGGATTTGAGGAGAGCACTACCCAGGGGCATGGATGCTGGAAGGCATGGTTTATTGAGGACTTTATTTTATCAACAGCCTGCCTGGGCCATCACGCAAATATTTCCTTCAGCTGTGTCACCAGAAGAGATGTTGCGACCGACTGGCTTTAAAACAATGAGACGTGGGAGGCAACAAAAAACCAGGGTGATGAGATGGATTTCCTCTCTGACCCACAGACTCAGTCTCATTAAATCCTAGAGGCACTTGCGAATGCTCTGTTTTCTCATTAGCCCTCCGCATCCATCATCTCTGTCTGTACCATTTTACTCTCCCTGCCCAGATTAATCTGGTACCACTTACTACATGATTGACTGAAACCAGATCCTCAGTGAAAGTGGGCAATGGAGGATTAGAGTAATTAATCTGGTCCTTCGGGCAGGCTAGTTCCTATATTAGGTATTAATGTCTTCATCGTATCACTCAAATAATCAGGGGAAAGTTGGAGCTTTGGATACGTGACCCCAAGATAGCCATAACTCTCTGCTGGCTTTTGTGACCGGCTCACCTGCGAGGTGTTGGCAGAGAAACCTCCTTAGTTCTCAACTCCAGATACAAGAAGCGCATCTGAGCTGCCGTGTCACCGGCAGTCCTTGAGACGAGCATCTAGGCGGCCCTGAGGGCCAGGAGGGCAGGACAGGTAGGCTAGGAAGCATGCACATGGGGGGCGCGGCCGCGGGATTCCCGGCTAGCCTGCGGGATCACCGGGGCGCGAGGCCTCCCAGGCAGCCGGGTGGTGGTACAAGCCGTCCGCGCTCAACCAGAAACTCCTCCAAGACTCCGAGCTGAACGCTGCCCCGACTTGGCTGTTTGGTGGTGCCTCTGAGAGACCAAGAAAGGCAAGCCTTGAGGACTATACTTCAGACCCATTCCTGGCAGAAGGGCTCCTGGGAAGTCTAAATTTAGATCTCTGAGCGACAGTTTCAGAAACAATGTCCTTACATGACACAACATGAACGGGGCAGCAGGAGAGAGGGGCCAGCTCCTCACTCACGTCCGTCTGTACGTCTGTCCCACACGTCTGTGTGCCGGGCACTTGCTGCAGGCGCGGCTCTGTGGGAGAGGAAGGGGGCACCTCAAAGAGGAGCAGAGCTGGCCCTGCTTCAGGAAACTCCCAGTCCAACAGAAGTGCATGCTTCTTACGCCCCAGGGTCCCATCCGGCTTCACGGTCGGCAGAGGCGGCCAGACATGCTGAAAGGCTGTGCTGAGGGAAGGGAGCGTCGCCAGGTCACAGATGCTTGGGGGGGACAAAGATTGGGCAGAATAGAGACTTGATGGGGGGATGAGCGCCCTGTGTACAGTTCTACGGTTCTCCACCTCCTCGTCTCACCTGACAACGCGCCCCTCAGCCACGAGCATTGTTAGTTCCGTTCTGACAACGAGGACACTGAGACCAGAGAGGTGAAGCGATTGGCTTCGGGTCACACAGCCCGTTCAGGGCAGCATTGGGCTGGGTGTCAGGACAGCAGAGGGCCTGCCGCACGGCGACCACAAGGAGGAGCGTGGTCTTCTCACGCAGAACAGGCGGCCTGCCCGGACCAAGAAGCCAAAGTGCTGGGAGTGGGCGCTGCCCTGAGGCTGAAGGCGGCCCCCTGGCCATCTGCCCAGGGGAGGTGGGCACAGTGGCCCTGGGGACAGTCGACCACTCCCTTCCCGGACAGCAGCACCTGCTGGCCTGACAGCGACAGAGGATGCATCCATGCCTGACAGCACCGCATCCTGCTGAGGCCCTCCACGGATACAGCGCCCGTGGTAACCGAACAGAGGGTTAAGGGCACAGTCCCTAGAGCCCTGCAGGCTGGACGCAGGCAGAGAACTGACAGCAGCTGGCCCCCTCCTTACGGAGCACTGACTAAGCTCCAGGCACCACCCCAACCTGCCTAATCCACCCCCGACATCTCTCACCATCCGCTTTACCAGACGAGGGAACGGCCATGGGCCTTGAACCTGCTTAAGGAGAGAACTAAGCCAGAGGATAGGCAAAGGGTCTGAAGCCAGGTGTCTGACACCAACCCCCAAGCTCTGACCTCTGTGTCCTAATCCCCACCCCCACCCCCCAGCAAGTGGCCGTGAATGAGAATGGACATCAGAATGGAAGCTCCTTGAGGGCAGGAATTTGCATGTGTCTTGCTCAAGGATGCAGCCCATCTCCTCAAACAGTGCCAGGCACGTGGTGGGCTTTTAATAAATATTTGCTGAGTGAAGTAAAGAACTGGGAAGCCACCCTGAGATGTCAAGGCTGAGCTGGCCCAGAGACTTGCTCCCAGGCATTGGTCCTGCAGCTTGAAAGTCAGATTTTTCCTCAACGAGACAGACTAGCAAAGGCCCTCGCGTTTGTGGCTTTACATACAAGGTGACCGGCAATCAGCCCACCCTCAGACAGCCCCCCATCACCTCCGGTCACTTCACTTAACCTTCAACAGCGCAACCTCTCCTTTCTGGAGACCGAAGGCTCACCACGCGTCACAGATCTTACATCTCCCTGTAAACCGTGAGAAAAGTCAGTTTCGCGTCCGCAGGTGGCAAAGGCCCCATGCTCTGCAGAGCTGCCGCCGCCCGCCCCGGGGGGGCTCGGGCCTCCCGCGCTCAAGCACGTTCCGGGGGCAGTGAGCGCCGGATGGGCTGGAAATCGCCAACGTCCCGAGCATCAGCGAGGTCTTCTCCCACCGCGCTGCTTCCCCAGAACCACACAGTCTGTCAAGCGACTTTGTTTTGCCCTCCAGATAAATGAGGAACCAGAGGGTGTTTTTCTGACTGTGAATTCTTGGCATTTTTTCAGCCTTCTAAGTAAGCAGCGTGAACACTGCCAGTCTTCTCTGGCTCTGCTCAGGACTGTTTAAGGAGAAATAGAATCATGGATCCAGGGGCCTCTGAAGTCACCTGACGCAGGGGTGTTTAAACTTTTCAGGTAACGGAATCCTTCTTGCAAACACAAGCTTACCCTGAAGTCCAGCGCAGTAATATTCTATTCTAAACATATTCTAACATACCACATACTACATTACATGAAAAAAGCTGTCAGGGCTGTGGATGGGGACATGTGGCAGCTGTCTCCCCAGCCCCAAGCCCTCCTTCACCTTCCAGCAGCAGAGTTCCAGAAACACGGGTCTCCTCTAACCCCTCCCCGCAATGATGGCAAACAAAGGGCCTGAGAAGGGAAGGGACTCAGCCAGCGTCCCATAGCAGTGAGTAGTGACTCTCCCAGGCCGCTCCTGGCTCAGGACTCCGCGTCTCTCCACAGCCCATACCCGTTTCCCCACCAGCCACGAAGGACACGCCAGCCCGGGGCAACTCCACGCAGGGAAGGCCGCCGCCTGGTCCCAAAGGACACAGGCAGGCTGTGGACTCACGCATCGTGCTAACAACCCCACACCCCGTGCCTCATTCAATGTGCAGCCGACGTAAAGGTGATGAAATTCACTTTGACATAAAACCTGAGCTCTAGCCTGAGAACCCCGACTGCATCCTCCTTCAGACCTCGGGCATCTACTCTCACCAGCCTGGACCTCCGGTCTCCAAATGTGCCCTTTAATGGCAAAAGAACGTGCAAACACAAGCAAAGCCTCCCTTCCAGGCTTTTATTTATGGAGGCAGATCAGAGACCGGCCTCGCAGAAATGACAGCCCGGGCCTGGCCTTGGACGGACGGCTCTCCCTGTAGGGTGCTCGCCAAGGCCCCAGCATGTGACGCGGTGATTGTGATCTAGAAGCTTCCTCCAGCTTCAGCACGCAAGGAGTCTGAAAGAGATAGGACACAACCCACTCTTCCCCTCCCCAGGCGGAGAAGTCCTTTCCCGAATTATCTCCCAAGAGGCAGGGAAAGAAGTGTGACCCGCGGCCCCAGCCCTGCGTCGGGGCTCCTGCGAGAAGAAAGGCTGCAGAAGTGCCCCCAAGCCCCAAACGCCCCTGCTTCGACAGGCCTTTATTCTCTTTACCTTCTCAACTACCTTTCTTCTCAGCTCCAGCTACTTTAGAAAAGCTTCCGTGTACAGCTGGAGCCCTGGCATTTTCTCCTTCTGTCTCTTCCCTGTCTGCCTGGTCTCAGCAGAAAGCCTGGTGCCAGAGGCTGAAATGGGAAGCTCCTCTCCCCAACCCTCCGCCTCCCCCCTCCCCTTCCCCCCTCCCCTCCCCCCTCCCCCCTACACCCTCCCCCTTCCCTCCCTCCCTCCCATACCCTTCCCCCCAGCTCAGGGGAAGGTCACATGGAAAGTCTTTGGCTGGAACACTCAGTGGTGCTCAGAAATCCTAAACACTGTGGCCTCTGCAGCGCCTGCCAGGGAGAACAGGGAGATCTCTCTGCGGCCCGACTGTCAGCAGGCAAGATGGAAGAGGCCTTATTAGGTCATCCAGCCCAGGAACAGGGCGTGCCCGCTTCTTCTCCTCCTCGGCCCGCAAGAATGGAACTCCTGACCTGGACATCTGCATCCCTCCGCCCCCAGCAGCCCCACCCTCCCCTCGGAGGAATGTGCTGTCCTCCCAAGACCAACAAGCCCTTCTCCGGCTGCATCCCATTCCCTCCCAACCTGGGAAGGAAGCCGAGAACCAACTTCTTCCCCAGACCCAGTGGGGTCGGTTCCAGGGCTGCTGCCTCCTCACCCCTTGCTTCTTCTGCACACTTGGCACCTTTTACTATTCACGCCACGTCCTCATTTGTTATGATCGTTGCTTGTCGCCGGCCTCCCTGCACTACAATGTAAGTTCCTTGAGGAAGGAATGGGCTCCTGGGTCAGGCATTAGCGCAGATGCAATTTCCATAAATACTCATTGAATGTGTCTCTTACGCACAAAGATCACCCCTCAAGCATATATGCCCCATGTTTCTTTCCCTCAACCGTTTCTACAAATAGAGCCACTTTCTCTTCACGTGCAGAGAGGAAGGAAGTCACCCTATTCCCGTCACTTCCCTAACTGCTCTGTCTGGAGGACCACAGTCTCCCTCCACCTTCTTAGGGAAAGTGAATCAGTCCTTCACTAGACCTCCTCGGACTACAAGCCCGCAAGTTCCAAGGCGGCAGGGCAGTTCCCCAACTCAAGGAGGACGATGAAACACCAGCGACCCAGCAGCCTGCGGGCCTGCCCCCCACCCTGCCCCGAGTGCCTTGAACCATCACCTCCAGTAACTGCCCCCAAGGAAGAATCTTACCAACTCTGCCACTCGGAGCCGTTACTGCTGCATAAGACTTGAAACCTTTCCTCTCCTAGAGCTGCTGTACTTTCCCCAGGCAAGTTCACAGTCAAAGGGTTAGACCACTGCTGGTCAGCGTTTTACCAGTTGACCTATAAGAGGCCGGCGTCTGGCCAACCAGACAGCCTGAATGCTCAATCCTGGAGGCCCACAAACCCCCAGCAATGGGTCTATTCTTTTAAAATATTAATTTGTGTTTCTGATTATAGAAATAACGCATGCTTATAAAAAACTTGGTTATAAAATTATATTTTTTAAAAAGACATTGAAAGCACCTGCCAGCTCACTGTTCACACATTTTAGAAATTTTCTTTCTCTCCCTTTAGTCCATTTTTCTAATTTTCTCCTTTAGGAAAAAACTTTTTTTCAGCCCATCTTTCCCATTTAGGTGCCTCACAGCTAATTCCTGATTTCCCAGAGAAACATGGACGAGCTTGTTTCGGTGGAGTAGCGTGACGGATGGTGTGGGTTCCTCGACGGTACAGAAGTGGCACGAAATCAGTGCCGTGGACTGAACACACGTTGGGACAGTCCCCCTTAAACTGTGGAGTGTGGGCAACTAAGTGAGTGTGATTTCAAGGGTGAGAGAAGGTCTCTTCCTCAAATTAGAATTCCTTAATGACCCATTCGCTAATATCTGCAATTCTACTGTGAGAACCCTATTCTTGAACCCCAAACTCTATCTACAGCTGATAGAACTGAAATGAAGTGGCTTTCAAGGCTTTGCAAGTGTTCAAATGCATATATCCGGGGAAGGGAGATGATACACACCGATCACCATGAGTGTAAATGGGTCTTTCCTAAGCACCAAAGGGTAGCAGGAAAGGGAAGAAATCTGAGGGCACAGAAACCCAAGAGGGTTGGCTGGGAGTGAGGACATAGCCAAAGAAGTAAATACAGAAGAGTGGGAAGACTGGAGACACCAGAACCAACTTTATGTTTTTCCCCTTGTGGGTTATTGATATTTAAAGAGAACATACCAGAGAATCTGTCTCCAGTCTGGGCCCTAGTTAACTGTGTGACCACAATATGTAAGATAAAGGGATTAGGCCAGGATCAATGGGGTTTTTTTGGCCTTAATATATGTCAGAATTACCTAGTAGCTTAGATAATACAGATGCCTGGGCCCTATCCCCAGAAAGTCTTATTCACGTGCTTTATAGCACAGGCATTGGTAGTGTTGATGAAGAAAGTCATCTGTCATATCAGTAAACAAAGGATATGGCCATCATATGGCCATCAGCCACTGTAGTGCCCCCCCACCCCCCACCCCGCCTCCACCAATCTGTGTACCCTGAGGGGATTCAGGATGGGAAGTAACAGGATACTGGCCCTACTTAAGGTGCCCATCAACGGAATGATTTCAATAAGTCCAGATTCAATAAGTCCATCTTCCCATAAATAGAAAAGTGCTAAATTCCTCAACTTGAGATGTCTGGTTTTATTTAATTAACTGTCATCTTTTGAAGTTCTGACCACCTGGTCTTTGTTGCAAAACCCCGTATGTATCCTGGCTTCTCCCTTACCTCTTCTGATGGTCCCTCAGAACTACCTGACAGGCTGCTTCCTGGGCTTAAGTCCTCAGAAAGTCTACCGAATAAAACATAATTCTCAACTTCTAGGTTGTGCGTTTTTTTTTTTCAGTTGACAGTACGTATCGTTTTGGTTTTGTCTTCAGAGCTCCCCAGCAGATTCTAACATGCAGCAAAGTTATTTCTAAAGACCCTTTCCTGTTCCAAATTCAGACTCTGTACAGTGTAGGAGCCAAGGACTCCTGCGTGTTTACAAGCAAGAGAGCTTCTCCATCCACCTGCACGCCCTCTGGCCCCGACACACCGGTGGGTCTGCACCCACAGAGTGGAGTCTTCCTCGAGGCCACGTCGCGACTTCCAGTGACAACATATGCTGTCATTCGTCCCCTCTTCTTTCATCCAAGGGTTTAATGAAGAAGGTAGGGCAAGGGCGTCCCTGTAGCCATGGGGTTAATTCTTGATCGGCCTTTTGAAAAGATTGAGTGTATGTCCCGATGAGTACGTACCAAAGTTCATCCACCAGGTAAAACACTCCATATGGCATCTATGAGGTTGTTTCTTTTCTCAGACTGTTAGAAATTCTTAAAACGTTAAAAGGTTGTTTTTAAATGCTAAAAAAAAAAAAAAAAAAAAGAGCGTGTGGGTGAAAGTAAATGCCAAGCATCATACACCCATTCAGATGTGCTAATATCAGGTGATGAAGCTACAAGACCATCTTCAACTTGGGCTGGGAACAGAGGTGGCAGCGTGACCGTAATCTACTGACTTGTCTGATAAGCTGTGGGAATTTGCTGGAGCACACGTCTACCAGAGCGGTCATGACACACGTACACACACATTAGGGAAAATGAGTCGCATTCTCAGCAAAGTCAGCCTCGGAACTATCGGGGGAATTTTTTAATCCATCCCTGCGAGCTCGAAACACCCAAGAGCTCTCCTAAGTTTATGTAAATTTATAAAGCCTCCTGTTTCCTCAGAAAGTGTCCTTTTCACCAAATTAGTGTGTTAGCCTGAGGACACACACACATCTATTGTTATTTTCCCATCCCTTTAAGTACAGCTCCATTGGCAAACTCCCACTGATGACCTAAACCCCATCTGACTTTCATCAGATGTGCTCTGCAGGAAAAAGAAAAGCCAAGTTGAACTTCTACAAGGTCAGCCCTGATATGTCTTTGCAGGTGCCACATCGTGTATACAAAAAAATAATAGAGGTACCATTTCTAGAAAATAGCTAGCTTTTATAGCTGCTGTGAGTTTTACAGAGGAACGAGCATAAGAAGTCAACCCCTGGGCCATCTCAGCATCTCATCAGCTATAAATAGGAGACCTCGAACAGTGCAGACGTTTGAAACATACAAAGAATCACAATCCAGGAAAAATGAATCCGAACACGGGCTTTTTGCACACCTGAACATATGGAAAGTGAGTTAATTTTACTCCAATTGCATTCCAGTCAAATGAGAGACTGTTATTGCCAATGTGGAAAGCCAGAACCTCAGTCTGGCCACAACAAAGCTATTGATTTATGACCAACCTTCAAAACGAAGGGGAAAAGTAATCTGATTCTGGGACTGAAGCCATCCTTTGGTTACTGTAGGGGCAGGAGATAGCTGCTTTCGTGGTCCAATTTGATGAGCACTGCAGCCTGCCACAGTGCTTGGGATTTCCACCATTAGGGATCCCGCATTTTGGTCAGATATTATACCTCGCTGAATTCCAAAAGTCTTCTCTGTAATATCCCTAGGTGGGTATTCCAGGGATGGGAGTTAACTACGATATAAGACATTCATTTTGGAAAAGTCTTCCCTGTGTTGAGTTGAAGCCCTTCCTGTATCCTTCACTCATTCCTTCTAATCTTCCCCCTCTTGAGTATCATCGAATAAGTCTATTATCCCTTCCCCGTGATGGTCCTCTAAATATTGGAGGACAGCTAACAAGTCTCCTCTAAGCCTTCTTGTTTCAGACTCAAAGCCCTGAACTTCTTCAAAAATTTTAAATGATGTGATTTCCAGAGTCATCACCACTTGAACCACTTCTCTCTGGACCTGACCATTAAAACAGGAAGCCCAAACAGCAGGTGGGCACAGTCCTCCAAAGCCATCTGACAAGCACATCACTGATGTACTTGCTTTCTTTCTCTCAATGCATTCTAAGATCCGGCTAATACTTGGGAATAACCATATTGTGGGTTCATACAGGACTCTCAAAAACTGAAAACCTCTGCTGTTTCTTCATGTGAATTCCTGTTAAGCCAGGTCTCCTCCAACTCAAGCTTACAGATATGAGTCATCTCCATTAAACTTCCTTTGCTGTGGTGGTCTGCCAAAACCCTTCTCAGTCCTGATTCTTCTATTCAGGTGTCAGGGATGCCCTCTGGCTTCACGTCATCTGTTAGGTGATAAGAATAACTTTGGTCTCCTGATCCGAGTTGACAATAAAATAAAAATGAGGAACCCAAACAGAGGGTTAGAGGTGACTGCAGGTGAGAGCATCGTCCACCTTTGAGCACAGGGGCCTGGAGCCAGGTGTGACTGTACCTGCCGTCACCTGGTCTCTGTCTCCGTATCTCACCTCACACGAGGTACCAGGAGGGAGTTTTTCAGATTCCAGCTGAATCCAAGTCCGGGATGCAATGGTTTGGCTTCTTTCAGCCTTTCCCTCTCTCTGGCTTTGATTTTCTCAGAGCTTTCTTGCTTTTCTCATTGGACAAGTGGACAGCTTTCATTCCCTGGCGCTTCCGGAGGAGGGAGCAGATCTGCCGCGCTGCCCCTGGTGCCCGGAGCAGGCGGTCCTTTGCATGCTTTTGGAATGTGGCTAGAAGGGCTGTTCCAACTGGTGACTGCCGTGAGCCTCAGCACGATCTAGGCCTTCCTGACGTTACCCCTGCCAGGCTTGGCCACTCTGGGCTGCTCTTCTTGGACTGGGAATCTCCTTCCTTACCTTGTTCCCTTTGGAAACGTGGGCTCCTCTGAGAATTCGTGATGCTGCCACCCTGCTTCTTTTGCTGTGTCGCTCCTCCTGGGATTATGTCACCTCCTGGGGAGGGTTTCTGATCAATACCACCCCTGACCTAGGTAGGAGGGGCCCAACTCTGGGTCCCTGTGAGGTGAAGAATTAGCCTTACCTAGAGTGAGGTCTGGCCTTTGCCCTGGCTACTGGGAGGGGATCTCTGAGCCTCTGGAATGTCCTTCCTAATAAGAGGGTCTTTGTTTTCCTGACGGTTTTAGCCACTGCGCATCATGACAACATGATCTACAATGGGGACTCAGGACGCACTGTATCAGTTCCAACCTCTGGAGGTATTAGGCCGAGACTCCAGGAGGGGTTGGAGACTAGAGGTCAGCCACGTGGGCAGTACGAGATGGGGGCTCAATCAAAGCCATGCCCTGGAAGGCTTCCCTGGTTGGCAGTGCCCTGTGCCCACTGCCATGGCCTGGAGCGGGTAATGCGGACCATGATCACGACACCCTGGGAAGAGGCCGGCAATGGAGCAAAGCCCAGGGGCCACCAACACCGTATTTCGGTGTCCAATTCCCAAGGGTCGAGAATTCTGAATTTGAACTTGGCCTTCGAGATGGTTATGAAGGTTTGTGGTTTTTTTGTCACAACAGGGAGACAGAACATATTTTCTTGAATGTAATAAGTTGTTAGCCTGACTTATTGCCTTTCAGAGGCAGATGGCGTGCATGTCTCTGTACTCCTGCCCCGGGCTACGAAACGTGAGGAGCCACTGACTGCTGATGGTCAGAAATTTTCTTTTTTTTTTTTTTCTTTTCCCCTTTGCGGTACGCGGGCCTCTCACTGTTGTGGCCTCTCCCGTTGCAGAGCACAGGCTCCGGATGCGCAGGCTCAGCGGCCATGGCTCACGGGCCCAGCTGCTCCGCGGCATGTGGGATCTTCCCGGACCGGGGCACGAACTCGTGTCCCCTGCATCGGCAGGCGGACTCCCAACCACTGCACCACCAGGGAAGCCCAGAATTTTGCTTTTTTGAGGCTCCTTCCTCACGAGAGCATCTTTTACCGCAGGCTGCTAAAGGGTAACACGTCGGCCCCGCCAACTCCAGGAAGGAACCAAGAGACGGAGGTCTCCCCGCTGCCCCACCGAACCCTGCCACCCGGGCTCCCTGGGCGGAGGGACCAGGTTCTGCGGACCGTCCAGGAGTTTCCGATTCCGGTTGATTTGTGTCCCTTCGTGTTCCGGCCCCCTGCAGGCAGCAGTGCCGAGAAGAGCCCCTGTGCCCCCAGCCACCCCACGGCGTGGCTCTGCGTGGGGGACCTACACCCCAACAGGACCCAGGCCATGCTCCACGGCAAGTTCACGCGGCCGGGCCCATCCTTAGCATCCGGGTCTGCGGGGCTCCCGGCACGTTTACTTCCAGCAGCAGGCAGGTGGACGGTGAGAGCCGGGCGGAGGGTGGGCCTGGGGAGGGGCCGGGAGGGCATGTCACCCACCCTTCCCCTCCGCACCCGCCCACCCCGTAAGCGCCTGCCCCCAGCCCCTCCCCCCACCCCTCCCCCACCCGTCCACCCCTAACCCCCCACCGCCCACTCCCCCACCCCTCCTCCCCCCCCCCCCCCCCCCCCCCCCCCGCCCACCCCCTAAGCCCCTCCCCAGCCCCTCCCCCTCCCCACCCGTCCCCCACCCCCGGCCACTGTTGCCAGCAGCCTCAGGCCCCTCGCACACCCCTCCCTTGCGACCATTTCTCAAACTTTAGGGTGATGACCCGCCGGGAGTCGGGAGGCTGGGTGAGGCTGGGTTCTCCCGCCGTGCTCCAGCCAGTAACGGCGGGATTCTGGCGCGTCGAACCCCTTCTCGGGTAATAGGTGGGGGCGCTCCCACCGCCGAGGGGTCCCTTTCCGGCGCCCCAGGACCGGGGGGGGGGGGGCGTGGGGGAGAAGTGCATTTCAGTGCTGGAAACGTACCACCACGTATGGAGCCCTGTAGCCTCACAGCCTCAAGGCCTGTACCTGCTGTTGGCCCCGTGGTGCTGCGGGCTGGGGAGCCACGGGGACTTAGAAAAAAGTTACTACAGTGAAAAAATATAAAAAACAAAGCACCACGTCTAAGTGTTCTCAGAGTGTCTTGAAATGTATGTAGCAGGATGTTAACATGGAATTTGTCCCCTTTTCTGCTGAGGCGCCCAAGGGCTGAGAACTAAAGCGTAAGGGCCGAGTGTCCCCACGTTGCAAGGTGAAGTGTGAGACCTCTGCTCCGGGTGTCCGTGGCAGCATAAACAGGCACCCGAAACTCAGAGGAATAAAACAGCTATTTTATTTCCACCCCAGATTTTGAGTCAGAAACTTGTACAGGGCATCGAGGGGACGGCTCGCCTGTGCCTCTAATGTCTGGGCCTCAGCTGGCGTCCCCAGAACATCAGGGAAAGGGGCGAGGGGGGGCTGAGGTGGCGTGACGGGGCCCTGTGGCTGGGGCCTGGATTCTCCCCTCAGTTTGGGTCCTCAGAGCTCCTGTGTGGCCTCTCCACACGGCTAGCCTGGGCTTCCTCGCGGCATGGTGGGCCCGGTGGTGGACTGCTTACAGGTCTGCTCACCTTTCCCTGGAAAGGAAGCAGAAGACGCCAGCCCTCCTAAAGGCGAGGCTCAGCGCTATCACAGCATCACTTACGCCACGTGCAGGGTGTCAAGGCACGTGGCAGGGCCAGGCCAGACCGAGAGGGGCAGGGCAGGAAGAGAGTCCACTCTCCTGATGAGGTGCAGCAGGGTGAACGTCCAGGGAGGGAAGGAAGTGATGGGCATGATATACAGCATCCACCTGTGCAGGATTTGCAAAGGAGAGGACTGAAGACTCTATGCAACCCTTAGCTCTGTACCGGCCAAGGGTTGAAAGTGTTTGAGGTTAGAAATTAGAGAGTTTCTTTGGAAAGAGTTGTTGGAAGGCAGAGGCAGTTTTCTTCCCCTCTTTGTCTTTCACCTTGAGCCTAGTGAGAGGGGCTTCAGGGAGACATCATGGTCTGATTCATTTTCCCAGCACTCCCCGCAAAGTACAAGTACTGGTATTTACCCTCCAGCTGCAGACACCATAGTTAAGAAACACCAGCCTTTGGTACGCATGTACTTCACAGCATTATTCACAACGGCCAAAGGTAGAAGCGATGCAGATATCCACTGATAGCCAAATGGATAAACAAAATGTGACATATGCATACAGTGGAGTATTATTCAGCCTTAAAGGGGGAATAAATTCTGACACATGCTACAACATGGTTAAACCCAAAAGACATTATGCTGAGTGACATACGGCAGATATGAAAGGACACATATATGATTCCACTGATACGAGGTACCCACAATAGTCAAATTCATTGAAACAGAAAAAGAATGTGGTTTCCAAGGGCTGGGGGTGTGGGGTGATGGGGAGTTAATGTTTAATGGGAACAGACTTTCAGATGGCTGCCTGGTGGTGATGGTGGAACAAGAATGTGAATGTACTTAATGCCACAGAACTGTCCACTTAAAAATGGCTAAAGTGGGAAATTTTGTGCTTATGTATTTTACCACAATTTAAAGAAACAGCACTGGCCCCTACCAGGAGGGATAACTGTGCTCTCTCCCTATCACTAGGACATCTCTAACCAGGGGAGAAGGATGGCCAAGAGGGTCTGTGTCAGTTGTGTGGTCTGTATTGTAGAACCATGGGCCTCATCTATCACAAGCTGCATAACCTAGTATCAAAGGGGCTGGGGTCCTCCGTCAGCCCACCGGGTGGGAGGGAGTTGAGGAGGGGAGACTGAGGAAAGCGCTGACCCAGCTGGTGTAAGTGGCTGGTCATGGGAGAAGAAGTCATCAGCTGAAGTCACAAAATCAGAAAGAACAAAACTGGCAATGAGGCAGGCTCTTGCACAGGGTCTGTATCAGTCAGCTTTTGCATCGAACATGCTGTAAAACAAACAATCCCCAAATTCTGTGCTTACAAGCATTTACTTTTCCTGTTTCTGGGTCTGTAGGTTGCCTGGGTTTCTGTCAGTTTCTTGTGTATTTTGTTCTGGAACCAGAGTACAAGAGAGGGAGCCAAGCCCCACACACTCACATCATGTTCCCCCCACACACACATTCTACCAGCCAAACAAGTCAGGTGCCCAAACCCAACATTAATGGGATGAGGATGACTGCTTGGCCGATTCCACATATGTACTGTTAATTCTTTCACACAGTGAGGGAATGGAGATGTGGTTATAGATGAGAAGAGACAGGTGAAGAATCAGGACAACCCAACCAGACACAGGGTACAAACTGCAGGACAGGCAAGACCTAAAGACAGGACCATTCAGGCTAACCCAGTTACAGATAGGAGAGCACGAGCTTGTGGGGGAAAGGGCTAAGAGGGCCTCACAGCTCGAGTGGACCACGTGAGGATCCAGAGATGCGCTCTGCCAGCCACAAAGCTAAGCCAGGTCCAGGGGTTGTTGAGAATGAAGACTCAGACGATACACTTTGTTCCACTAGCAAGGTAGGAAACAGGCGCGCAGCCTGGATGCTGTGTGATGGGGTCTCAGCAGCCTGGGTGGTAGCTCTCCACATTGGGCAGAGGAGCCCGGAGGAGCTCTGTGCTTGACCTGGAGATTCCTGAGGCTGAGAGCTGGGGAGCTCCCCCCGGCACTCAGGGCTGTAGTGTGTAACATAAATGTCCCACCGGGCCTCAGTTCTATACTGTGTTTTTGCTTGTTGATTCGCGGTGAGGCCTGTAGGAACTGTCAGTGCAAGAGGCCGTGACCTTTCACGCGAGTCCAGCTCATTTTTTTTTCTTTTTTTGTAAGATAATTTTTTAATGAAAATAACACTGTCTTCATTAAAATATTGGTTTTTTACATGAATTTTTTAAAACATCTTTATCGGAGTATAATTGCTTTACAATGGTGTGTTAGTTTCTGCTTTATAACAAAGTGAATCAGTTATACATATACATATGTTCCCCTATCTCTTCCCTCTTGCGTCTCCCTCCCTCCCACCCTCCCTATCCCACCCCTCTAGGTGGTCACAAAGCACCAAGCTGATCTCCCTGTGCTATGCGGCTGCTTCCCACTAGCTAGCTATTTTACGTTTGGTAGTGTATATATGTCCATGCCCATCTCTCACTTTGTCCCAGCTTACCCTTCCCCCTTCCCATATCCTCAGGTCCATTCTCTAGTAGGTCTGTGTCTTTATTCCCGTCTTACCCCTAGGTTCTTCATGACCTTTTTTTTTTTCCTTAGATGTGGCACATATATACAATGGGATATTACTCAGCCATAAAAAGAAACAAAATTGAGATATTTGTAGTGAGGTGGATGGACCTAGAGTCTGTCATACAGAGTGAAGTAAGTCAGAAAGAGAAAAGCAAAAACGGTATGCTAACATCTATATGTGGAATCTAAGGTCCAGCTCATTTTATGCGGGGAGTTGCAAAGAGCCAGGGGCTGCCTCTGGGGACAGTCATGCCCACAGCCCACAGGACTGACCACACACTGTGCTTTCTGGAAGGGAAAGAACCTCGAGCGGTGGCGGGGGCCCAGGGTCCATCCAGACTGAGCGACACTGACCTGTGCGCCTCCATGCGCTGTGCCGGGTTCTTACGCGACACTTACATTCCCTCGCCCTGTATCCCCACCAGCCTGCTGGAATTTCACTCCTTGCTGCAGAGACTTTTACTATTCTTTGTTTTGAAAGCTCTGATTGTAACATCTTTCTACTCCTTCCATCCCCCATACACCTTCGTTCCTTTACCAGTTAAAGTGCCACGGGGACTCGCCCGGCCGTCAGGCACCAGGTGGGCAGAGGCATCGTCCTGCATGGGCTGGTGCCGGGCTGACTCGTGCCACACGCAGACAGGAGCAGGTGCCCAGCTCTGCTGGATGCCGGCCCTTCTAGACGGTGTCACCTGTGTGCCGCCAGCCCATCCTAACCTGAGCTCGCGGATCCTGGGGCTGCCAGGAGGGAATGAGCTCAGGCTGTGCAGAGTTGGTGCCAGGAACCGCAGGTTCTGGGGGCTGCAGACTCGGCAGGCGGATGAAGGCCACGGAGTCCCAAGTCTGGAGCTGCGTGTCAGGGTCAGGGTCAGACCCCCATTGTTGGGGAGGGGGAACAGTCAAGGGCAGCCTGGTGGGGAGGGACAAGGGAGAGAAAGGACGACCCCTGCCTCAGCCCAGCCCCGCTGCATCACTGCCCACCCAGATCCCGACACGGGAGGGATGGACGGGCTCCTTCGTGGGTGCTCTGTGGCTCAGCATGTGGGTCAGCTGTGCTGCCCTCGCACCTCAGTCCTCAGACCGTGCACTTCACCCTGAAGGCTGAAGGGCAGCAGAGAGTCTTCTGAGAGCTGTATTTGGAGCCCAGAGGAGGGAGAGGTGTGTGATGCAAACAGTGACCGAGGCCAGGCTTCTCCGGGGCTCCCGCCCTCAGTGACATCCCGCCTGGACAGTCTCTCTGCAGCCCACAGGCGCTTTAAACATGGCTCCCAATTCGTTGACACCCTCCCCTTGAACCTGGGCCGGGTGATGCTACTTCCACCAACAGGTAGTGGCTGAGTACCCAAGGCAGGCAGTGCGGTCCACCTCCCAGGGCTGCCCCACTGGGCTCTGCACCTGCAGTCCTGCTGGACTTGGCCCTCCAGCCGTCCCTACGCTGTGCCAGATGCGCGTGACCGTGACCGAGCCATCTCAGAAGGCATCCACCCGCCGCCACTGTCCAGCCCCCAGCCTGTGGAGTCAGCCCCGGCCGAGGCCCCAGGCACTGCGGAGCGGGGACCAGCCAGCCCTGCCGGGCCTGTCTGGGTCGCCGTCCCAATCTGCACGCGCCAGTAACCAGAACGCTTGTCTCGGGGCCTGTGCTTCAAGCGGATTAATGCAGAGAGCTCCGCTGAGTGAGTGAGGGTTCAGCGACAAGGACTGAATTGCTTAACGACTAGCCAGGTACGAGTGTCCTGGACGGCCCTCAGCAGGACACGACTCCAGGTGGGACAAGCCCAGTTCCCAGCCAGCTTCACTTGTTTGTTCCAGGTTTCCTTTCACGAGAGCATTCGTTTCTCGGGTCCTTCCTGGCTTCCATGAAGGCGGCTGGCCCTGGCACATCTCCCCAGTGGGGTTGGAAGGGGGTGCTGGTGACCGTGTCCCCTTTGCCACTGTTGCTTCCTAGAGCTGCCAGGAGATGAGGGGACAGGCAGAGCTTCCTGCTACCGGGAGATGAATGGCTGCCTGGTGTGGGCAGAGGGGGGAAGGAAAACAACAACCCTGGGGACAGTTACAGGACGGCCCCTGGATTCACCTCGGAATTCAAGTCCTTTATGGGACCGTGGGAGCAATGCTACTGCCGATTGTTTCTCCAGTGGGGGGAGGATATACCCAACGTCAGGAGCTGATGGTACCTGTAAGCATTCGGTTTGCAGGCTGAGTTGATCCTCTGTACAGCACACAGCCTCGAGGCGCTCAGGGTGGGTGTGACGGAGCCTGAGCGCCGTCCACAGGGCTGTCCCTGTTGGGGCTGCCACATTTGCTGGCTGCGTGATTGACTCCTCAGGACAGGCTGTAGCATATTTGTCCCTAGAGTTGGGGTGTCCACACAGCTACGGAGCAGTCCAGGGACTGGGCTTCAAGTCTTTGACTGCAAGCGATAGACGGAGACGCCAGCTTCATTAACGATAAAGGGAATTCATTGGAAGGAACGGGACCTAGAACTTGGCGTCAGTGTAGCCTGTTAAAGATGATTAAAGACAGCAACGGAAGTGACACAAACAAACTCTACTCAACACCTCATGATGTGGGTGGTCCCCGTTCTCAAGGAAGAATCCAGGGACCTGCAACATGGGGCAGAAGCCTGGACCTTTTTATAAGATAGGGCGTAGTTTCCATTGGCTGTCAGGGCACCCAGGGCAGGAGTGTCTCCATCTAGGGACTAGAAATTTTCTTCAATAAACCCAACGACAGTCGGCTCTCAGTATCGGCCAGTTCTGCGTCTGCAAATTCAACCAACTTTGGATTGAAAACATTTGGGGGGAAAATTCCAGAAAGTTCCAGGACACAAAACTTGAATTTGCCACTCGCAGACAACTATTTATATAGCATTTGCATTGTATTAGGTATTATAAGTCATCTAGAGAAGATGGAAAGTGTTACGGGAGGATGTGCACTGGTATATGCAAATAGGACGCCGTTCTGTATGAGGGAGTTGAGCATCCTTGGATTTGGTATCCACGGGGCTCCTGGAGCCAATCCCTGGTGGATGCCGAGGGCTGACCGCACGGCCACTCACATAAATGAGCTCCAATGGCTTCTGTCTTTTCACCTCTGCCCCTTGTTTTTCCCTCCTGTGCGCAAGGGGAGATTATGATTCAAGATCCAGAGGTGGTCCTGGGTTGTGAAGAGCTTATGTGGTCCAGCTTGTGTCAAATGACGGTCTCTTAACCGCAGGAGGGCATAGTGCCATGAATAACAATTTCTCCCAGACCCATCTCGCAGGACAGGAGTAATTCCATCCTCCCTCCACGAAATTGGGGTGGTGTTATTGAGGAAGATGAATGGATGCTGGCTCTCATACTCCTGTTAGGCTCTGCACCCCTGGAAGATGTTACTCTGCCCCTCCTTGAGAAATGCTCCCACTAAGGGGGACGAATGCTTAAGACAACAGACAGAGGGGGCTTCTCTTTGGGCCAAGGGTGGTCCGGCTGGAATAAACCTTCAAGCTCAGAGAGGCTGGAATTGCATGTTTTTATTAGTCTCTGGGCTTGATAGCAAAGGCAATAAAAGTGGGGCAAAGGCTGATGTAATGTAACAATATTGGGATGATGATGTCATCTGTGTAGTAAACAAGAGTAGCTGTTGAGTCATAAATAATCTTTTCACGGCGATCTTGAATAGGTCTGACACCAGATGTACAGTAAATTCACTCACTTTATGGAAATGCCTTTCCTTTGCAAAGAAGGGAGAGTGGTCTATAATACAAAGTTCCATATGTGCTGCTCAGCACGCTTTATCTTGTGCTTTTTGTGTGATCTGTTTAACGCTTCTTTAGTCACCTAAACAGATCAGGCCTCGCTAGGCACCACCCCGTTTTGTGCGCGTAAACTGCGTTAGCAAAAACGTGGGCTCGACGCCCAAATCTGAACTGAATCCAAATTGCCTGGTCGCCGAATGAAATATGTCACTTCAGGAAGTCCAGTGTCCTTTCTTAACCTGTGACTTTGAAAAGAGCTAGAATTTTCTCTCACTGAGCATCTTGGGCTTTTTGTTTTTTGAATTTTGAAGGCAGAATTTAACAGACTTTGGTTCACGCCATTGTCTAAGAAGGCTAAGACCTGAACAGCTCCCCGAGCCGTGGGTCCCCCCTACCCTGTTCCCTCGATGTCCCCACGCAAGGTAACCACCATCCCCAAGTCTGTTCACTAGGTCCTTGCTACCCTTTTTACACATTGTTATCTCGTTGATACATATTCTAGGAAAATATTTTGTATTTTTGTCTTTATACAGTTAAACTGGTTGAGAGATATGACAACCTTCATTATAGTATTCTTTATTCCTTTTTGAATGTCTTCAATATTTAATACATCTTGATGGAAAACAAAGATTTGCAGATTTTTTAAAATCATTTTTAAAAGTTTTCTACCTGCGTCTATGAAAGGGAAATGTTGGCTTTGAAAGCTGATATCCTGGAATATCTGGGGGCAGATTTCGTTTCAAGATGGCGTCACGTGGTGCAAATCTGGCTTCACTGTGAAATCAGATTCCTACTGGATCTTGTAGAAAATCTCTGTTACCTCTAATGGCCAGAGTAGGAAGAGTCCCCTGTAAAGCAGCAGGTTTGTCCTCCACAAAATAAGTGATTTGCCATCAGAGGGCGAGAACCCGCATCATCATTGTGCGCCTATGCCTCCCATTTCCGGTCTTTTCCTCTTCTCCTCACCTCTCCCCCTTCACCATTCCCTCTCCTCCCCGGCTAGGTCTGCTCCTGAAGCTGAAGCACTGCTGGGGATTAGGAGAGCACACCCAAGACGTGCACTCATGCCCTGGGGGCGGGACTCAGCCTGCTTCTCCTCCAAGGAGAATTCGCACTTTGACAAAGGCCTACTCCCACTGGGGATGTTTGTGCGTGTGGCCGTGATTTGCAAGGACCTGGAGGCGAAGGCAGGAGAGGAGGACATCTGAATACCCGGCTCAGGCAGCAGGGAGTTGGGGGGATAGAGGTACGTAGGTTGGAAAAAAGTCACCGTGATACCCCCAATCCTCTCTCCCACATCTCCGCCAAGAATTTTGGTGCCAATAAAGAGAACAAATATTTACTGGCACCCACGGTGGAGCAAGGCGGATCTTTCCTCATTTAACCAACAAACTTTTGTAGTGGGCGTTGCTGTTCCCATTTTACAACTAAAGGAGCTGGGACTCAAAAGGGATAACTTAGTTGCCAGCGAGGGGCGGGGTTAAATGCTCCCTGGGCGGTACCTGCCCATCCTGCAGCACACCTGCAGTCGCGCTTGCCACGCCGCAGAGGCCACGTGGAACACACCTTGCAAATGCTCACGGAGAGGATGCTTCTTGCTCCTGATGGGAACTGCCTTCTCAGCCCCTGAGGCGTTTCGGGGGGCGGGGGCATCTACGCTTTGCTCCCGGAGAGCTGTTTGGACTCAGCTTCCACCAGTTATCGGGATTCTCCCAGCAGGTGAGTGAGGGAGTTACAAGTAGCAAGCTAAATGTTTAGCAGCTGAAGTCAATAGCTGCGGGGCCCAGGAATCTGTCTTGGCTGGACCTGGCGCCCTGCACTCACTCTGCGTGAGGAAGCAGCTAGAAGAACTCGCTTCAGCAAGGTTTCCCGTGTTTCAACAGCAGTTTAGCTCTTTATCAAATTCCAACTTTATCCAGCGACCTTGGCTGCGATGAAAGTGGATTATACTTATCTCTGCTGTTTCAGACAGACTGGCAGGAGCCCTTCAATAAAATCAGGACGGCAGAGAGGCCGTCTTTTTGGAATCTTGATCCTGACCCAAAGTCAAGTTTCTGCAGCCAAAGACAGAATCATCAGAGGCCAGCTCAGCTCGCTCCTGCCTGCCCCCAGATAAAGGGAGAGAGAAGGACAGGAGGTGGGGCTGGGGTGGCAAGGAGGAGGTGGGGAGGAGGAAGGACAGGGAGGGGGATATGGGAGGGGGAGGGGGGGAGGGGAGAGGGGAGGGGGAAGGAGGGGGAAGGAGGGAGGAGGGAGGGAGGGAGGGAGAGCCCAGCTACTTCCTAGCTCTTCAGCTGATGGACCAGGTGAAGCCACCTTCCTCCCCATGGGGAGTGGGTGTGCCCCCCCCCCCAGTGGACATCAGCCTGCGCCTTGCTCTGGAGGCTGGACCAGCCCTGGCCGAGGGCAGCCTGCATCAGCAGTCTTCTGGAAAGCAGCAAGGGGCTCATAACCAGGACTTGGGCTTGGAATCAGGACTTGTTTTCCACTCCTCCCTGCCAGGGCCCCTCCATCATAATCCTGGACACCCCGCCTGTCTGTAAAGAGCTGGATGGAGGGGGCTGATTTCATGGGGCTCTGAGAGCGTGGGCAGAAAGCAGGGCGGGAGCCACGGCCTTCTTTGTCCCTGGCAGCTGAGCCGGGCTCTGAGCTACTTCCCAGATGGAAAACACTCCACCGCCGGGTGGCTTCATAGGACCACTGACCTGGCTTCAGGCGCAGGCTGTGGAGGGCAAACAGCCAGCTTGCTTCACTCACCCAGAGAGGAGGCCTTGCCTTAATCCTGCCCATCCCAGGGGAGGCTGGGACCAGGCACGGCTAAAGCAGAAATAGAGGGCTAGCCACATCGTGGGAACACAGACATTTCATCCTTGATTTAAAAGTTGCTCCGTCAACTCTCTCCTAGCCGCTGAAGCCTGCAGTTATGCAGGGCCACCTCCTCTTAGCCTGTCCTCCAGTGAAACCTCTAAAGTCTCATAATTAAGTACCGAAGAGCTAGAGAACATTAAACCCAGAAATTAAAACAACAGCAGCCACCTACTTCCCCTCTAAAGCAGGCCCCACACACGCGTGCGAATTGCTGGGGATCGTGTCCAAATGCACATCTGTTTCAGCAGGTCTGCGGGTGCCCACGTTGCTGCATTTCTAATGAGCCCCAGGTGAAACGATGCTGCTGCCCTCAGGCCACATCTCGAGGAGCAGTCTCAGGTATGACGGTTTTGAACACAGAATATTTCAGGAACCACAAATGGTAAGATACATTGGCATTTATTCTTTTGTCCACCCATTCATTCAACGTTTACTTTTTATCTTAGTCATGTTTTCCCGTTTTACTGAGGTATAATTGATGTACAGCACTGTATGTTTCAGGTGGACTGCATGATGATTTGACTTCCATATATTAGGAAATGATTATCACGATAAGTTTAGCGAACATCCATCATCTCATATAGATACAAAAAAAAAAAGGAAAAAATGGTTTTTTTTCTCCCTGTAATGAGAACTCTTGGGATCTACCCTCTGAATAACTTGCGAGTAACCGTACGGCAGTGTTAACTATAATAATCGCCGCATCCGGCATTTATGGAGTACGTGCAGTGTGGCTTCTGTGCTAAGCACAGGGCAAATAGCTGAGCCGAACGTAGACCTCAAGGCAGCCCGAGTTCTCTGTGAGCCCTTCAACAAACCGACCTGGAGCGTTCCGTGTAGTGAGCTCTCCGCTCACAGTGGGTCCAGCAAGAGTAACGGCCTCACTGCTCCAGGGGAACAGTGGAAAGTAGATGTGTTACCATCACTGAACCCACTGCTCATTAGCAAGTGCTAACCGGGGCTGCCTGCACTTGGAGGGGTGCTGGTCACTGTGCCGGGTACAGAATGCCTGATGGATAGAGTCCCGCCCTCCACAGGTGATACAGCTGTAATCTGCGCAGGGTGGCACACAGCTACTCAACTGGAATCAGTAAAAAGAGAGAGAGGAAAGAGGAGGGAGGAAGTGGGGGCAGAGGGAGGGGGAAAGGGAAAGTGGTAACGATTGACAGAGGCAAAAAAAAGGAACTCCCATCCTGATGAGGTGTCTTAATTATATGACATTTTATTTCCTTTTTTATGACTATAAAAATAATATATATTCAGTGGAAGATAAACAATGAAACATAGAAAATAAAACTGAAATCCTCCCGAAAAGCACCCCCAAAGGAGAATAGTTCCGTGTGCGCTATTCTTTTTTTCTTTTTTTAACATCTTTATTGGGGTATAATTGCTTTACAGTGGCGTGGATGCTATTCTGTACCTTGGCTCTGCACAAACGAGTAGACGTGAGGCTAAATAGAACCACCGTTTACACACTGAATACATCCCTTTCATTCACTAAACAATATGCTGTAGACTTTTCACAGGTCAGTTCGTTAGCTTCTACCTCAATATTTGAAAGTTTTTCATTATATTTCATTCCATGGTTTACCATAATTTATGTCACCAGTTCCTGATTGGTGGCCATTTGGATTTTTTTCTATAATAAATAATGTAAACCAAATATTTGAACATATATCTTTACCTGCTTGATTTCTATACAATAAACTCTAAGGAGGAATCCCTGGGTGAAAGGAGAGGACCTCAGATATCGCCAAACTGGCCACATTACAAAGCTTGTACCAATTTAAGCTCCGGCAAAATGCACGACAGTACCAACTTCCAGTATGTTTTTAATCTCTGCTAAACTAATAGGCTTTTACCATTGTTGAATTTCCTGTATCTCAGGGATGCCGAGGGGAATATTATTAGCCTCTTGTATTTCTTTCTTTTGTTGAATTGCCTGTTTGTGGCTCCTTGCTTTATCTTTCTATTAAGTGGTTCTTTTTCTTATTGATGTCTAAGAGCTTTTAATATTTAATGAATATTCAGTCTTTTAAAATTGTCACATATGTTGCAAATATCCTTTCCAAGTTTGAAGAAGCATTATAACTTAGTTAGCTGCACAGCCTTGAAAGTTCAGATTCTGTGCCTACAAGAAAGTATTGTACTGAGATTAAATAAAAATAACGCATATAGGGACTTCCCTGGGGGCACAGTGGTTAAGAATCTGCCTGCCAGTGCAGGGGACACGGGTTCGAGCCCTGGTCCGGGAAGATCCCACACGCCGCAGAGCAACTAAGCCTGTGTGCCACAACTACTGAGCCTGTGCTCTAGAGCCTGTGCACCACAACTACTGAGCCCACGTGCCACAACTACTGAAGCTCGCGCACCTAGAGCCCGTGCTCCGCAACAAGAGAAGCCACCGCAATGAGAAGCCCGCGCACCGCAACGAAGAGTAGCCCCTGCTCACCGCAACTAGAGAAAGCCCGCACGCAGCGATGAGGACCCAACGCAGCCAAAAATAAATAAGTAAATTAATTAAATAATAATGCGTATAAAATTCTCACTACAGAGCTTGGACTTAGCAAGTGCTTCAAAGTCAGTTTATAAGTGTTGCTTGCAGATTCCTTTACAGTAACTTTGATACATGTATCATTTCATCACCTAGTCCTCTTATTAATACTTTCTGCCCTTGCGATTGAGCTAGGAAAGGTCTTGACTATATATATTCTCTTATGTGTATTTCAGGCCTTTTTTTTTTTTTTTCTTAATAAGAGTCTGTGTCCTATGCTCTAATGATCACTCTGCAGACACCCTCTGGTCCCTTGCTTCCCTTACTCTTTCTTTGCCCTCCTGGTCTGCTCTGGTTGAACCTCGCTGCCTGCCCTGTGCTCGCACTCACCTCCTGCTTTTCTCTCTCCCCCTTTTATCAGAACGCCTCCAAAGGGTCGCCTCTGTCTCCTTCTCTGTGCCCAGCCCATTCCAATCAAGCTTTGCCCCGTTTCCCACACTCTGCACCCCGAGTCTCCACCTGACCAGATGCTCCGCTCACCACTCATCTTACTTAAGCCTCAGCGTCACCTGACAGAGCCCATCTCCGCCTCTTCAAATCCTCTCTTCATTTGCTGTCTGGGTCATTGCTTCCCAGGTTGTCCCCGTGTCACCAGCAGCTCTTTCTGGGTCATTCTGCTGCGTTCCCCTCCTCTTTCCTGACTGCTGCATCATGGAGTGTCCCAGGCTTACTTCCTAGCCTGCTTCTCTTCTTCCTTCACCCTCACAGCCTAGGGCATCTCAAACAGCCCCCTGAATTTAAATTCCGTCTTTTCTTATGCCTCCTAAATTCACATCTCTAGCCCCGATTTCTCCCTGAAATTCAGACCCGCTTATTCAGCTGTCTACCTATCATCTCTATTTGGATGCCTAACAGGTATCTCAGATGTGATACGGGCCAGACCAGGGTCGCCATGGACTGTTGTCCAGCTTGTGTACTGCCTAAGGCAGCCAGCCAAGGGAGCCCGATGGGCGTGCAGCCCATGTCCAGCTTCCTAAGCCCTGAGCTCAGGTGTGGGCTCCAACCGCAGAGCAGAGGAGGTACCTTCCATGGGGGTGCCTTTCTAATTCTCTCCAAGTTGCCTTATAGGTTAGCTGAGGCCATGACCAAAGTATATCTTTTGATTTCTCCCCACCTCTAACCTGCTACTCTCAATATACAGCACCATTCAATTGAGAAAAAGGAGGAGAAGAAGGAAGCTGAAGAGGAAAGGGGAGAAAAGGGGAGGAAAGGAAATTTAGCCTCTTTATCTCTTTGCCTTAGCCAGTCGGATTCCCAAAGGTACCCTGAATCTGACCTCTCGTCCCCCCTCTTCTGCTCCACTGAGGGTCTAAGCCCCTACTATCTCTGGGCTACTGCAAAGCCTCCCAGCTGGCCTCCTGGCCACCACCCCTGCCCCTCTGCACAGACAGAAGCTTCCTAAGACAGAAATATTCTCTTACCACTCACCTGCTTAAATACTGCCAGCATCTTCCTGACTCAACCAGAGTCAAACCCAAACCCTTTCCTGCAGATTACAACTTTCCCACTTACTCATCCACCTCGGTTCCTGGGGCTCGCTAAGCTGCGGCCACACTGGCCTCCTTCCCGGCTCAGATACACCAGCTCCCAGCTGCCTCAGAACCTTTGCACTTACCAAACCTTCTCTCAACTCTTCACACAGCCACCTCCTTTTCAGTATTCAAGTCCGAAGTATATGTTACCTTCTCAAAAAAATCCTTCTTTTGACCAAATTGGCTAAAAGAGTTCTCCCTTTCTCACTGTCACTTTCGGTCTCATTTCTCTAATATACCTTCTTTACTGCATCTCTCACTTCGTGAGATTACCATATCCACCCCTCGGCTTCCTTGTCATCAGTCTGTCCCACCATCGCCCACCAGGTCCATTTTAGAGGTCCAGGATCTCTCTGCCTTGTACCTGCCCCACCTCCGGTGCAGAGAACCGCCTGGCACGCAGCAGGCTCTTGGTGAGTTGACTGATTAGATGGACTGATGAGGGGCGGGGGCGATGATGCAGGCCGAAAAGACTACAGGTAGAGGAAAGGAGAAAAGAGGAGAACCAAGAGAGGGGGAGAAGGGGGCAGGAAAATGGAAGATGGGACGCAGACTGGGAGGAGGAACCGCCCCTACGTAGCAGGACCAGGAGAGAGAAAAGATGGGCAGAGAAGACGGGGTTGTTCTCTGGCACCAGAGTGAAATCCCGCAGAGCTGGCGCCGCCCCCTCTGCGCGGCCACGCCACCCCAGTGTACAGGGCGAGGGGCTCCCGAGCGCCCCCTGCAGGAGGCGGTCCCACACTACACCCAGGAAGCCGGCGGTTTGCACGGATCTGGGGCCCCGGGCCCTTAGATCTGCCCCCAGGCCAGGGGAGGCCCCCAGATGAGCTCAGTGGGGGGATCGAAGAGCAAGGCCGCTAAGAGCTGACCTGACGTTGAGCCTCACATGCTTACCCCGCTGACAGTCCGGGGGAGTCTGAAGCAAGCCTGTCTCTGCTTCCTCCCACGTTCCCCTGTGGCCCTCCACCCCGAATTGCACAGAAGCTCTGAGAATAGAGTGCCCTGGCAGTCCTGCTTGAAGATAGAGAAAGGTCCAGAAGCCCAGCCCTGAAATCAGCTTCCCAGCAGTTTTCTCAACGTTAAAAAAAAGATATTTACTGATTGATTTACGTGGCTGCATCGGGTCTTAGCTGCAGCTCGTGGGCTCCAGAGCACGCGGGCTCAGCAGTTGCGTCGCGGGTTTAGGTGCCCCGCAGCATGTGGGATCTACGTTCCCCCGCCTGGAATCGAACTAGTGTCCCCTGCCTTGCAAGGTGGATACTGGACCACCTGGGAAGTCCCTTCCCAACGTCTTCAGTGTCTTCTCATCAGTTGCAGAGTGGCGGCTTCTACCAGCTGAACGTGCATCTTAACGCTTTTCAAATTGAAACCTTTTCCCGGTAGTCTTCGAAAGTATCATATCCCTGAAAGGACAAAGAAGGGGATGGGACCCCCTCCCCAGAGAGACCCCAGGTGAGATCTCGCCACCCCTGCTGTCTCGCTTCAGCTCCAACGCTCAGTATTACATTCTGTAATATCAGTATCGGTAATTGTTGGCATTCGTAATTCAGTATTAACCTACTGAGCGCGGCCACTGGCAAGGCGGGGGTCGTTTGGGTGGGGAGGGGGGACGGAAAGAGAGGGTGGGTGATGGATGGAGAGGGTGACAGCACAAGTAGCAGGAGCAGATGCTGGAGCCAGTGCTCCAAAGCCACCCCCGCGCCCACCGAGAGCTTTCTGGGTGCGGCTTCTCCTTGGATTTGGGGACCCCAGCAGCACTGAGATCACGAGTCAGCACACCCCGAATGTGCTTATCTCAAAGCCACCTCAGACTTATTTCCGTGCCCTCAGGAGACAGACCGGCACGACAGGCAGAAAATGATATCGACAGGCTGGTCACTCGGGGAGGCTCTCTCTGCCAGCTTCCTGTCTGTTTAAAATACCGGGGCTTTGCCTGAACGCGGGATTTTGCAAAGCCCACCTGGACAAGCTCTCGGAGCACCCCCAGCAGCCTCTTCCACGTGTCAGCCATGGGTTTTATTTCCCCACATTTCTCCTGGGAACACCAGGACGCCGGGTGCCTTTGAATCAGATGTGAAATCCTGCAGGACCTGGTTAGGTGACCCTTGAAACAAAGTGGACAGAGACCCTAACCTTGTATGGTCTCACGCGAGGGAAATGACTTGCAGAACACTGAGCGGTGACGGCCCATATAAAGCTTGTTCTGATGGCAGGGACTCAAGCAAGCTGTGCAGGAGGCCACACGGTTTACAACGGCGAGGTCTGCTAATTGCACAACAGGGCTCAGCAGATGGCGTGCGGCCCGGAGCGTAACTTTAGCTAGATTCCCCATGCCCGGTCTCCACGAGTTCCAGACACACAGTGGAAGATTCTTTCTGTCCCGAGCCAAACTCGAGGAGAAGAGATCAACATTGCATTTCTCTGAAAGATAACACGCTGTTCCAAGGGAGGGCCCGCTGGTTAAATCAGATCTTTGTCTCAGCTCGCACCTAGAGAATCCATGTCACGTCTCTGAAGGGCTCTCCTCTGGATTCCAAGTTGCCAGTGATTCAAGAACTCAATTGGCAGTTCGTTTACTGATGGTTATAATTTGTACAAAGTTTCCTTACTCAAGTTCAAGGGAACTTGGCATGGCCCTTCCCTTGTTCATTCATCCGATCTGCTCATTTGTCTTTGCAAAGGGCAGCGTCCTCCCCCTCCTGTGTCACTGGTTCCTGGTGGGTGTGGACGCAACAGGATCTGTCTCTGGTGCCTGTTCCCCCTACCCACCATTGATGGTTTGGTGTATCCAGCTGATCTCAGTCAGAGGTCCCCTTCCTCTTCCTCTGCTCCCAGGGAATCCTTCTGGAAGTTGTGTTCCCTCTTTCCAAGACGGTGATGTTCCCAGGGAAAGGAGGCCAGTCCCTCAGGGCTGGCACATGTGTTCAGGGCAAGACCCGGTACCACCTCGTGTCTTGGTCCCCTCCCCCCTTATCTCACTGCCCCCTGGACCTCAGGGTCCCCTTTGCTTGTAACTCCACATTGCTCTCTGACTAGCCTGCGCCCTGGTTTACATCTCACTGCGTCTGTCACTTCTCAGACTCACAGCTGCATCGGGAAAATACAAAGAATGCAATTATTTACCCATTTGGAATGCAGTGAAGCTTTATGAGGGGACCACAGAATGTCATCTATTCCAGACCTTTGGGAGAAAGCCGACCTGCTGAGTGGGCGGCTCTGGGGGAGGTGGGGGAGGAAGAGATGTTAGCTCTCATGCCCAGGCTGATGAGCGTACAGAGACATGTATTTTGTGTTCTGGAATGCAATCAGTAGGCCCACTAGGAGGAAGCAGGGCTCTTTGGAGGTACAGCTACTGCCAAGTCTAGGCAGGAAACAGGCGAGAGGAGCTGAGATACGTTGTGATGAAAGAAAGCGGAGACTGATGGGTCACATGAAAAGGACGTAGGAGCCAAAGTGGAAGGCCTCCCAGTGGCTAAAGAGGGTGAAATAGAAGAACAGAAGGGATTGGTAAATGCAATTGATTGAAATACACTAAATAGGTAAAAACCCAAGAGTCCATCACCATAATCATCCTCATCATTTGAGAGAGAGATTCTCATCCCCCCCGAAAAAAGAAAAAAACGAGCAAACCAACCAACCAACCAGCCAAGAAACGCAACCTTTGGACACCACGGGAAGTAACTAGGGCACCAACTCCTTACTCTGAAAGTGAGCCTCAAAAGGAAAGAATCAAGCTCCCCTCCAGCCCTTCCTTATGAACTGTATTCGAGGGTAATGAAACAGACGCCGTTTCTAAGTGGATGAGGGAAAACCACTTTATTGAAGGAATCTCACTGAGCAATGGGAAAAGGTAATGAATCTGTAAAAACAGCCTTTTGCAACCTCTAATGAAATGATTGATCAAGCCACCCTCGCCAGTGAATGGTCTGCACGTGAAGGGGCGACTGCACGTCCGTGTGACAACGGGAGACTCGCTGAGCATCCCGCTGGGTGGGCAACGGGACCCCGCGCACCTGCGGATGGGATGCGCTGTGGGCCGCCCGGCACCTCCTGTGAAAACTCCTTACCAGAACGGTTGAGTCGAAACCAAATCATGCCTCCAGAGCTAACTCCTGGAGACAGGACCCAAAAGAAGAAAGTGAACCTCAAGGAAGGGAGCAGACAAACCCAGAAAGCGGGGCATCCACGGGACAGTGACCCTGCGTCTGCCGTCAGCCCAGGGCACACAGGGGCGCGGGGACAGAAATAGGCGCTTCTCCAGTTTAGGAGACACAACAACCTATTTTGTAATAACTTTTAATGGAGTGCAACCTGTACAAACGTGGAGTCCCCATGCTGTACGTCTGAAGCTCATATAACATTGCAAATCAACCATACTTCAATTAAAATAACATATAATACCGTTCCACAAACAAAATGAAAATAACCCACAAATAACAGAATTGCAGCTGACCAGGCAATTTACAGAGAAGCAACCTCAGGTGGTAGACAGTGTGTTACGGCATCGTCAGTAATCCAAGAGATGCAAAGAAATCAACAAAAGCCTTTTTTTTAAAAAAAAAAAGAGACACATACCACCCAACAGCTATTTGTAGACCTCATTTGGATCCCACGTAGAACAAATCAGCTTCAAATAAAAAGTTTAGACAGTTGAGCGAGTTTAATCACAGGCTGGGAGTAGGAGGGCCCCAGGACCTACTCGGTGTCATGATGGGCTGTGGTCATGTAAAAATAAAAGTCTGTATTTTTTAGAGATACACCCAGAAGCAGCAGTGGGGAAATGATACCAAGTCTTCGTATAAGGATTTCATTCCACTATCATCTCTGCTTTTCAGTATGTTTGACATTTTCATAATGTAAAAACTTTAAACGTTGAGAGGATTTCAGGTGAATCTAAACCTTATCGTGCGAGCTAATGATTAGAGCACCTCGCTTACATTCTGCTTCAATGTTAAACGAGAGGCGGTTGGTGTCTAGTTCTCAGCCTTTCTTCTATGAATTCTAATGGTGACAACCACCTAGGCATCAAAATTACAGTGGACACCCGGAATTCTAGAATATCAGGTCACGTGGTGCTTATTGGACAGGCTTCCAGAGCCATTTTGATGAGTTTGCAGGACTCAGTACTTTTAAAAACATTCTTAGGGGCCACACTGATGCTGGGAGGGCAGGAAACGGGGGGGTCTGAGAGGATGCCTTGTAGGGACGGAGTCCCCTGTCTCAGGGGGACACGCACGCCTCATTCTCCTGCTGAGCTGGGACATTGCCTGGTGGGGCCCTGGGGGGCTGGGTGAGACCTACTTACTGTCCAGCCTCTACTTCCGGCCATGGGGGGACTTCACTTCCCTACTTCCCTGGAGCTCCCCGAGGCCAGGACTTGTTCTGGCTGGTGAACGCAAGCAGAGATGACGTGTGTTACTTCCAGGAGGAAACATTTAAGAGGCGGTGCCTGGCTCTCCAGCTCCCCTTCCCTCTGGTGCAGACGCGGCCACCAGAGGTGACACCACCCACCCAATGACATCACAGACCAGGGAGAACCCCTGGCCCACCCCCCATCTCTGTCCCTCTCCCAAGCCACTGAGGTTCGGAGTGTTTCCTTACTGCAGTGTAAACTGTCTGATACTTTCTAATAGGGAGTGAGAAAATGGGGTGGGCATTGTGGGGGGTTTTAAATGTCTTATGTTTGTTTACTTTGTACATCATGTGTTACTACTATAATATTCCCAATTACTGCAGGTTTACTGTGGTGAGCTTTACTTTGTACACATGACCCTATTCCAGTCTCACCACAAGCTATGTGTAAGCTTTCGTTATCATCTCCATTTCGTATCTGAGACAAGCAGAAGCTCAGAGAGGTTAGGTAGCTCACTCAAGGTCACACAGTGGGTCTAAGGCAGAGCCAGGACCAAACCCAGGCAGCTCAATGCTAGAGAACAGCTCTTAACTATAACACTATCTTTTTACTGTATGAGGGTCCCATCTCTTACGTTTGCAGGGGTTCTGTTCCTGTTCAAATTGGTTTATTAAATACTGCTTTAAAAAAAAAAAGACAAAACAGAACTATTTCAGAGAGCAGTTCAATAAAACAGTAACTTTGAGGCCAAGGCCTTGAGGCTTACAAATCGTTCTCTTCACTGTAGCCTGTATAACAACAGTACCCGTTTCCAAGAACAAAACCAAAAACTCTTCACAAATTGCTGTGTTTATTGGAGAACAACTTGCCTCACAGATCACTTCTGGCTGGATAAACGGTCACGTTGAAGCCTCTGAAAGTTTCCCAGAAGTTTCGGTTAGAGGCTCGCTCCGTGGGCAGCTCTACCGCAGCGAAGACCGCTCCACGTGGGAGAAACTAGCCTCGGCTCGACCCCCAAACCCGCAAGGTCCCTCCTGCTTTCCATCTTCTTGGGGCTGCGTCTCCTGAGCGTACCGTGTGTTTGGTACTTTTCTAAGTGATTCACGTGTGTTGATCCTGACAGGAACCCTCCTTCCTTCCCAGATGGGGAGATTGAGGCACAGAGCAGTTAAGTACGTTTCCAAGGCCTCACAGCTAGTGCCCAGCAGGCCCAGGGGGTGACCAGGAGACCCGGCCCTGGATCCAGGGCTCCTTATCACAACAGCACCTGCCTCACCCCCAGCCCCTGTTTCCAGAGACCCCCCCCCCACCCCCGCCAGAGGCCGCCTGGAATAAGGCAGGAGGCCGCACGCCACCCTTCAGAGCCCACACCCGCTTCCCTCCCGAGTCATCCTGGATTCCCATACGCTTCACTCTCCCACGTCAGCAAATGTTACGGCTCTACCTCCAAAGCAGACCCCGGGCCCAGCACTCCTCACCACCTCCCAGCTCTCGCCATTGTGGTCGCCATCGTCTTTCACCCGGAATCTCACCACAGCATCCCACCTGCTCTGATTCCACTCTTCCTTCGATAGTGTTCCCTCCACAGCAGCTAAAAACATACACCAGATCACGTCTCTCATCCTATAGTCTATTTATTTATTTATTTAAAAAATTTTTTAATTCTATTTATTTTTGGCTGGGTTGGGTCTTCGTTGCTGTGCTTTCTCTAGTTGCGGCGAGCGGGGGCTACTCTTTGTTGCGGTGCGCAGGCTTCTCATTGCGGTGGCTTCTCTTGTTGCGGAGCATGGGCTCTACGTGCGCGGGCTTCAATAGTTGTGGCACACGGGCTCAGTAGTTGTGGCTCCCGGGCTCTAGAGTGCAGGCTCAGTAGTTGTGGCTTGCGGGCTCTAGAGCGCAGGCTCAGTAGTTGTGGCGCGTGGGCTTAGTTGCTCTGCGACATGTGGAATCTTCCTGGACCAGGGCTCAAACCCGTGTCCCCTGCATTGGCAGACAGATTCTTAACCACTGTGCCACCAGGGAAGCCCCCATCCTATGGTTTAAAAAGCATCCTAAGGTTTCCACCGCACTCGTCCTGAGCTAGACTCTGACCTCCCTGCCTTTCCCGCCCTAGCATCCTTAACCCACCAATTAGCAGGCTGGGAACATTTCTCAGTAATCTTCCCAGGCTACCCCTACCTGGAAGTCAGTGAATTTATCATCTGTAATGCTCGGGGAAGGGGGAGGCATATACAGAATTCATAGTACACACGTAAGTTTTCTTGTATTTTATTGTAAAATTTCAAAAGGATTTTGCATTCAGCGCTGTAATACATTGAACCATTGGGAAAAACGGGTGGCCAGGAAGAAGCCATGCTCCCTGCCTGGCTCGGTGAATCTGGAGCCTGGGAGCATGTGAGGTCACATCACACATTACCTGGGGCCCCTCTCCTGCTTTTCTTCTGACCTCAGACTGGTTTATCAAGTTCCTACTCTCCCTCCATCTGAAGTGTACAGAGATCACTATGGGAGTCAACTCCCTCAGAACCGCTTCTTGGCGTGGGAAAGTCAGATGCTCCCACAGCTCTGCAGGAAAATAAAAATTGGTTATGACTCTTAAAAACATGATGGATGTTGAAAAGTCAATGACAGTTGCTGGTAAGGCAAAGTTTTGCATGTTCTGCAGCAGGATGAAAACAGCAAATCTTTAATCGAGATAGAGAGTTGTGATCAAAGAAAGGAAGTGCAGCCCATGGAGAAGTGATCGCTTCTCCTCACCCCCCACGTACGCGTTCCCCAAGCCACCCCAGTGCGCCCCCAGCAGACACCTCAGTCCCCTGGACTCTTCCTGCATCTGGACCCACTGCCAGCACTGTATCCTCCCTCTTATGGGTCTTTCACCCAAAGACCGGTCTGGGGCTCTAATGAGAAGAAGGGAAGGGGCCAACCAGTCTCTTTTTAAATTTTTTTTCACTGAAAACATATATGAATAAATACGGTCACAGAAAAAATTCAAATAAACAGGATATACAATGAAAAGTAAATTTCACAGTGTAATGGTTCAGAGCATAGATTTCAGGCAGAATGCCAGGGTTCAAACCCAGCTCCTCCACTGCCAGCCTGGGTGGCCTTAGGCAAGTTATGGAAACTCCCTGCTCCTCAGTCTCCCTGTCTGTAAAATGGAGATTAAGTTTGTTAATTCATGTAAAGTTCGCAAATGGGTGCCAACACATGGAAGCTCTGTGTGGAGAGATGATGTTATTGTCATTGTTGAGATTTCCTTAGACTTTGAGGGAACCAGAGATAACAGGTTCTCATGTATCCTTCTGGACCTTGTTTATGCATTCATAAGTACATCCCCTGCTTTTTACATGAAAGGTAACATGCCAGCACACTTCTGCAGAGAAGCTCGTATGTATCTCTACCTCATGCCTTTCATACAAACGTTCCTTGTGTGACCCGTTCCTGTTGATGGACACTTAGGTCATTCCCCTATTACGTAGTCACAAATACTACGGTAATACAGCCTTTTACATGACTTGGTGTGTATTTGTGAGTATATCTGTAGACTAAACCCCTTGCAGTTGAACTGTCGGACCCAGGCTCTATTCATATGTTGCACGTTGATAGGTGTGGCTGAATTGTCCTCTAGTCCATTTTCCACAGGGTCACCCCTAGGGCATCTGAGTTGAATCCCCCCAGGTAACACCAGGAAGCTCTTTGTGTGCAGGAAGCTGTTCCCCTCCCAACGGGCTGGTGCCCTCCAGAGGATTCCTGATGCCATGCTTCCCACATCTGGTGGGCGGGGCTTCTCATCTCTGCCTGGTGTTACCTGGAGCAGGTATCTTACTTTTTCTGCCCATTTGTACGTTATCTGTTTCTAACCCTTTCAACACTTCCATGGTAATGTAGGCTTTAAACTTCCACTATTCAGGTCAAATATGGAAATCCCTTATCTCCCATGCATCATTTCCTTCTGACTTAATGATGGATTTATTTAGTCTGTTTTCTATGCTTTCTAGAACTCAGAGAGCACATCATCTTTTTTAATGGGTGGGCCATTTGTCCTTCCGGGGGAGGGAGGAGCATCATAGAGTCAGGGCTGCGAATTAACTATAAAAGTCATTTTCTTGAAAGTCAGGTGCTCTCCCATTACGGGCCTCACTTCCATGCCCCTTATTCTTTGTTTCCTCCAACGGAACAGCTCACACGCTTGTAAAGCAGGTTCATTATCTGGCATCTTCTGTAACAGAGAATGCTCCCCAGTGTTGGAATTTTCCTAACCAACAATTCCCTTCAGAGTCGTGGTCACCAGGAGGACTTTTTGCAGTTAGTGGGATTGTGATTGGCTCTTTTGGACTGGGCATCGGGAAGGCTGGAATGAGGGCCCCGCTCAGCCAGCATCTGAGATCTCCTCCAGGCCCTTAAGAAGCCTCAGTTTCCCCAACTGAAAAAGTAGGGCCAGACCGTCAACCCCAGCCAGAGCAAAACCTCTGTGATTTTTATAAACTCTTCCAGATGGCCTGTATCTGCCAGTAATGTTCGTGACCATTCTTCCTCCAAAAATGTCCTTCTTTCCAGAAATACGTACAGAAACAATTAAGAGAATATTTTAAACACACATTAGATTTGCTCATTTATTCCCCTCAAAGACTGTATCTTTTGAAGTAAGTACGACGTAAATCAAAGGGCCAGAGAGGTAGTTGCTACCTAAAAACAACAGCAACAGCAAACTCCGACCTAAATTATAAGGCCACCTTTGAGGGTGGAGTGTTTGCAGGGAGGGATGGGATTAAGGTGGGGTCTACAGTAAAATGTTACTCTGGGGCCTCCTTTTAAATGACCTGTAGTGGGAAATTAGAATTACTGGAAAGAAATTTAAATCCTTAAAAAAAAAAGGAAGAAAGGAATCTGTCATTGTTTAAATATTTCTTCTGTGGTTTAGCACAAGTTTCCAAGATTTATATCTGTAGATTGTGAAAACTCCTTTCTCATGGTCAGAAATCTCATCACCTCATACCCTGTAGAAGCATAAAGCTTATTTTCAAGTAATTGGACAAAGAGCAAACAAAGACTTAATAAAGAAAATGAGTGTCTGTTTATGGACTGGTGGAAGCAAATTTTTTCTTGGTATTTAGTGGAAAGAATAGCCAGGGGTACTAATGCATCAGAGTAGTTTGGGTTTAATGTAAACAGTACAACATCAAGAGGAAAATAAAATCTGGACACAGATTTCCCCTGGAACAAAATAGCAATTACTGTTACATTAACAAGGCTCTTTTCTTAATCTAAAAAGCTATGTTCCCTGCTTGACCTTCTACTTGCTCTATGTTCCTGAAATCATTTCTTTATTTCCCACTGTCCACCCTTTTTAGCCCCATTGGTTACTTCTGCGGATAAGATCCAGAAAACTGGGTGTTTCTTCTGATAACTGGATCTAGATCTCCCTTTTACTCATTTCATGCTAAAGCTTATCCTCAAGGTAGTTGTTCATTTATTCATTTACTTAACAAATACTTGCTTAACACCAACCGTGCCCCCAGCACCGAGAAATGTGTGCGGGGGAAGGAACCGTCCTTGCCTTCCAGGGATTTACGATCTAAAGTTTGCCTCGGGAAGACAGATGAATCCAAAGTTACCAAGTCATGTAATTGAATCCCGCAAATACTTATTGCAAGTCTGCCGTGTGCTAGGCACTGGGAATACAAAACTAAATGAGATGCAGTGGAAGTCCCAGTTCAGTGGGGAAACAGACCAGGGCAAGCAGGCAGCTCTGCTCCGATGAGCTCAGGTCTGTAACACAGAGATGTGCACACTGTGGACACAGTGTGGAGAAACACAGAAGGGAAATGTGGTTCATTCCACCAGGAGGAGCCAGGAAAGTCTCCTTAGAAGGGGCCACCCTGTTCATGACGTGATGTCTGACCAGGAATTTGCCAGCTGGACATGGTGATGGGCTCGTTACCAAGCAAAAGAAGTAGGGCAGGGAGGGGGCATGGTCCACTTGGAGAAGGCAAGTGACCGTCACATCTGGAGCCTTGGATGCAGGTGGACAGCACAGCAAGGTGAGGCCAGGCAGGGTGGCCAGGGCAGCCATGCAGGGCTGGGCGCTCCTTGCCAAGGGGCTTGACTTTAGCTTATAGTCTAGGTGATTGGAGCCACTGAAGAGTTTAAGCAAAGATGTTATATGATAAGATCATTAAAAGAGATGCCCCAAAGTGGACAGCATGGACGGCCACTGCCTGTGGGAGTTCACATCGCAGCCCCACAGCCTACTGGCTGTGTGTCCTAACTCAAGCGACCCAGCCTTCTTGTGCCTTGGTTTTCCCATCTGTGAACAAGGTAGAGAGAGGGTACAGGAGTAAAGACAGGAAGGGCTTGGGAAGGGGCCTGGCACGTAGTGAGTGTTCGTTAGGTGTCACCTGCTATCATTAGTAAGATTATCATCATGGTTTTAGTCGTTACGTCACTAGCCTTTGTCACAAGGCAAGTGCGATTTGAGCTAGAGTTCCCACCAGGGAAGGAGAGCCCATCTTTTCTCTCCGGGCTTTTGGTGAAGCAGTCACAGCCAGGGCAGGGGTCGAGTCTTGCCCTCCTACAGCATCGATTGGGTTCCATGGATCTGCTCTGTCTCCATGGTACAGCAGGGAGGTGTGGTTCTCTAGCAGGGTTCCGGAAGGAGTAGCACCTCCTGTTTGCCATGCTGGGTCTCCACCAAGACCAGAGGCACGAAGGGTGGAACCAGGCAGGACCCTGCACAGCTCTCTCATTACACAGGTGGTGAAACTGCGTCACCGCATCCTCAGAGGCTTCTTCTGTGGTCCCACCAGTGCTTCATCTCAAAACTGCAGCTGGAACTCAGGTCAGCTTTCTCTGTCACTCCATGCCAGTGGGATCACAGAGGGGTCCTAGCCTTGTTAGTGGTTTATTGTCTCCTGGGAGATCGCCCACCTGGCTCAGAGGATGAATGCTCTTCATATGACTCAGAATGAGAAAAAACCTCTTTTTCCCAGGCCATAGACCTCCTAAGACACCTGTCTCTTTTAAAGAAAGGAGAAACAAGCATCCTTCGCCCAGAAACTCTGGATCCAGAGAGTCTCTCTCAAATCCCTCCAGTAACCCACGTGGAGACTTTCCCTACTGCTTCCTGCAACACTGATCTCGGTGACATTTCTCTCTTTTTTTGTTCCCAACCACTTCTTACCTCCATTGCTCCTGGAGCAGTTTCTCTCTGGAGAGTTTCTCCAAGCCCATCACAAAAGCCCCACCTTCCACCAGGAGATGCAGCCCCAGGCATCTCCACTCACATTAGCTGTGTGAAACAGGAGGGGAAGGGGTGATCTGTGGCCCGGAACAACCCCTGGTTTTCACACATCTCAGCGATGACACTGGCTTTTTCCTTCTCCTCCAGGAAGACTTTTGACAATAACACTCCCGTAGGTTAGCAGCAGGCCTGGCCCTGGTTTTATTGTCGAGCTGGGTTCTGTTTGAACCGCGGCGCATTCCATTCTCCATTTAGTTTGGGACAAACCAGAGAGGGAATGTACCGTGAACAGAACAGAACGCCGCTCTCAGGAGGAAAGAGACTGAGTTGCAGACCTCTGGCCAAATTAAATTCATCTTTGCTACCTCCACCTCCAGATTATGCCTCACTCATTAACTAGTTCTATTCAGCTTAAAAAGGGTAAAAGGGCAAAGTTGGAAGCCAAGCCGTAACTAGAGGCAACTTTGTGGTGATGGTCAAGTCCCCCATGTTTGGCCAGGAGTGACGCAGCCAGGGCTGTGCCTAAGAACTCTGCTTCTTTTGTAAGAAGTAGAGAAATGACTGAACAATAGATATACATCATTATCACGAAACATGTAAATAGATGTTTTGCTTGCTGTCTGACGTTGCATGCGCAGAGAACTTGAACTATATTGCGTGGCTGATTCTGTCTGAGAGTGTGGATGGCCTTATTAGGAAAAGGTGGTGCTTTGTTGTGAAGGGCAGTTTCAAAGGAACACAGGCGTCTCTTTCTCTCTCTCTCTCTCTCTCCTGGGAGAACTGTAATGAGTGAAAAGGACTTTCTTTAGTGAGTAGATTCTAACAATTCAGTGTGAGAGTAGGGACCCCACATATTTTGTGGTTCCGGAACCAGGCCCTGGTTTGAAATAACTCATACAATCTATATGAAGCTTTTTTTTTATCAGCCCAGGCTGATAATTCCAACAGTCCTGGACGTTTTCACATTTGTCTGTTCAATTTCAAAGCTGAACTCATCCTCTGAAGATGGTGCCAAGCTTAGAGCAATATTACCAGCCACCTCTGAGAAAGATACATCAATAAAGAAGACTTTTTTCCAGCCTGGGTGGACCCAGAAAAAACAAAAACCTCTTTTCTAGCTCTCTACTATGTAAGGCATACTTTTAAAAACATATATGTGTACGTATTTTAGATTTTAAAACAATCACTAACTTAAAGGAAGTAACAAGTACAGTACAAATAATTCTTCCCCTTAGACTATTTACGAGGAAGTTTCTAATCCGATGCCCTATCCCCCCCAAACACAAGCAAGGACATTCTCCTCCACAACCATTATACAACCTTGCAAAGCAGGAAGTTAACAGTGATGCATTACTACCTCCTAATCCTCAGCCTGATTAAAATTTCGCCACTTACCCTAATGTTTTCTTGGTAGCGAAAGGAGACAGTTTGGAATCACACATTGCTTTCTGCTGTCATGTCTCTTTAGTTTCCTTGCATCTGGAACATTCCTCAGGCTTTCCTTGACTCTCATGACTTGACAGCTTTGAAGATGACAGTCCGGGTCGTTTATAGAATGGCTCTGAGTCTGGGTTTGCCTGATGTTCTCTCATGATGAAATTCAGGTTCTGTGTATCTGGCAAGAGTATCACAGAAGTGATGCTGTGTTTTTCTCACTGCGTCTTATCAGTTCATGATTTCAGTTTGTCTTGTTACTGGGGATGTTCACTTTGATCCCTTGATGACGTGATGTCTGTCAGACCCTTTTTTCCCCTTTGTAATCAGTAAGTATTTTAAGGGAAGTGATTTGAAACTAAAGATATTACTTTTGTATTTAACGAAGAGTCAGTATTTTAACTCAGCTAAGACTTTGGAGACGTAAGTTCCAGATCTGGTAGAAAAGAGGCAAAACAGCTCTCCCAAAGCAGAGACCCATTGCAGAGTACCCTGGAAGAGGGACACGAGTGGTGTTTCCCAAGAAACTCCTAGGAGTGGCGAATTGTCTGAATCCCTGGAGGTAACTAATGGAGAGGTGTTTGTAGGCGGATGGCATCATGGGAAAACTTCTTTGTCACTGTTAGTTTCCACCTGGACTCGTGGTACAAGATGGGGCACTTTACTGTGATGGTGTTGTGTGACTGTTGGCTTAGATTTGCCCTGTTCTTAACTCACAACAGCCTTCCAGGGGTCAGGAATTGGACTTGAAGAACTTTCAGAGGATGTCTGAAATCACAGGGCCAAGAAATTGATGAGTTTTCTGGCCAGGAATGACAGTATTGAGTCCCTTGTGGGACATCTTTTTACTAGGAAGCCACTAGACATTGGATAAAGTGGCATGACCTAGACATGGTAGCTAATAAGTTTTTAATGTCCTGTCCTATAGAATATCCTAGATAAAGGTAATGCTAATATCATTGTCAATTCAAAACATGAGGTCAATGGATGTTGAACGACGAGCCCTTCAGCCTTACAGCCAGTGCCTGAAGTCACGTTTCCTGACTCCCAGCTCTTGGGGAAGACCCTGTCAGTGGAAGTCAGAGACTGGAGACCCTTCCTCACAACACAGCCACCACCCCTTGAGGGAGGGTTCTCTTGGCTCCCACGGTCACTCTCTGAAATTGCTCCCATGCCCATACTTGCTGTAATTCCCTGGGAGCGTCATTTCCCACCTGTTATTCACGTGTCATACACAGTGGATCCAAGACCAGAACTTGTTCATCATTACAAGACTGACCCTTACAGAAATATATTGACTGTGACTGATACAATGTATTATTACAATAAACCCTTACAGAAATATATTGACTGTGACTGATACAATGTATTATTACAATAAACATTATCATAAGCCATCTTACTTAATAAAACCCCTTTAGAACCCAGAACCTTATTTGCCAGAATTGATTTTGATTATTTGGTTGGATATTTTTTCCGTATGAAGACATTTTGATTGGCCTAAAATTCTCAGAGACTTCTTTACTTGCTCTCTTATAATAAAAGGTACCAGCTTGAAACTTTCCTTGTTTTACCAACCTTGTTAGTCTTACGAATACTCAATATCTACCTTTAGCGGTTCTGACTTGGTTTTGATTATTTCCTAAAGATCTTGAATAAATTAGAAGACTTCTGCACATTTTTCAACTTGCATTTCTCCAATCTTCAAAAAACTTCCAGGATTCTACTCCATAATATGTCTAAATGTATGTAATATATATAAATGTATTGATACATTGATGTGGATATAGGTATATGTATAAAATATTCCAGGGGATCTAGAGGGTACCACATGTTTTCTATAAGGCATAATGGCCGTACAACCAAAATTTTGAGAGGCAACCACAATTTCAGACATCATGCTTTCCTGTTGACTCAGGTTCAAAATTTCTCCCCAGAAGAATTTAAACATAACATAAGAAGGTTGAAGGACATATGAGATTCCCCTGCTCTATGGAGCTGTAGAGGTAGGAAGAAAACTGGGATGAGTAGGGACCAGTGGAGGGGGGATGAGCATTGATGAGAAAAGGGAAGACGTACAGGCTGATAAGTCAAGACAGATCAGACTAGAGATACAAGGAGGAGCGGTTGGGAAGGAAGGAGCCCCCGGAAACAGAGGCCACTCCAGAAATAGACACAAAAATACCATAGCTGGGGAAGGCCGAAGCTGCAAGAAGATGAGCGTGGGCATCCTCTGTGTCCAGCTGGAATAAAGCCCTTGGGGTCAGTGGTTCTCACCCGTTCCCTGCCCTCCCCCACCCCAGCTGATTCTCCTGTTGCTGCCATGAGTGAGAACCACTGGCTTATTAGGCAACACCTTTAATTCTACCGGAATGGTTAATCCCTGACGGCTAATGATGTTGAACATCTTTTCATGTGTTTATTTTCCATCTGTATGTACTCTTTGGTAAAATGGCTCTTTGTATCCTTTGCCTATTTTCTAATTGGATTTTTTGTTTTATACTGTTAAATTTTGAGAATTCTCTCTCTATATTCTAGATACTAGACCTTTGTTGGATATGTGGTCTACAAATATTTTCTCTATGTATCTTGTCTTTTCATCCTCTTAACAGGGTGTCTCAAAAAGCCAAAGATTCTAATTTTGATGAAGCCCAATTCATCCATTTCTCTCTTTTATGGATCGAGCTTTGGCTGTTAAGTCTGAGAACTCTTTGCCCAGCTCTAAATCCCAAAGATTCTTCCCATGTTTTTAAAGAGGTTTAAAAACTCCCATGTTTTAAAAAAAAATCACAGTTTTATGTTTTACATTTAAGTCCACTATGTTTCTGGAGTTGATTTTCATATAAAGCTAAAGACTTAGGATGAGGTTCATCTTTTTGCTTTTGGATACCCAGTGGCTCTGGCACCATTTGTCAAAAGGTCTATCTTTCCCCCATTGACCAGTTTTTGCATCTTTGTAAAAAATCAGTTGGGCACACCTGTATGAGCCTATGTCTGGGCTCTATTCTATCCCACTGGTCTGTGTGTTTATCTCTGTGCCAACACCACTGCCTTGACTACTGTCCCTATACAGTGAATCTTGAAACCACGTATATACTGATTCCTCTTGCTTTACTCTTCTTTTTCAAAATTATTTTAGCTATTCTATTTTCTTTGCCTTTCCATACAAAATTTTAGAATAATCCTGTCTATATCTACAAAAAATCTTGCTGGGATTTTGACAGGAAAAAAGTAAGGCTGTTTTTTGTGCTCTGAAATGTCCTTTGGTTCCAGGACCTGCTGAGGATGGAATCTTGGCCCCATGACCTCATTCCCATCTCGCTGCTGGTTGCCGTTGTTGTTTTTTAAAAACCTCCTTTCCTCTGTTCTCAAGTTTCCTGCCTCCCAAACACATGTCAACATCAGGAGTGACACAGCCGTGCAGCTGGGAAGCCCGTGAAGCTGATGACTCAGGATGACGGAAATAAACACACTTTGTAGCACCGGCGCCCGCAGTCACAGGCTGCTGTCACCCTCTCCACCCCATCCTGGACCTTCTTCCTTTTTTCCTTCTCCAGGATCCTTTCCTGTTGTCTTGTGCAGCCCGATGTATCCCTCACTCCGTTTTCTGCCTGTATTATTGAACATCCCCTGTCTGGGAGAAACTTTCCAACAGTTGCCTTCTTCAAAAAGAACCAGAGCAGGTATACAAGGAATGGAATATACAGACAGGTCTGGGGACCCTGACCTGGACACAGGATCTGGTCACCGAAGCATTACCTGGGAAGTCTCCAGCTTGGCTGTCCTTCCTCTCCAGGGGGAGGTTGGTAATACGTGGATGTCCTGTCACTCTTCTAGGCTCTTCTTCTGAGATCCAGAGAGCACATGGAGCCCCTCCCACTCCAACAAGCAGCTTGAGCCCCCTGAGCCCCCGCATGCGGGTGGCTGCGGAGAGGCTGAGCCCCGGGGGTTGTGTGTTCTGTCTGCAACACACCATTTGGGTTGATTCTGGGAAAAGACGTAAACAAATCTCCCAAAGAAAAAAGAGTTGCAGCTGCACTATCTTACCTACCGAGAAGCACACCAGCTGGATCTTGCCTCTGCGCCTGTGTCACTGTTCCCCGCTTCCACTTCTCTGGCTTGGGAGCTCCAGTGGGGAGTGCGTTGGGCGATAAGGTCAGAGGAGCCCAGGTCTGGTGCAGTGCCCTTCCTGACAGCCACGTGACCTTGGGCTAATCACTTTTGTCTTTGTGGATTAAAAATAATGGGGTAGGGATACTAGTTCTGCAATCAATTATTCCCTAAATGGTATCAAAGAATTATTTATAATTTTGTTGGGTGTGATCATGACATCGTGAAAATAATAATGGTATCCGGGAATTGCTTCAGAATACTCTAATACAAAAGAAAAAGAGGGGAGGTAGAGACAAATGAAACAGGGTTGGCAAAGTGTTGATAAGGGTTGAAGGAGCTTTCTGGGGGGGCAATATCGTCTACTCTCTACTTTTGTGTTTGAAGTTTTCCATAATCAAAAATGAAAAGAGTCAACCATTTCACATTCTAGTAGCACCAACAAGATGGTGGACAGTAATACCCTTTGGAAACAGAGTCTTGCTATAGAAGTGCTTGTCTTCACACGGGTGCTCTAACTGAATAACTGTGTGAGGGTGCCTCTCTCTCATTGGTTGAATTTGGCTGTAAGAACAGTTGCATGTCCAGGCAGTAAACCCATTCTCACTGCCCCTGTCACCAGCTCTCCAAGTAAAGGAAAGATCAGGAACCTCTTGGAGGGCAGAAAGTAGACTTGTGGTCCATCCCAAGCCGGTCTCAGTGGCTTCTCTCTCTTTTTCATGTGTGGTGTGCTCTCCACCCCAAGTTCATGGCTGCCTGTCATTTCCTCTTAGATCTTGTGCCTCCTTTCTCTCGGGGAGACTTTGCAGTTTCCTCCTCCCCTGGATTCTCCTTGCTCTGGTCCTCGGATTCAAGAGAGGCAGAGCAGATGGACGAGGAGGATACTTGGACACAGAGAGTTGAGTCAGGCCAATGGCAGGGGTCAAGGTCAGATCACCTGCACCTTCTGCCCGGGCAGAGGTCCCCGGGCTGCCATCAGGCAATGCAGGCTGGTCAGTGTCACTGGTTCTGAGCTCTAGGACAGGACCATTCTGGGTGTTGTTTCTACAGAAGATGACAAAGACAGATCCCTTGTCCCAAGGAACGCATGTCTGGTGGTGGAGAAAGGCAGATAAACAGATGGTTACGGAATCACATTCCAGGGTTAGGCATATGTAGAGAGGATGACTAGGGTCTTAGACAAGATGCTCTAATGTAGCCTCTGGGTGTTTAGATGGTGGGCGAGGTGAGAAGCCATGTAGTGATCAGCTTCCCAGAAATGCTGACACCAGAACTCAGTGTTGAAAGAGAAGCAGCTGGTGAGTAGAAGGAATTCCACAGCAGATGTGAGGGGCGCCTCAACAGACAGACACACGTCTTCTTCCGACCTTTCTGTGGCCCTCCTCTGGGAAGAATTCTGCAACCAAACCCCAAATCCCCGCGTCAGACAGCAAGAGCACTAACTCACGTGCTTCCTCTACATGAACCTTTTAACAAGGAGGTTGTTAACAAGTGATAGGTGATTGTAGAACCACAAGAGGGTCTGGGTAGGTTTACAGAAAGGAGAACGAAGGATGTTTTTCCATGCCGGTCAGGAAAGAAGTAGATGGCCCTTTGTCCGTACCATCCATCCAGGATGAAGGAGATTTTCAAACATTGTAGGTTCTTTGTGTTACCCTCTTCCACACACAGGAAATCCTGTTTGTGTTCTGGGTCCAGTTTAATGCCCATCACTCCCATTTCCTGTGTTTATCTTGGATGATTGAGACTTGTTGTAATTATCCTTCTTTTAATGTAGAGCCTATTATCTTATCCACATTAGTATTGTTGGTTCATTATTGATAAGCTTGATAAAAGACAAATAGAACAGAATCATTAAAAATATTAACTTACTACCAAAGGCTGGCCCTTCTCTGGAGAGCTGTAAGCATTTTGAGCTTGCTTTTGATCAGTGTGCTTGCATGTAGATATCTTTACTTCCTGTTCCCGAGAGGTCTGTCCTTGAATTCCCTTTCCTTCTATCTGCGCCCAACCAGGTGGTCTCATCTACTCTCCCGCCTGCATCTCTGTCAGTGTCTCCCAGTGATAGGTCCTTAGCTTTTCCCCTCTTTCCTGAGTTCCAGACCTATCTGTCCAACCTGTACCGGACATCTCTGCTCGAATGTTCCATGGGCGCCCCAGACTTGTATGTGCCACCTCGAACTTGCTCCATGTCTTATGCTGTCCAGTACCAGGCACTCAGCCCCCGTGGGAGACACCTGGGAGCCATGCTGGGCCGCCCCCTGTAGGTTGATCCCCTCTCCACCCCCTTCCAATCCCTCTCCAGGGCTGTCCTCACACTTCAGATGGGGCGACTTCCCCTTGGGCCATTGGCATCTCTTACTTCACTTCCTGCCACTCTTCTCTCGCCTCCTGAATTCATCACTGCCACTGCTTCCAAGCAATTCCTTAAAAACCTCTATCACTTCTCTGCTTTAAATAAACCCATTGGCTTTCCGCTGCTTCAGGATAAGTCCAAATTCTTTACCCAGATGCAAGGCCTTTCACACTCAGGCCCCAGTCCATCCTTCCATCCTCACCCTGAACTCTCCATCATCAGACCAGCAGCTCTGGTCTTCCTGACCCTCCGCCATTCACTCCCTTATTGATTCCTCTCCCCGAATCCTCTTAGTCTTCTTATTTTTGTGTGTTATAAGAAGAAAAAAATTACACTAGGCAATTCCCGGGACTCCTGCCTGTTTCATTCTTTCATTTATTCCTAAGTTCAACAAACGTTTACTGAGCATCTACTGTATGGCAGGCATAGATCTAGGCTGCAGGGATACAGCAGTTACCAGGATAGGAAACCCCTGCCCCGTGGAGCTTACATGCTAGTGGGGGAGAGACAAAAACAAGCACAAAGAAAAACCAGGAATGTGTTGCACTGTGGTGAGCACCGCATAGACAAATAAAGCAGAGGAGACAGGTGGAGTGAAGGAGGTGAAGGAGTTTTGATTGTTTCTCCCCTTTCCACAGTGTGGGCACAGGTGGGATTTTCCGGTCTGTATTAGTTTCCTAGGGCTGTCGTAACAAAGTGCCACAAACTTGGTGGCTGAAAACAACAAAAATTTATTCTCTCCCAGTTCTGGAGGCTAGAAGTCCAAAATTGAGATGTCAGCAGAACGACATTCCCGGCGAAGTCTCTAGAGGAGGATCCTTCCCTACTACTTCCGGCTTCTGGTGGCCTCGCATCCCTTGGCTTGTGGCAGCCTCCCTCCAGTCCCTGCTTTCCATCTTCACACCACCTTATTCTTACAAGGATACCAGTCGTTAGACTTAGAGGCCGCCCTGAAGCCAAGATTATTGCCCCTGGGAATTCTTAACTAATGACATCTGCAAAGACGCTGTTCTAACTTAGGTCCCATTCTGAGGTTCCAGATGGACATGCTTTTAGGGGGACACAGTTCAAACCACTGTACTGTCTACGTAGTGAGTGGAGATGGGCTTGCTCTTACCTCCACAAAGGAAATGTCGAATTTAAAATGAAATAAAGCAGGGGCTTCCCTGGTGGCACAGTGGTTAAGACTCTGTGCTCCCAATGCAGGGGGCCCAGGTTCGATCCCTGGTCCGGGAACTAGATCTCACATGCATGCCACAACTAAGAGTTCACATGCAACAACTAAGGAGCTGGTGAGCTGCAACTATGGAGCCCATGTGCCACAACTAAAGAGCCCATGTGCTGCAACAAAGAAGCCCGTGAGCCATAACTAAGGAGACTTCCTGCTGCAACTAAGACCCAACACAACCAAAATAAAATAAATAAATATTTTTTAAAAAAAAGAATGGAGGAGAGACATTAAAATATTAAAAAATAAATAGGGGATTCCCTGGTGGTGCAGTGGTTAAGACTACATGCTCCCAATGCAGGGGACACGGGTTCGAGCCCTGGTCCGGGTAGATCCCACGTGCCGCAGAGCAACTAAGCCCATGCACCACAACTACTGAACCTGCACTTTAGAGCCGCAAGTCACACTACTGAGCCCATGTGCCACAACTACTGAAGCCCACGCGCCTAGAGCCTGTGCTCCACAGCAAGAGAAACCACCACAATGAGGAGCCTACACACCATAACAAAGAGTAGCCCCCACTCGACACAACTAGAGAAAGCCTACATGCAGCAACAAAGACCCAACGTGGCAAAAAAAAAAAAGAAATAAAGCATAAATATGATTTTGAAGTAAAATTCTTCTCTGCCTATTTAATTGTTTTCTTTTGGGTTCTGGAGTAACTCAACCGGCCTTCACTGCAGAGGCTGGGGACTGTCCAAGATGCTTGAGGTGACCGCCATCCACCCAAAATCCCTTCATCATGCCGGGATGTTTTACATATTTCGTCAGCTATGCTTTTGACCACGGAGGTGAAAGGAAGAAGAAAAACAAGAAACAGCAAGAACAGCTAGAACAGCTAGTGGGGCATCAGCACAGGACTCTGGAGAGGCCCTGCATTCTGCTTCCTTCAGCGTCACCTGGACATCTGTCACATCATCAGCCCTTTGGGGAGGCAGTTAGAGGAGAGGGTTGTGGTGGTCAGAAGCTGAACTTTTAATCACTTCAATTTTTCCTACGAACAGGGGTAAAAATGTCTCACATAACCATAGCTAATTGAGCACAATAATTTATTGAGCACGTGCTGTGTTGTATACGAATGGTCTTCTTTAATCCTCACAACAAACTTACAAGGTAGGTATTATTATTCCCATTTAATAGAAAAAACCACTGAGGCTCAGATAAGATTTCGTGTGATCCACTCTCAGCAGCGAATGCACAAACATCAAAGAATCACTGTGGCTGTCCATTTGCAGACTGGTGACACGTGGGTAGTGACTCTTTGGTCCATTTACAGACTGGTGACACGTGGGTAGTGATTCTTTGGAGAAAGTACTTATACTTCTAAGCATTTGTTGACCTCACAGTCTTAAAATTAAATCGAGACGTTTCTACGACACCTATTTCCAACTTAATACAGTTCATAGAAGTGTTTATAAGAATCGTGCTTGTTTCTGAGTTTGTTTATAAGAATCGCGCTTGTTTACTTAATTGGTGACTTTGCCACATTTTTGGAGTATTCTTTTGCTTAAAGTTTTTTTTTTTTAATGTAAACATGGTTAAACAAAGCATCAGACTCTGAAGAACTGTAGAGGAAACGCTTATGAAATAGGAAAGGAGCCCTAGGACACAGCCCCAAACCAGCAGAGGATCCTGGAGAATGAGAAGAATACTCAGAAAGAGGCAAGAAGGATGATATGGGGTGGGATTCAACACAGGCAAGTTCCAGGTGAGAACATCCTGTGAAATGTATCTAAATTGAATTATGGTACTAGATAAAGGTATAGAGGGGAATGAACCTTGGGTATCATCCATTATCCTGTGGAATTAATAAACGATCTAATACCCTCTAAAAAAGCCATCAACCAGGAAAACCCCTGGCATGGGGAATGTGGGTTCTAAATGTGAGACCACAGCTTGAAACCTTAAGAACGGAGATGAATGCGTTGCAGACACTCCCTTGAGGTCGTCGTGATGGGAAGGTTTTACCCAAGCCTGGTTTGGGAACACTCACAAGAGGGCTTTACGTACCAAGCAACAAAATCTACAGCAATCATCATAGAGTCGATATTTTATAATAACTGTGAGTTAAGCTTTATATAAGCTTTATATAAGCTTTATAATAACTGGAGTCTAAGCTTTAAAAAGTGTGAATCACTATATTGTACACCTGTGACTTATATAATATTGTATATCAACTATACTTCAATTAAGAAAAAAAAAACTACAGCAGTTATGCTCGAGCCCTCCTAGAGCTGGTCTTCACATCAAGGACATCATTCTGGTGCTTGGATTCTTTCTGTGTTTCATCTGAGAAAAAGTGGCTGTTTATCATGCTAGCAATAAAATAGATGAACAAGAGTGAGGTGCATTAATACTTCATCAATACCTGCTTGACCATCCTCTGCTCATGTAGAGTGGCCAGGAATTTTCCATCTGCCTTTGACCAGGATGCCTTGAACGTTGGGGTGGCATCTGCTGGACTGAAGTTGGGAGTCCTCTGCTAGTGCGCCTATTTTCAACGTGTCTGCTGAGCCTGCTTCCCTTCTTAGTTAAATTTAGTCATCCTGGGGACTTCTCTGGTGGCACTGTGGTTAAGAACCCACCTGCCAATGCAGGGGACATGGGTTCGAGCCCTGGTCCGGGAAGATCCCACATGCCGTGGAGCAGCTAAGCCCGTGCGCCACAACTACTGAGCCTGTGCTCTAGAGCCCGCGAGCCACAACTACTGAGCCCATGAGCCACAACTACTGAAGCCTGCATGCCACAACTACTGAAGACCGTGCACTGCAACAAAGAGAAGCCACCACAATGAGAACACCACACACCACAACGAAGAGTAGCCCCCGCTTGCTGCAACTAGAGAAAGCCCGCATGCAACAACGAAGACCCAACGCAGCCAAAAACAAACAAATAAATAAATAAATTTATTTTAAAAAACTTTTAGTCATCCTGATTGAACAATCTCCCACCTCCACAATTCAGGCAACTGGCAAGATTAGTTAGCTTCTAAAAGTATTTAAGTTTTTTGTAGGAATATGCCTCTTAGAGGAAAAAGAAAAACACAGATTTTCCAACCTCAAAGTTTTCTGATTTTAACTACCTACACAGTAATTTTTTTAAGTTTAATTTTGCAAAGAAGAAAGCATTCTAGATGAATGCATTCAAAGGGACTTAAAGCATCTACTTCACAAAGAAAGAGATCTAGTGTTAGCAAACATTAAACACTTTTAAAACTTAGAAAGCACCATAATATCTGGAGGCGTCTGCTGAGTCACCTCACCCTGACAGGTGACAAAGTCACCCGCAGCCTGTTGTCTGGGTGCCCTGCTCCCAGGGCAAAGGCCTGGCCTCCAGTTGTTAGCATCTGCATCTCTGCCTGAGAGCGTATCTGGCAGCTGGAGACCATTGTGTCCTCCCGCAAAGCAGACTGGAAGTTCTGGAGACATGAGAACCCTGGGGAGAAGCTCTCAACAGGACACTGCCAGAAGCCAGTGTGTAAATACCCCAGCTCCTTGCCCCTTGGATGCAATTACCCTGGAGAGTGTCTCACTCTGGGCCCCCAGGGTCCCTGGCAGTGTAATATGCGGTGATGATCTGCCTGAAGCCACACGTCTTCCCTGCATCCCTCACTTCTCCCTAGTCCGCTGTCTCTCCTTCACCTTGTAACTAAGCTGCCTGTATTCACATTCTCGTATTTCAGGGCAGCTTCTGGAGGAACCCAGTCTAAGACAATGCAACTGCCTCTGATAATTCATATTTAAGCTGGAATCAAACAACTTCTAGTTCTTATAGAACCGAGACCTAAGTAAGTTTCAGTATGCTCAATCCTCGGCAAAATGTTTGACTTTAAATGGTCGCTCGTGGCTCCTGCTAAAATCTAACCGTGTCTGTTTAAAAGCGTCCGTGTCTTCTTGCTGACTGGCTCCTTCGTAAAGTATTTCTGGGCACTGGAAACCACCCTCATGCCACCTCATGTCTTAACTGGGACAGAGAATTCTGAATGTCACTAAGCGGCTTCATAGTTACCAGGAGGTGATATTGATTGTACGGGACACAAGCCTCTTGAGATTTGCTCCCTCCTCTTCTCTCTCTCCCACTTCCTCTCTCCCTCCGTCCTCTCTGTTGGAACCCCAAGTCCCTTTTCTTTCAGACTTGTACCAAATACCAAGTCCCAGGGCCTGGAATCTGACTTTCGGGTAGCCATTGGCACACAGGAAAGTGTAAGGTGTAAGGTCCCGATAGATGGATGGATGAGATAGTGCTGCAGGGAGAGGGGGTGGGAGGGAGCCGGGCAGACACCACCACCCCTGCGTCTCTTCCGGGGATCATTCTGAGATGTGACTCCCCTGCAGACCCTTCCAGAGAAGCCCCGAGTGCCCCATGAACAAGCTCCCATGCGACCTGCTGCGTCTAAGGCTTGTGGTACAGTGGACCACGTCGCTGCCCTGCATCCCTCCCACCTCACAGCCCGCTGCCCTGCCGCCCAGTGCTTTGCACTTGCTCTTCGCAGACAAGTGTCCACACCTAGATCCCGCCTTAGCCTCTGCTTTCTAGAGGATCCCAAGGCTGTGATGGTGACCTAATCCTCTCACATGAGTTCTTTTTCCACATCTGTTTCAGGCATGTTTTGTCTCCAGAATTAACTTGTATCATGGCCACTGTTAACTTCTGGACTGTTTCATTTGGATTCTATTCTTATTTGGGTTGAAGTGTAGTTAGAAGGTACTTGAAGCACATTAAAGAAGATTTATAGCGCTTCAGATTTTTAAAACTCTGGATTCCTTTAGTCAGGCATCACCCACAGGTTCAGCTCCAGACCAATTTGCCAGTTGACTTGACACATTTTAGGACGTTTGCTGATTCATCAGGGATTCATTTGGGAGCTTTGGTTTCCGATGTAAAGTGAGACATAGGATGACCAAGTTTATGGTGAGAATCTCATATTCCTGTTGTGAGGTTTAAATGAATTAAATAGCATTTTGAAAATATAAAATGATTTACATACACACGCATCATCACATATATGCAGCATAGTTGTTTTCTGATGCAGAGTAAACCTTTAACATTTTATTATAAAGTGTCAGCAACATAAGAAGATGTCAGAAATGTAGGGCAAGAAACGTTTTTGACCATAATCATCCCTGCTTTGATCCTTTAGATGCTTTTCTGCTCTGTTCTTTTGGACAGCATTCTAATCAAGGGTGCTAACACCTTAACCGCCTTCACCCATCTGGTTATTCTTCTCATCTAGGCCCCCCACCCAGGCATCTTCATTCTCCAATCATGTCCTTACTTCTTGTTTGAAATTAAAGTGCACCTCATTTCATGAAATTATGGTGAAGCAGATGATAGATTTTATTTGTTCCTTTAATAAAAATTAAAAGTTCCATTCTTTTGCATGTAACTGTCCAGTTTTCCCAGCACCACTTATTGAAGAGACTGTCTGTCTTTTCTCCATTGTATATTCTTGCCTCCTTTGTCATAGATTAATTGACCATAGGTGCGTGGGTTTACCTCTGGGCTTTCTAGCCTATTCCACTGATCTACATTTCTGTTTTTGTGCCAGCACCATACTGTTTTGATTACTGTAGCTTTGTGGTATAGTCTGAGGTCAGGGAGACAGATTCCTCCAGCTCCATTTTTCTTTCTCAAGATTGCTTTGGCCAATCCTCCAATGTCTTTGGGATTTTTTTTTTTTTTTTAACAAATATTTTACCGGATGTTAACATCTGGGCATCACAGTTCTGGCTTTGTTCTCCAAACAGTGTCTTGGGTATTGGTTTCCACTGCTGTCAACATGTTTGGCTGTCCATACCCAGTTAAGATTCATTAGTTTTGTGATAAGCAAGCTTCCTACAGCTGGTTAAAGATTTATCTTCTGGTGAGAGACACAGTGTGAATTCCAGTCACTCAGAATGGTCTGTTGCCTCTCATCAAGGAGGGGGTCTGCCTTCAAGGTTCAATGATTTGAACCATTCTTCTAAAAGGCCTTCTTACCCCAAAGCTCCTCTACTGCCTGTGTCCCAAAGGCCGGCTATTAGAGAATTATTTCCTTGGGTTAAATTATGGAGTCCAAGCATAAGATACAAGAGCAACACAATGTTCAATTATTTCTTAAAATTTTGATATTACCTTGTACTCTGAGCAATGGTGCAAAGTTTCCACTCTGTAAGTACATAACATCTGACATCTAACTCTCACACAATCCTATTTTCTACATGGTGATATAGAAAGGAGGTGATGTAGAAACCTAGCCTTGTCTTCTGCACCAAATGAGGGCAGATGGAGGGTGTGTTCTATAAGAGGAAATAGGCCTGGCACACCCTCCCCCTGTAGGATGGTGGCCTTCAGAGCCCTGGGGCCTGGAGGTGCTGCTGACTCTGCAGAGGTGTCCTCTTGGTCCGGCATCAGGGGATGAGGCACCCACAGCAAGACAGTTCTCAACTTAAGAACGGACATGGTATCAAAGGCCTCCCCCCTTCCCAAGGGAAGGTGCTTGCCAGGCTTAAGCTGAGTTGTCCCACAAAGGCTGCCAGAAACAGCTGCCAGCCCCTGGATCCGTAACCTCTCCTTCCCTTCTCTACTTCTCACTGTGTACGTTTTCAAACTTAGAGAAAAGTTGAAAAAAAAAACAGGACAACAAACACCTAGATTCAGCCTGGAACAACCCTCCCAGGACCAGCCTCCATCTAGATCCAACAATTCTCCTATTTGCCGCGTTTACTCCCTCTCACTCTTGAGTTACTGGAAGGTTATCCACATGCATCATAATGCTTCACTCCTAATTACTGTGGCAGACATCTCGCGAGAATAAGAACACTCTCCTGGTAACCACAGGGCCATTTTCATGCCCAGAAAAATTAGCAATAATTCTGTAGAGCCGCCTAAGAATCAGCCTGTCCTTCAGGATCTCCAATTGTCCCTAAACGTCTTTTATGGTTGTTCTCCTTTACTTTTTTGAACAAGGATCTAATTAAGGTTTGCACCTTGCTTTTGGGAACTGCGTCTCTTTTCACCTAGGTCACTTTCCGATTTTTTCCTATAATGATGACTTTGAAGATTCCAGGCCAGCTTTCCTGCAGTATGTTTCACCTTCAGGAAAGATCCAGCATGTGCACCTTGGGGCAATTTAACCGCACTGTCCCCTATGTTTCCTGGAAGCGGTAAATTAGGTCTGAGGCCTCAGCACTCCTCACCCTTCAATGGTATTGAACCCGTTCTCTCTGCAAAACAGCCACCCTCAGTCACGTTCCCAGTTTGCGTAACTCTTTTGAATTTATGATGTGTTATTTAACCAGCACACGTCTGGTAGTTATCTCTTCGTCACACACTGCCTCTGGGAGCGGGTTAACTCTGCACCAGTGGAAGGTATCCCGTCAGAAATGAACTGTCTCGTGGCTGAGGGGCGTACAAATCACTGTAAAGCATCCTCCTCTTCCTCGTGGCGTGAATGCTGCAAGCAAGAGCGTGGAAGCAAAGGGGCATGAGATTAGATCTTGGAGAAAGTTCTCTCTGACTCTTAATCTCTTTCAGTCTGATCCTGACCAGTGAGCAGGGTGTTTCCATGCAGCTGTGTTCCCACATCTGGACGCTGTCTATGCCAAGCCCCTTCATGAGTATAGCTGCCCTGAGTCCACAGCCACATTTGGTGGGAGGTGTAGGAGAAAACACAGCTGTGTATGGAATGCAGAACTCCGCGCCGCAGCTAAGCTGAGGCCGCAAGCCCTCTCTCATGACTCCTGCTGCTGAAAGTCTGCGTCTTTGCGTGAAAATTAGGTGTAGCGATAAACCAGATACTAGGTCAAGACAGGCGAAAGAAGAGAAATGATTTCTGATGAATCCTGGACTTACTAGTTCACTGCCACTCCAATCTGCAAATGGAATATAGGTTTTTCATATCAGGAGAGTTGGAGTCTCACAGGCTGGTTGTAATAACAACAGGCAACGTTTTTGGAACTTTAGGCCAAGTACTGGTCTTGTTTGTGATCGTATCCCACGTAAAGCCCATGAGTTAGATATGATCTTCTGTGAATCTGAGGCACAGAGAGGTTAAGTAGCTTCCTCTAGGCACCACAGTAATTAATGAGAGGAGACAAGATTCAAACCGCAGCACGTGGGGTTCAAGACCTGAGTGTTAACCACTGCGCCATATGGTGACTTTTCCATGTGGCCCAAGAAAAGCATCTGGGAAGGCAGAGGCGGCCACGTGGCTGCTCTGGGGCCGGGATCCGTGCAGCACCTAGAACCTGCCTATTCCCCGCTGCCCGACCTGATGGGCCACGTTTAAGCCATCCAGATACAGCTGGAGTCATGTGGGTGAACAGGTCGGTTGTGTGGCAATCCGTGTCACAAAGGGAGCAAGCGTGACCTCCAAAGATGACCAAGGGAGGTGGTGAGCAGCTGGGAATCTGTGCGCAGATGGACAGATCCCCTGCCCTGGGTCTGCTCGTTCTGTACCTGCTGTGACACCCAATAGGGTCACTACAGGGGCAGGGGCAGTGAGATAAAGAAAACCAGCGGAGTTAATCCATGCCTTATTTATGAAATTCTTAACAGCTGCTCCCCTGCCAGCTCCCCAGAAGTGAAAGCAAAGGGCTGCTTTAGGAGTGCATGCCTCCAGCGAGCCTGGCTCTGCTCAGGTGCCGAGGCCAGGTCAGTGCTGGACCGCGGAGCGTTCCAGCTGTCGACGACGTCCCTGCGATCCGCGGCCCTGCAGGCGGCTGCAGAGCTGCAGAGCCGGAACTGTGCCCGGACGTCGGCATCAGTGTCTCCTCACCAACAGACTCGTTTGTAAATAAACCGTCTCCGACTCTACCTTTTTTGGATTTTCGTGAAAATATCTGGAGAGCGGACATAATTAGGTCAAGGGACGCAAAATATTGCTGGTCACAGATCGCTCTTTCTGCGACTGCAAACCGCTCAGCACGGCATTGCTGGTCACAGGTCGCTCTTTCTGCGACTGCAAACCGCTCAGCATAGCATGTTTTGTCTTCTTTTTGCTAAAAATTGAAATGGAGACACTTATGGGAGGAATGCAAATTGAAACAAAGGAGACATCTTTTTCTTTTTCCAAATCAGTTGGCAAAGACTTAAAAGTTTTATAAAACCTAGGATAGGTGAGGATTTAGGGAAACTCCCTTCATTGATTGATGGTCAGATATAAAGGCCTCTGTGGAGACCATGGTAATATCTGTAAAAAAATTTTATGTACAAACCCTTTGACTTGGCTTTTAGGAATTTACCCTACGGATATATTTGTGCATGTACAAAACTATATGAATAAAGAATATTCACTGTAATATTGTAATATTTTTAAAAATCTGAAGCTAACTTAAATGTCCATGAATAGGGGACTGGTATTTAAAGCACATTTATAGAAAGAATACTATGTAGCTACTAAAAATAATAAAGTAAATCTGTGTGTGTTGAAATAAGGCATGCCAATATATTATTAAATATATAATAAATAATTATTCAAAAAGCATGTCATAATATTGTATACAAATTTTTAAGTATGTTTTTTTCAACGTTGTGTATGCATGGAAAACTCTGGAAGGATATATAAGAAATTGTTAATAATGGCTATCTTTAGGTAGAGGAGGCATAAAAGAAAAATTTATTTTCATCTTTTATATCCTTCTCAACTATTTGAAATTTTTTAATGCATGTACTGCATTTATCTTTTTTCTTTTTAATTCGTCTGTATTTGTTACAAACCTTTAAAGCAGAATGTGACTTGAGCACCATTTATCATTTTTAAAAACTGGCTTCCGTTTTTCAGAAATAGTGACACTGATAATTCCTGGATCATATTTAGAATTTCCATGCTCCTCTTCTCTTTTTTTTTTTTTTTTTTTTCGGTACGCGGGCCTCTCACTGCTGTAGCCTCTCCCATTGCGGAGCACAGGCTCCGGACGCACAGGCTCAGCGGCCACGGCTCACGGGCCCAGCCGCTCTGCGGCATGTGGGATCCTCCCAGACCGGGGCCCGAACCCATGTCCCCTGCATCGGCAGGCGGACTCTCAGCCACTGCGCCACCAGGGAAGCCCTCTTTTCTATAGAACATACAAATCACAAATGCCTCCTAAGGCAGAAAAAAGAAAACTGCAAAAAAAAAAAAAAAAGGGAAAGGAACATAAACCACGTTATCCAAGAGCTTGTTTTCCTACCATCCTCAAAAGTCCTGCTAGATTTTCTATTTCTTGTAAAAGGTTCTATCACCCATTTATTATTTCCCCTGGATTTTCACGTGTTGAGTGAATGTGAGTCAGTGGTGGTGGAGGTCAGGCTGCAAGGTGTCCCTGTGCCCTTCCTCTGACTGACACGCAGAGAAGAAGCCTCACTAGCTGCCTGAGCCTCCGGGGGCCTGGGCACGCGGGACTGAGGAAAAGCACGTTCCCAGCTGACTTGATCTGATACAGCAGAGGCTGGCAGTTTTCTTGGTTTCCCTTTGTGAGTCAGCATTCACCCTCTGGCGTGGCCTGGATCCACAGTACACGGTGTGACGATGGGGTTCGACACACTGCAGGAGTTTGTGCCAAGACCTCTTCAGAAACGACTCTAGCGAGAGAAAACACCTTTACCTTAATTCTACATTTCAACAGTGTTCTCTACAAACTACTATACATAAAAGAGATAAACAACAAGGTCCTACGGTATAGCACAGGGAACTGGATTCAATAGCCTGTAATAAACCACAATGGAAAAGAAGATGAAAAAGAATATATACATACATATGTATGTATAACTGAATCGCACACGAAAGAATGTTCTCTGCTTAACCAGAGTCTACTTCACTAGACTTAGTGTGGTAATCATTTTGCGACATATCCAAATATTGAACCATTATGTCATATACCTGAAACTAATACCATGTTGTATGTCAATTGCACCTTAATAAAAAAGATAAAATGAACAAAAATGTCCTGTTTACCATTGAAATTATTATATTTCTGAGATGGTGGTTAATGTTTGCCTTTTCAGAGGATTTAAAATAATAATAATAAGGGCTTCCCTGGTGGCACAGTGGTTAAGAATCCGCCTGCCAATGCAGGGGACACGGGTTTGAGCCCTGGTCTGGGAAGATCCCACATGCCGTGGAGCGGCTGGGCCCGTGAGCCATGGCCGCTGAGCCTGCGCGTCCGGAGCCTGTGCTCCGCAACGGGAGAGGCCACAACAGTGAGAGGCCCGCGTACCGCAAAAAAAAAGGGCAAATGAAGGCAGAAGGCTTGTGTTGCCTGTCTCTGTGAACTTTGAGAAGACTTGGGCCTCAGGTGGAAAGTTGAGTAGAAGCAGGCGCGAGCTTCTGCACATCCCGGGAGTCCTGGGAAGGGTGGCAGCAGAGCTGACAAGAGCAGGCAAGGTCCTCCAGCAAGGGCTGAAACAGAGTTCCCAGCTCCTCCCATGACCCAGCACGTGCAAGGCTCTCAAGGTGGCCGTGAACGTCAGCCGGCTCCCACGCCAAGCCCGTGGGGCAGCTCTGAGAAGGACCGACGTCTCCCAGAAAGTGAGTGCGTTTTGCAGACTGGGGTTTCCCAGCAATTCTGACTCTCTGTCTATATGTAGCCTTCTCTCAACTTGATATTTGTGTAGCATAGTATTTTCTACTCACTAAATGCTTTTTCTTTCAAATCAACTTGATTGAGGTATGATTTTAATTCAATAAAATGCACTGACTTCAAAGTGTACATTGTGATGAGTTCTGACAAGTTTGTACACTCAGGTATAACCACCAGAAAAGTCAAGATAGAGATCACGGGCTGCACCCCAGAAAATTCCTTTGCAGAGCTTCTCACTCAGTCCTTCCACCCCAGCTCCAGGCAACCGCTGATCTGCTTTCTGTCACTATAGATTAGATCTGTCTTTTCTGGAATTTCATATAAATGAAATCATACAGGGCACAGTCTTTGCTGTGTCAGGCTATTTTTTCACAGCATAACATTTCTGAGAACGATCCGTGCCACTGTGTACAGCGTGTTCTTGTTTTTATGGCTGACTAGCATTTTGTTGTGTCACTAGACCTCCATCTGTTGACCTGTTCACCTGTGGATGAAATTAGGGTTGTTTCCACTTTGGGGCTGTTATGAGTTAAGCTCCTCTGAACACTTGTCTACACATCTTTCTGTGGACATATGTTTTCATTTCTCTTGGGTAAATATTAGGAATAGGATTTCTGGGTGGATCCCTTGAAGCGTATCTCTAGAAGCAACTGCCACAGTGCTTTCCACAGTGGTTGCAGAGTTTTGCTTTCCCACCAGCAGTGTATGAGTTCCATTACTTTACATCCTTGCCAACACTGGCTGTGGACTTGGTGTGTCTCTTTAATTTTGGACATTCTAATGGGTGTGCGGTGGTTTCTTTTGTGCTTTTCACTTGCATTTCTCTACAACTAATGACTTTAAGCGTCTTCTCATGTGCCAACTGGCCATTCTTGTATTAAGTGTCTCTTCAAATTTTTTGATCATTTTTTATTGAGTTGTTTCTTATTATTAAGTTCTAAGAGTTCTTAAATATTCTGAAACAAGGACTTTGTTGTTTGTATTGCCAATACATATACATGACTATATGACCAGTGCCCTGAAGAGACTATCATTTCCCCATTAAATTGCCTTGGCATCTTTGTCAAAAATCAATTGTCTGGGGCTTCCCTGGTGGCGCAGTGGTTGGGGGTCCGCCTGCCGATGCAGGGGACACGGGTTAGTGCCCCGGTCCGGGAGGATCCCACATGCCGCGGAGCGGCTGGGCCCGTGAGCCATGGCCGCTGAGCCTGCGCGTCCGGAGCCTGTGCTCCGCAATGGGAGAGGCCACAACAGTGAGAGGCCCGCGTACTGCAAAAATAAAAAAAAAATTAAAAAAAAATCAATTGTCTGTGTATGTGTGGGTCTATTTCTGAATTCTATTCTGTTTCTTCCATCTGTATATCTGTTCATACACCAGTACCACATTATCTTGATTTCTATAGCTTTATGTTAAGTCTTGAAATTAAGTAGTACCGTCAGCCCTCTGTATCCATGGGTTCCAGAATGTTCCCAAAAGCAAAACTTGAATTTGCTATGCACAGGCAACTACTTACATAGCATTTACATTGTGTTAGGTATTATAAGTAATATAGAGAAGAGTTAAAGTGTATGGGAGGATGTGCATGGATTATAGGCAAATATTATACCATTTTGTAAAAGGGACTTAGGCATCCATGGGTTTCGGTGTCCATGGGGTGTCCTGGAACCAATCCCCCAAGGATACCAAGGGACAACTGTGTAAATCCTCCAACTTTGCTCTTTTATTTCAAAACTGTTTTAGCTATTACAGATCTTTTGCACTTCTATATAAATTTTAGAATCAGCTTGTCAATTTATATATTTTTAAAACCTGCTGGAATTTTTATTGAGAGTGCCTTTATTCTATAGATCAATTTGGAAAGAACTGATATGAAAACAATATCTTCCAATGCAGGAACATAATATTTCACTCCATTTATTCAGGTGTCCTTCCTTCATTTCTCTCTGAAACATTGTATAGTTTTCACTGTTCGGGTGTTGTGTCTATTTTGCTAAATCTGTCCCTAAGCATTTTGAGGTTTTTATGCTCCTGTAAATGGTACTGTTTATTGTCATTTCAATTGCTAACTTCTCCCTGCTAGTTTAATAAATTGTTTTAACATGACTTTCTGCTAAAATTAGTCCTTGTTTTTTGGTTTTTTTTTTTAGTCATCAGCGAAAGCACTGGTCTCTGGCAGTACTCGGGAAACTACCAGAAGAAATTCATGAAAAGCGTGTATGGTTGGAAATGCTACCTAAGAAACGGCTTCCCCTAAGAACAAGGGCTCAGACAGAAGCTAGCCAAGATCACAGGTGACCCTGCAGGGTAAGTTAACCAACCTAGAGATACGAATTCAGTTAGTCTGACCCCGGGAAGAGGAATTAAGGGTTTTTGAAAGTGGTCCACAAGCTTGGGGGAAGAGGCAAGAAAGAAGTCCTTCCTCTGAGCGACTCAGAATTCCCTGGGCAGTTTCTCAGAACCACCGGAGATTCTGATATGCATCCTCAGACAGGTATCCTCCCTCCAATCCTTCTGATAACCACTGTGACCTCAGGCCAAGTCATTGATGGGAGGACAGCGTATGTCTCTGTGTGGGGAGGTGGAAAACAGTCCTGAGTGACGCGGGGTCATTTGGAATATGGGTACTTCTCATGAGGCCCTGAAGAAAAGCCCTTTGGAACCTGCAGTTCCTGCTACAATGCTGTTGTTCTGCAGTTTAAGACTGGTTCCGATGGGAACGCTTCAATCCTCATTAAAATGGAAATGCCCCTAAGTCAGTCACTACCCAACAGTTAACACATGAACCAACAAGTAATTTTTGAAAGAACCGTTACCTGGGAAATGGTCTGTAGTGCCCTGTAGGTAGGGTTTGGGGACTTTTGACGAGAGGGGAATTACAGAAGAGGGGAAGGAGGAAAACTCTGGAGGTGCATGCACTATGGATGGAGTTCAAAATATGCCCAGTTAGGGAAAAGAGCAAAGAAAGACCAGTTGGGCAACTGCAAACGCACTGCCTTCTTTCCACTTGTAGAGCCCAGGGAGCTAACAGCCGCTGCCTGTTAGCTGGACCTGTGGGGCTGGACCCCCACTAGTTAAAGAAACAGGAATATTCATGCAGATTGTCCAAAGATTCCTCTACATCCGTGTAACAAACTCCTGTCCATCCTTCTAAGCTCATCTCTGTAGCACCTCCTCTGAGAAAGCCGTACTCCCTCACCGACATTAGCAGCTACTTCTCTTTCTGCTCACACAGATCTTTATAACCCAATTGTTTTACGCTCTAGAATAAATCATAACTACTTTGTTTAAAAGTCTCTCCCCCACTAGTCTGGGATAAGTTGCTTCAACGACCAATTGTTATCTCCACCTCAGACTTTACCCCTGAGTTTCACTCCCCTAACCTCCAAATGCCTTTTCTGGCATCACCATCCGGGTGCATCAGAGGGACATCAAACTCAGAGTATCCAAGGCTCAACTCACACATCGCTTCTTTTTGCAGCGTGTGCTCTCTCCTGGTGAATCGCTTCTCTGTTTCTCTTCGGGCAGAGCCAGACAGGGATACTCATCCTGGACTCCCACCACCTGGTCCTTCTCCGCGCCCACGTCACTCTATGTTTTTACTTCCTCAATATCTCGAGAGCCTCCTCATGTTCGTCCATTCTCGCTGTCATCACCCTAGACCAAGCCTGCAGCATTCTCTCCCCTGCTCTCTTGCAAGGACCTGTTTCTGATCTCCCCACATGTATTCCAGCCTGCCTTGAACTGAACTCATTTTCCTCACCACAGCCAGCGTGATCGCTGGAAACAGCATTTTTGTTTACTGAAATGGCAGGCAACATTCGTTGTCCAAAACATGCAATACTATTAATTAACCTACACACCTTACCTGAATCTCAACAGTTGGTTCAGGATCCAGTGATCACTCAGTGCCTGTGCGTGCCATGTCTTCTTGGCCTCCAGTCTGGAGCTGTTTCCCATTCTTCCTTTGTGGTTTATGACCTTGACAATCTTGAAGAACACAGTTATCCAGCAGCATGATTCTCAGTTTGGGTTTGTCTGATGTTCTCTCATGTTTAAATTCAAGTTACAGATAATTTGGGAAGAACATCACAGAAGTGATATTGTGTCCTTCTCAGCGTACCGTATTAGGAGGTACATGATATTCACATCTCATTACTGGTGGTGTTAACTTTGAGCCCTTGGTCAAGATGGTGTCTGCGTCGTAAAGTTACCCTTTATTGGAGGGACGGGGAGAAGAGACATTGTGAATCTATGTAAGTATAATGTTTCTCATCATGGTTTTACCTGCCAATTTTATCACCAATTGATGATTCTTGCATGCAGTAATTATTACCGTGGTGTTTTTCAAATGGTGATTCTCTATGTCCATTATCCTTTTTACGTTTATTAATTGGAATTCTACTGCAAGAATAGCTTATCTTCTTATTCATTTATTTATCTGATTGTTGATTATCACTGTGGCCTGGTGGGTATTTATTTTATTCTATGATATAATCTATTGCTCTCATTATATATTCTGTTGCTCAAACGGTCCCAGATTTTGGACTTGACCCTTTTCATTGCCCTAAAAGTAAAAAGGATGCATCTGTCGCTAGGCCTTTGGACATGCTGTTCTCTCAGCCTGGAATAATCTTCTAACCTCCCCCTGTCACCCCTGTTCCATCCCCAACTTCTTTGCACAGTAAATCCCTTTAAAGCCTTGAGATTTCAGCTCCAGTGTCCCATCTTCAGGGAAGCCTTTCCTGAGCCTCCCAGAAGTGGGTAGGGCTCCTATTATAAGCTCTCACAACACTGTTTACTTCTTCTTCGTGGCACTTAACATATTTCAAAGTCAAACCTTCTCGAGAGAACATTTCTAAGGGCAGGGACTGTATCTGTTTTAGCCTAACACATTACTAAGCATTCGGGAAATTATTCAGATTGAATTAATCAGTGAACGAACTTAATACTGGAAAATAAATGGGTTGAGGTCTTGCTGAAATGCCATACTGATGATTCATTTTTATCCTATGAGGTTTTCCCCAACACATCTCATAGACTCAGATAATCTATGATCGAGAGGCAGCTTGACACAATGCAGATTCATTTATAAAAATTAATCATTGAAGTCTGACTCAGTGACTCGGGTCTAAAGATTATCCTTCGGATGGTCTCAGTTCCATGCAGGTTGTCTTATTTTGTCCTTTGTTTTTTGCAAAGGTAAAAATATACTTGCATCCCTATCTCCTGTATGACCTGTCATAACTCTGTGGTGTCTTATAAGGAATTACTTAAACTTTTTTTTTTTTGCTGTACGCGGGCCTCTCACTGCCGTGGCCTCTCCCGTTGCGGAGCACAGGCTCCGGACGCGCAGGCTCAGCGGCCATGGCTCACGGGCCCAGCCACTCCGTGGCATGCGGGATCTTCCCAGACCGGGGCACGAACCTGTGTCCCCTGCATCGGCAGGCGGACTCTCAACCACTGCGCCACCAGGGAAGCCCTACTTAAACTTTTGACACTGAATACTGCGGGGGGAAATGTGTAGTTGCGCGCAAAGAACTCTGCAAAATCCATTGTTCTCTGAGCCCTGGTTGTCTGTAGTAAGTTTTCTTCAGTCAGCACATAGCAGGTGACGCATTTATAAGTCAGATGTTAAAGCTTATACCAAACCCTTAGAATCAATTCCACACTCTGTTCAAATCAGATCCTCACTGAGCAGATTTCACTTCCAATTTGGAAACTTGGAGTGCCAAGGTTTTTGGATATTTGAAGACAGACGCAGGGGCTGCAAGAGCAGACCTGCAATCAGGCAGTTTGAGAATGATATCCCTGGGTAGCATTCTGGTTTATTTTCACAAGCTGGTTGCTTAGAGTCTCAGGTGGATGTGAAGATTCTAGAGAAAATTCTCTTTTTAATCATCTACCAGTTTTAAGAAAGGAAAATAATGGATATTAATAGGAAGAAGATCAATTTCTCTGGGCAAATTCCTGAGATAGAAAAGGTTTCTCTCTAACTTCTCTCTATATGCTTAATTTGGAATGTTACCTGTCCATAAACAACCACATGTGTCCGGAATTATGAAGGGTCTGAGATTCACCCCACTGGCAGGCTAAAAAGTTAGCCTGTCACAGTTCCATAAATGCCGCCAGGAGAGGTAAGATTCCTGGGTCAGAGACAAAGGACAGTCTATTACCCAGAGCAGTAGCAGTAACGAGCGTAGCAGAATGTTTGCACCAAAGTGTCAATTCCCACACAGTGATGACAGCTACACACCCAGTGGGTTGCATTACCGGAGGGGAGCCTGGAGCTTAAGGAGCCTGACTCATATTATAATGGGCATGAAGCATGCCTGCTTTGCTGGGAAGCAAGACATTGTCTTTATCATACTGGAGAGTAAGTATACTTGCCTCTGCTTCAGAGAAAGATACTATCTCTGTCTTCCAAGGGGGTAGGCAAACCCGATCTTTGCTCTGGGGGAAGCATTATCTCTAGCCTGCAAACTATTTGCTACACAAACATCCTTGACAAGGTAGTTGGAACGAAAGGCAGATCAGTGCGTTGATCACAAGGTGTACAGAAACACAAGAGAACTGTGGAGAATTTATTCCAGTGGCATATTTTCCCCTCCTCCTCTTATCGAAGTCGCAGCGTCCATCCGTGTATACCTGAATGTTCCTGTCTTTTTCTGGTGACTCCTATTCACATGTGCCAATACTCACTTGTTCTCTGCTCCAGAATCCTTAGGACATTTATCTGTTGTGGTGGAGCAACCCGAACTCAGATACATCCTTAGGCAAGTGCCAATTGGTGGAAATGCCTAGGAGTGAAGTCGCCTTGGGGGTGTGGGTAGGGGCCCCCGCCACTCCTGACTTCTCCTGTCCATTGAAACTACTGATAATGTGTTATCACATGCCTGGAACATGGGAAACACTCCATTAGACGTAAGCTACTGTATCAGCTGAAATACACTGGGCTTTTGCTGCAGTAACAAATTATCTCCAAACATCAAAGTGTGTGTTTTTTTCTTTATCATGCCACTTGTTCATTGCATGTGGCCTGGAGGCCCTGGTCTCCATTGTCCTCACTCCAGGACAAGGCTGATGGGACAGCCGTTATCTGGACCATTGCTGGTCCCTGTGGCAGAGGCAAAGAACTGCCTGGAGAAACTAGGGCAGGCAATTAAATGTTCTGGCCCAGAAGACACACGCATCACTTCAGTTCACAGCTCACTGGCCGGATCTGGTGACATAGCCTCACGGGGGGGGGGGGGGCGGTCAAGAAGTTCAGTGCTACCGTGTTCCCAGAAGGAGGAGGGACAGAATATTGGGGGAAAGCATAATGATTACCATAGCTTTTATTTATGATGATTAAAAAAGATAATAAATACATATCCGGTGGCAGAGCACACCATAACCACCTAGTCAGCATCCTTTCCACCCCTTAATTTTTGGTAACAGAACCCTGGTTTTGTTCAGGCCTCTCCCCTTCCCCCCATAGTCACAGGGCCTCAAGGGGAACGAACAGGATCGATACCCTCAACTCCAGGGCTGGCCCAATTGCTCAAGGGGGGGCTCCGCCTCTCTTGCTGGTGACTGATTTAGGAACGAGCACATGTAATTGGAGCCAATGGCCTACAAACAGACTTTAAGTTCCTGGAGGCCTAGGGGAAATTCATTTCTCAGTCTTCTTAAAGAGCTTCCAGGAGTGACTTTTCCTTTCTTTTTGTGGACATTGTCAAGCATGGACATGAGGTCTGCAAACAGCTGCAGCATCTTCTTGCCCCCAGCCTGAGGATGAAGCTTGCAAAAAGAGCCTGCGGGGAAACAGACTTTAAAGTCCCCAGACCGAGCAAATCCTAAAACCCTCTGCGTGACTCCTGATGGAGCCTCGCTCTTTAAGCTAACAGGAAGAGGGTTGTCTATTGCTCTTAGCTGAAAGCAGCCTGACCAATACCATCCACCTGTTAACTGAGGGAAAGAGGGGCCTTGAGGAGTGGGAGAGGGGCAGAGCCAGGATGACTAGCATCACGGCGGGGGGGGATGGGGCAAGAACCCAGTAGCGGCAGCAACCGGAAGGTGGGCACGATGCCTATGGTCCACCACCCAGCCCAGCCACCACGCCCCGAACACCCAGCCGCGGGCCCTGGCAACGTGGGCAGGTTCCTGGCTGGCTCTGTAGCTGCTGTCTTAATCTCTTAGGAAAGATCTATTACACTGTCTGGAAGAAAGCACTATTCTTAAGACCGGTGATTAACCCCAGATTTTGATCTTCAGCACAGATTTCCGGCTGGTTCTCTTTGAGCCCTCTTGAGGGATGTGCCTCTGGGGTTTAGCTGCAATTTCCAGGGCCGGGTCCTGGAAATAAGACAGTCCTGTAACATGACTGCAAGCCTTCTGGGTGTGCCAGCCCAGCTCTTGTACACAGACCGTGTCTGAGCATGGTAGGCGAGACCCTGTGATTTCTATCAGGTCGGGTGATACCTCTGAATGGTTCCAATGCCCTTTCCGTCCTGGCTGAGCAAGGCTATTGGCTTTAATTTTCTGGAGTTGGGTTTCGTGAAACCTCTTCTGACATCATCTTCTCCAAGGCAGATCAGGTTAGAGTCAGAGGCACATCTTCGATTCACACCCATACGAGGAAAAGGCTCTGTAGGCCTCTGACTGCGTGGCTAGTCTTTTAGTTCCTGGGTTGTTCCAGTTCAAGGCGAAGGGGAGAACTACTTATTTTTTGTCCTGTCACATGAAATAGAACCCTGGTTTAGAGTTTGGCAAGATTTGATAAGGAGGATAAAAGGGCTGTTTTTAATAAACAGGGGTGGAATGGGAAAAAAAAAATCTCCTCTCTGCAGTGGCTACGTGATAGGACAAAAACACGAACGTTCCAGCTCCCTCAAAAGGAATATCGTCTCTGCAACGATTGATATGAGGCTGTTTGCTGTCTCGCCAGGAACAGAACTGGAGGCAAAGGGCTTAAATTAAGGCGTAGGGCTCTGGGTGAGAGTGAGATTGTAAGGGGTTCAAGAAACTTTCCAAAAAGCACAGATGGTGCTGCGTGCTAGTAGGTCCGCCGCCATTGGAGCGTGGGGAGCGGCCCAGCCCGGGCTCACTGCGAAGGGGCCAGACTAGCTCTCGTCCGGCTGGTGGAGGTGGGACCTGGCGCTAGACCCATGAGGCAGAAGGTAGGGATGGTATTTTCAAGGTCACTTAGGTGGTTTTGTGCTGGCAGAAAATTGAAACTAATAATTCGTGTGTAATACCCTTGAAATGCGGATAGACTGTCTCCCTGGGGTTTTCTGTCTTTCTTTCTTCACTGGCTAATTTCTATGCCTCTGTCATGAATTTAGCCCCTGCGGGTCCCCCCTGGCAGCTCTGTTCTGGTGTCTCTGCTTGGGTCCTAGCACAAAGGCACCATTCCTGAGCCCAGCCCCTGGTGTGTCTAGAAGTCGGAGGTTGTGGAGATCAGCTTTGAGGGGCTCCCTGAGGGGCTCAGCTGATGACAGGGGGCAGAGTATTATCTAAACAACTCTGGGGATCCTGGCGTTACTGAGAAAGGAAACCCAGGGCAAAGCGAATTTCCTTCCAGTCAGGACAGTGGGGGTCAGCCCTCAAGGGCTTTACAGTCTATTGGGAAAGGCACCATATAAATATAACTTGGACATCTTCAGACCTCACCTGTCAGTGACTACCAATAATAACTGTTTCCTTTGTTATCTCAAATGCAAAGATGCCGGCCTATCGCTTTCTACCAAGGGTCCGGCACAGGGCCCGAGGAGCTGAGAGATTTGTTGCAACAAACAAGTGAAACGCTTGTGATGATGCGTGGAGGGGCCATCCTAGTATCCAGACTGCTGACATTGACAACGTCCAAAGTGGTTCTCGTGCAAATAATTAACTGAGAGAATGATGGGTGAAGTTTTCATGTACAATAACTAAGAACAACAGTCAGTTTACTAACCACTTACCATGTTCGAGGGATTATCCTAAATTTTATTTTTCTCACTGGAATTTCCGGGTCACATAGTATGAGCATTTTTTTAAGTTGAGATATAGCTGATTTACAATATTGTATTAGTTTTGGGTGTACAGCAAAGTGATTCAGTTATATATATATTTTTTCAGATTATTTTCCATTATAGGTTATTCAAAGCTATTGAATATAGTTCCCTATTCTATATAGCGAATCCTTGTTGCTTATCTACTTTATGTACAGTAGTTCATATCTTTAATCCCATACTCCTAATTTATCCCCCCTCCTTTCCCTCTGGTAACCGTTAAGTTTGCTTTCTATGTTTGTGAGTCTGTTTATGTTTTGTATATAGATTCATTTGTATTATTTTTTAGATTCTACATATAAGTGATTTCATATAATATTTGTCTTTCTCTGTCTGACTTACTTCACTTAGTATGATAATCTCTAGGTCCATCCATGTTGCTGCCAATGGCATTATTTCATTCCTTTTTATGGCTGAGTAGTATTCCATTGTGTGTGTGTATACATATATGTACACATCTTCTTTATCCATTCATCTGTTAATGGACACTTACGTTGCTTGCATGTCTTGGCTACTGTAAATAGTGCAGCTATGAACATTGGGTGCATGTATCTTTTCAAATTACAGTTTTTGTCTTTTCTGGATATATACCCAGGAATGGGATTGCAGGATCATATGGTGGCTCTATGTTTAGTTTTTTAAGGAACCTCCATCCTGTTCTCCATAGTGGCTGCACCAATTTACATTCCCACCAACAGTGCAAGAGGGTTCCCCTTTCTCCACACCCTCTCCAGCATTTGTTATTTGTAGACATATTGATGATAACCATTCTGACCAGTGTGATGTGATAACTTGTGGGGATTTTTTAAAGCTTTTTAAAAATTATTTTATTTTTTTTAATTTATTTTTGGCTGTGTTGGGTCTTCATTGCTGTGTGCAGGCTTTCTCTAGTTGCAGCGAGCGGGGGCTGCTCTTCGTTGCGGTGCACAGGCTTCTCATTGCAGTGGCATCTCTTGTTGTGAAGCACGGGCTCTAGGCAGGCAGGCTTCAGTAGTTGTGGCTCACGGGCTCAGTAGTTGTGGCTCACGGGCTGTGGTGCACAGGCTTAGGTGCTCTGTGGCACGTGGGATCTTCCCGGACCGGGGCTCAAACCTGTGTCCCCTGCATTGGCAGGCAGATTCTTAAGCACTGCACCACCAGGGAAGCCTTAACTTGTGGTTTTGACTTGCATTTTTCTAATAATTAGCAATGCTGAGCATCTTTGAGTGTGCCTGTTGGCCATCTGTATGTTTTCTTTGTGGAGATGTCTATTTAGGTCTTCTACCCATTTTTTGATTGGGTTATTTGATTTTTGATATTGACTTGTATGAGCTGTTTATATATTTTGGATATTAACTTGTCAGTCGCATGCTCTAAATTCTTTTTTTTTTTTTTTTCTCTCTCTCTTTTTTTTTTTTCTCTAAATTCTTTATAAAAGTCCTCAGGATAGGAGGACTATTACCCCCAGTTTATCGATAAGGAAACTGAGGAACAGAGAGGTTAAATAACTGGCCCAAAGTAACACAGCTTTGAACCCAAGCAGGCTAGCTCTGCAACCCTCAGAGGATGGAGAAGCAGGTAAATAAACTAGAAAATGGACCACAGCCAACAGGAGGCCGAAAGGAGGAAGTGACAGGTGAAGTAGTGAGTGGGCAGAAATCAGCTACACAAAGAAGGAAGATTTACTACCAATTTGCATAGCCAAAAAAAGTTGGCAGTTCCAAAAGAGACAGCAGCATCAAGGAAGTAACTACGTAGCCTCTTTCAGCAGGTCCTTTGAAGGAGATGAGAAACTTCTGCTAAGTTAGTTCTGTCCCACCTATATTTTCAATTTTTATCAGTACCTTCATTTATATACTCCTGTTGGTACCCAAACTACTGCTAATTTTCAAGATATTAAAGAAGGGTTTATTACTTGTATAATTACACAAAATTGGGAGTGGAGGGTGAAATATGGTCAAAGATTCTTCTCTGTGTTTAGGGGGAAAATTCAACTAACACCCATCTAGGTAGTTTAGGTGGTTGAGACATGGCTAGTGTTATAAATAATATCAAAGAATATTTCAGTCCCCAGGAATTTTCTGAAACCACATTTTTTTGGCCAACCCATCCTGTTGTGTGTGTGTGTTTTCAAAAGCTGAAAGAAGAATCTGGAACCCATTTTAAAGTTTTATTAAAACTCATGCTTGTGACAGTCTGATTTCTTTCAGATTTTGTCCATCTTTCAAATTTAAAATATAATTCTATAATATTCATGGCCAAATGTATTTCTACTTAGAAGCAAGAGAACAGAGAAATTGTCTTCTAGAATTTCTTTTTCATTATAATTTTGGCTATCTCTGGTCCACCCTATTTGTTTCTCTTTTTAAAAATCTTGTCTAAATACTGTATGATTTCACTCATATGTGGAATATAAAAAACAAACAAAACAAAGTAAGTGGACAAACCAAACAAAAACACACATGTAGATACAGAGAACAGAGGGGAAGGGGTAAGAGGAAGAGTAAAATAGGTAAAGGGGATCAGCTCTACGGTGATGGATGGAAACTAAATTTCTGGTGGTGAGCACGCTGTAAGGTATATTGAAATTGAAATAGAATAGTGGGTTCATGAACCTTATATAATGTTATAAACCAGTGTTACCGCCATAAAATAAAAAAGTCTAACATTTTTTTTTAAAGTTAACAACCCTCCCAAAATCTTATCTCTATCCCCCCGGTCCAAGTTTTTATTCTTCTCATCCGCCCAAATCAGAACGACTTAAGCAATGAAAAAACATAGTAGCAATAATACGTGTTTTTTATTTACATGGCAACCTTCTTTTGCAGCTTCTAAACTTCAGGGAGTGAGGACCTTGCCTTCCGAATAGTTGTGGGCTGGGTCTCGGCTTCTCAGTTAAAGGCGTCTAATATGGATGGAAATACTTGGCAGATCTCTCAAGGTTATAGTTTTATAAGGGCCACCTGTTACTTCTCCTCATTTCATAATCCTGTCTCATTTAGGCCCTTCTCCCCACAGGCTTTCCAGACGAGTTGACGGTCAGAGATGAGAAAATACAGCTTCTCATCTGAATTCATTGCCTTGAGCACTTACATCTCCCACTCTAACCCAGGGAAAGTGGTATTTTTATTTCAGCAAAGGTTTGCTTCGTAACATTTGATCTTGGAACGTTCGTGATGGAAGCCGGGTTAGGAAATCCCATGTCACTCCACCTCCTGTTCGTGAAACCTCAGGGCAAGGTCTGGCCACAACCCAGGCCTCCTTCCTCTGCTCTGTGTCACTGATCTCATTTCTTATTACTCCTTGACAGATTCCAGCCAAGAGAACTTCCCGCACACATCTCCATGAATAGACCAGGCAATCAAAGCACTTAGGGGGCACCTACTGTGTGCCAGAGGGAGTCCTGTGTTTTACTCTCCACTTGGCCAATTCCTTGATTAAAAGTCTGGCTCAGAATTTCTTTCCAGAAAATGTTCTCTGCTTAATGACCCCCTTTTCCAGTGTCTCTAAAAATATGTCATCTGGTGAGAGCACAACTCCAGCCCTCTGTAAGATAGCGTTGCCCCAGCTTTTAACCATTACCCACAGGAAGGGATAAATTGGACGACACAGCAACCTTGTACACACACACACACACACACACACACACACACACACACACACCATTCAGAATTATAGTTAACAAAAGTTTTATGAAAACAACACTAACTCTTACTAGGCAGGATGCATGTGTTTAATTCTAATTCTGTTTCATTTAAAAAAAATGCTCATCTCTACCCATAAAACTGATTCCGTGACCAGCAGCTTGAAAACCCCAGAGGCACCCTGGGTATTTAGGAAGCATAGAAGTTAATTAGAGATTCTAAAGGATGAACCTATAATTCAAACAGGAAGTGACTTGAGAGTGTTCACAAGTATTGTCAGAAAAAGTGAAGCTTGCTCCAAATAAGGGACTTGCTAACAGATGCCACATTTGACTAAATCCTCTGAATTTCTAAGAATTAATTCATTCCTTAAAGCAAACTTTTTTTTTTTTTTTTGAGCATTCAGTGCAGCCTAGACTTCGGCTTACAAAAATGGATGAGGATCCTGCTGTCCAGGACCTCTTGGCTTAACAGAGGATGCAGAAGGGTGATCCAGGAATCATGGCCAATGTTCTGCTACAACCGAGATGCACCTGGGGTGCTGTGGGGACCCCCCCCCAATTCAGGAAGTAGTGGGTGGGCTTCCTAGACCTGGTGGCTCTCTGGAGGACGCTGGAAGAGGAGTGACACCGTCTCCTTAGACCAAGAGAGTCCTAGGGGTTTGTGCTCTGAGGGCAGGAGCCCTCTCGAGTCTGCAGGCATTGTGAGTGGTCTCTGTCGCGCCAGCGAAGGACACAGGTGGGAAATGGTCAGAGATGAGCCTCCAGAGGAGGGAAAGATCCCTAAAGGAGCAGTGTGGGTGATGCTGGCCAGAGGCAGGCTGGGGCAGCGGGTCTATCTGGGGGGCCGGTGTCGAAAACCAGAGGAGAAACTGTACGAAGGGCCTTGGCTGGGGCAACGGCGGTGGGAATGGGTAAGCGGGGAGGCCTCTGTGAGGCATCAAGGACACAGTAGCGGGTGGCTTGAAGCAGGTCCTGTCTCGGATGTGCGTCTGGGCCATCCGCTCAGATCGAGGGTGCAGGCGGGGAGACAAAGTCTGGGGAAAGGGTTCAATGATGGACACACTGACTTTGGAGTGCCCAAGCCGATCCAATAGCCACTTGGATTTGGAGATTGGGGAGCGGTCTAGCCTGGTGTTAGATGATGCCACACAGCAAAGCTGGGACCAGCAGAGGATTGGGAATGAGGCTCTGGGAAGGCCCCAAATTCAGGGTTATTGCTGACTTGCTGAGGATCAGCTGGGTCTGGTGAGCCTGGGATCCGTGCAAATCGCCCTTGTCTTTGCTTCCACCTGCCTTTCCTAGCTTCGATGCTGCCAGAGTTCTCCCAGGGAGCTAGGAGGAGGGAAGCGTCTTTACTGCGTTTATTCAACAGTCCCTCGTTCAGGAGGCTTCTGGAGATGGCATAGCTCCAACAAAGGCAGGACGAAGGTAAGGGTGACTCTGTACTTAGGCATTAACAAACTGTAATGGGCTGGTTCTGAAATATCTGCTGGGTCAGGGTTCCAAATTGCTGATACATTCTCCAATATCCATTTCACACACTGCAGTGTTGTCCTGATCGTATTTCCCAGGACCCTGAGCTAAGAGGGCCGTTTTGTTACTGGATTTTCAGTCCTTCCAGCTTTGAATCTCAGCCTTTCAGTGTGCATCAGTCCACACACAGGCCAGCCTACGGGGAGGGTACAGGGATAAGTAGGGAGGAGGGAAGGCTGACGCTCAAATTCTGTGCCAGGACCTTCGGGGCAGTGGCGCTCCCTGTTTGTTATGGGTTGAGCTGCGTCCCCAGGCCCTGCCGCACCGCCCCCGACCCCCCAAGTTCATCTGTTGAAGCACTAACTCCTAGTACCTCAGAATGTGCCTGTATTTGGAGAGAGGGTCTGTAAAGAGGTAACTGAGTTAAAATGAGGGCTTATGGGTAGGCTGTCATCCAGTATGACTGGTGTCTTTAAAAGAGAACATTAGACACAGACACATAGGAGAGCCCAGGCCAAGACAGAGAAGGCAGCCACCCGCGAGGCAAGGAGAGAGAGGCCTTGGAAGAAACCAACCCTCCTGACAGACGCCTCCATCTTGGAGTTCCAGCCTCCAGATCCGTGAGAAAAGAAGCTTCTGTGGTCTAGGCCGCAGCGTCTGGTAGTTTGTGATGGCGGCCCTAGGAAGCTGACGCGCTCGCCTTTCTCTCCTCCCATGGGGGCTGCCATGCCTAAGCTTGCTGCCTCCTAGCAGGAAAGTAAGTCTTAACACTCAGAGGAAAAGAAGCAGGGATTGGAGGGAGATTAAATGGGAACACCTGCTAGTGAAACAGACAAGTAGCACGGGTGGATTTCGCAAGTTTAGACTTAGCCACTGCTTTGCAGATTACCAAGCACTTCACGCACCTCAGCTGTTTAGTCTGCACAGCTGCCTGGCCTCACCTGGCAGATGTAAAGAATGAGAAAGTGGGGAGGAGCTAGCACTCTGTGTCGTGACTAGGCTCAGGTGGGCGGGCGATTCTGATCCGCCGAAGTGTGAAGTGTGAGAACCACGGAGAGAGGGGTTGGTCCCCGTCAAGACGGCCAGGTCGGAGGGTGACGTGACTTTTTCACAGTTGTGAGCCGCGGGGCCAGGACGGTCTCCCTGACAACTGGCCCGGAGCGCCTGCGGCTACAACCTTCGCACACGTCGGACGCTTTTATCCCTGCATCTGCTGGACACTCAGGGCGCCTGCTCGGGGTCTCTAAGGTCAGCGGCGCCCCTCGGGCAACACGCGGGACTGGAGCGCGGGCAGCGCGGGTAGCGCGGCGAGCCCCGCGGCCCCGGAGCCGCCGGGCGCGCGCGCGTGCGCGTCCCCGGGCCGGCGCGTGCGCGTGCCGAGGGGGTGGGTCGCGCCGGCCCCTCCAGCCTGGCTCGCGGTCCGAGCCACTCAGAACGCCCGGCGGCCGACACCCGGGGGCCCTACAACTACTACCCGGCGCCCGCCCGCTGCGCCGGGACTCGCGCGCCCGCACTCGGGGACGGAGGCGCCCGCTCGGCCCTGAGCCGCCTCGCAACTTGTCTGCTCGGGCAGCTGCGGCGCCGGGGCGCCGGACAGACTCTCCCGGCTCCCTCGCCGACAGCCAGCTCGCGCAGGGACCAGCGTGCGCCCCCCGCCACCGTCGTCGCCGCGGGGAGCTGTGCGCCGGCTGCCGGCCGGCAGGTGGGCGAGCCCGCGGGCTAGGTGAGTGCGGGGAGGCGGGGCGCGCGCGTGGACGCGCTCGGCGGGGGACGCGGCCCATCGCGCCTGGGTGTCCTCTCGGCTCCCCCCGGTCCCCCTCCACACTTGCACCCAGGACCTGGCGCAGGGCAGAGGCGGGGGCGGGTAGGCTCACCTGCTGGAAGTGTGTTTACCCGGGCGAAAGAGCGAGTCATGGGCCAGCCACACCCCCCGGCTGGGGGGCAACGCGCCGGCCGACCTTGGGCTCCACCCGGGCTGCGACTGTCTCTGAAGCTCGCCCCAAGCGTCTTCCAAGTCCTAGGACCCGGGGGTTGTGACAGGCCTCCGCCCTCCCCTCCGTCCCTTTAATTCGGGCGGAGGAGGGCTACTGGGAACGAGGACCCAAACTTTGTTTTCACACAGTGAAACTGACTTTCCGGGGCTTTTAAACTGACTTTCCGTGCGCACGCGATTGATGGCGGGTTCCTGGGGACGCCTCCCGGGGACAGGGCTGGACCGGCCGGCCCGCGAGTGGGGTGGTGACTCCGGGCGCGCAGTGGCCCCGGGGTTCAGGGACAGCTCTGGTCCTCTTGGCCCGAGGTCGGGCCCAGCCCGGGCTTGGCGGCCCGGGACGGTCCCGGCGCAATGGCCCCTGCTCCCGAGGGGTGGCCGCGGGGTTCCCCGCGCTCGGCCGGGCTCCATGTTCCCGACCCACTCCGGCCTGGGGAGCTCCGGCCGGGAGGCCCGGCAGAGGGCGCCCGCTCCTGGTCGTCGCGCGGACCGGCGGAGGGGAGGGGACTCGAGCGAGGCTCCAGGTGAGGAGCGGTGAATCCTCCCGGGAGGGGGACCCGGTCCTCACTCTGTGCAGGGAGTCAGGGAGTGGCCGTGGCGCTGTCGAGAGTCGGGGCTGCCCAGCTGCTGTGGGGCGGAGAGCGGCGATTGTGCCCCCGGAGGCCTGGGGAAAGCTCGGAAAGAAGGTGAGGAGCGTCCCTTGGCGCGGTGGCCGAGGGCGGGCATCGGCCTCGCCGGGCTGCGGCTGGCAGACACTAGGACGCGCCGCGGCGCGCCCTCCTCCGGGGGCCGGAGGAGGGGTCAGTTAGGCTCGGGCTCCGGGCGGTCCTGCCGGGGTCGGCGAGCTGGGAGGGGCGACCGATCCCCGGGCCGCCGCGATGGGGCGCTCCCGTGGGCCCGCGGGGTCCCGGCGCAGCAACAAAGGCGCGGCGCGGCCGCCGCTCCCACCCACTTCCGTCCCCGGCGCGCGCCGTCCGGAGGTACCGGCTGTCTCAGGATTTCCCTCCGCGGAGTTTCGGGAAGTTAGCGGGGCGGCCGGTTAGGCGGGCAGGAGGGGCGGGGGAGGGGCGGCCCGGGGAGCGACACGCGTGTGCGTAGAACCGCGACACTGCCGGCCTGCCCTCCCCACCGCCCGGGCCCCAGGGCCCCCGCGGGCGCACGGTCCCAGCGCCGCGCGCCCAGCCGGACCGCCGGGCCACGCCCCTCCCCGCGGGCTCCCGGAAGGGAGGGGCTTAGTCCTGGGGTGACAGCGGCGGCCCCGGGCGCCCAGAGGGGACCTCCAGAAGGCGGTGGTTGCATTCCTGTGAGTTAGCGGCCCGGCGACTCCAGTCCAGGCCGCAGTCTGGGTCAGGTGCGGGGTTAAGCGCTCCTGGCCTCGGCAGTACAGCTCCGGTGCAGCCTTGACAGTTTGTTGCCATTGGAATTTCCGCAGAAGGGGAGAGGACCGCGGCGAGAAAGGAGAGAGCTCCTGTCCTCCCCGCTCCCCCTCCCCCGAGGTTATGCAAACCCCAGACTTAGGCACGAGTCTATCATTGGAATGGCAGGGGCACCATCTCCCCTGCGCGACAGACATTTCGCGGGAGCTGGACCCAGAGGAGGTGCTGCCCGAGAGAAACCTGGGGCGCTCTGGTCTGGTGTGAAACCTGATCCCTCGGTAATCCGTGGATAGAATTCACGTTTTCTTATCTTATCTGACGCCACTCCCTTCTGAAGTAGGGAAAGGCCTTCTGTTGAGAGAATCTTGTGTCCACTTGGGAAAGCGCTTCACCGTTCGCTTTGAAACCTCCCAGCCTCCTCCAGAGCGGTGATTTCTATTTCACAGGTGGGGAGACAGGCTTAAAGAGGTTTCTGGGCCCAAGAGTCTCTCCTGCCCCAAAGGGTAAGGTTTGCTCATCCCAGTTTTATGCCAAAGGACGTTCCTGAAAAGTTGTTACGGGTTTTGCTGATTGAAGAGTCAGGGTGCAGGCTGTAAACCCAGGTTCGGTTTGATCATGTTCGTTATTAGGGTTAGATTGACCTTCCACCTGTGGCTGACTTTTCTGTGGCTCAAGGCCTCAGCTAAACCAACTCTTAGTTTATTTCTTTTTAGTTAGTTATTTATTTTGCCCGTGCTGCCCAGCTTGTGGCATCTCGGTTCCCCAACCAGGGACTGAACCTGGGCCACGGCAGTGAAAGCCCAGAATCCTAGCCACTAGGCCACCAGGGAAGTCCCCCAACTCTTAGTTTAAAGCTTAAGGTATAGTGAAGACAAGTAAACTGCTTAGAATTATCTGACAGCCCCAGAGAGAGTCAGAAACAGCTGTCCTTTGCTTTGTGTGGTGTCTCATTAGGCAGGTGGGCCTGGGGTCAGGAGGTCTGTGTAGCTAGGAGCTCTGTGGGCCTTCCCTGCAGAAAGGAGCCGCAGTGCCTACCCTGTCTAAGCTCTGTGACTTTGCCACCACGCTGAATGTGTATTTCAAATGCCTTGGAAATGCAGCCAGCCTTCATTAACTGTCTGATGGGTTATGACTCTAAAATTCCTTTTAGACATCTGAGATCATCTCCACATCTTTAGGCATTATTGAGCTCAAGTTTATAATACGGGGCGGTGGTGTTGTCTTGAATGTACTGAAAGTGTATTGCCTTAAAGAAAGATGTTGTTTGGAACCCTGGAATGACAGTTCTGACTCAGAATGTCCTAGTGCAGGGCCAGTTGTGGAGACAGTGAGGCATGATGACTAAGGGCAGGCTTCGAATGCCGCCTCCACCGTTTATAGGTCTGTAGCGTTGGGCAAGTTGCTCAGCTTCTCTGAGCTTCACTTTGCTCTTTTAGGGCAGGAATAGTCACAGCACCACCTGGTTTCAAGCTGCAAGGCTTAAATTTGGTCATTCATACAAGGTACTTAGTAGCGCAGAGCCTAGGAGGTCGTAGCCGCCTAACTAGTGTTAACTAATAATGATGATGTCCAAGAACAGACTCTTTCTTTCTTCCCTTCCCTCGTCTAGAGAGGCAAAATAGTTGATAGTTGAACTTCATCTTCTTGGTTCATACAGCAAGGTGTGAGGCGCTTAGCGATTCTTCTTCTTGTCAGCAAGTGCTGTGTGTCCGTGTGTGGTGGGAGGCGGGGTGGTAGTGATGGAAAACTTTGTCTCGTTGCCCAGGGAATTTACAAGGGGCTCCGGAACCATCGGGCTTTCCTCCTAGCGTTACCACTGTGTAATTTTGCGGCCAGCCCTCCAGCCATTTCTCTTTCCTTTAAATTTGAAGCCAGTATCCTAATAGCCACGATGACAGGACTTAAAAAAGCAAGCTCAAAACCAAACAAGCTGGAGAAAAGGAAGCAGGTCTTCTCTTTGTTCGTTCACTAGCCATTGACAACACTAAAGAGGGTATCTGCGTCTGTGAAAATTGTGCTGGCCCGACTTGGCAAGTGGGACCATTACTTGGAAAACAGAAGATTGCCTGGAGTCTGTTTAAAGATGGGCCACGAAATGGACAGAGGAGGGAGGAGAGTTTGAGATAACATTTCAGAACTGTTTGCTCAAATATGGTGACCTATGTATGATCTGAAAATTGCCAAACTAACATTTGGAAGGTGACACAGAGAGGTCTGGTTATGTCCAGTTTAGCTGCAGAACCAGCTAACAACCAGGATAGCTATTTCATATGTTAAAAGATCTCGGAAGCTTTTCAGTTTAGCAACAAGTGGAGAAACAGTTGTTTTAAAATATACTATGTCAAGTTGTTGATGAAAGACCCCTGAACGTTGCTATTTCCTAGTTCTCGATTTTGCATTTATCTTTTAAATAATCACCCAGGGCGACAGCACTGGAGACCTTATAATGTTATTAAACGCCACCCGATCGTGAACGTTGTCACCAGGATGGGCATGGCGTGGAGTCCAGGGAGGCCTTGCCCTTGAAAGCTAAACACAGATTTTCCATTTGGGTTCGAAATGCAGCTTTCTCCCACATGGCAAAGCGATCTGCCGTGTAAGCAGGGGACGGCACATAAAGGGTTAGCGGCAGGGTTTCTCCCCTTTTGTGCATCTCGCTTCATTTGTAGCTACTTGTTGAGTTTCCAGGGCGGAAGAAAGAAGCAGCTGTAGGGCATGCGCCAGACCTGCGCTGGGCTGTCGCTACCATTGTCGGGAAGATGAACAGACAGCGTTATTTTGGATCACATAGCAGCGTGTTCAAAAGCATCTTGCATTCCCCAGCTGTTCCACAACTTCTCCGCATATGGGGGAGAACTTGCCAGCTGCTGGGACAACTGTGCCTCCGTTCTCTGCTTTTGAGCAGAGTCCCCGAGGAAGGTAACCATCCGCAGATGCCGTTGTTAAACTGTAGGCACCGTAAAGAGTCTTGTTTGTTTCTGTTATGTCAATGTTATTCCCGATAGAGCCTCTCAGGGGAGAAGGTTTAAAAGGAAATGTCAGAATTAACATTTTGTTCCGAATACAGTTTTTCCAGGATGACCAATGTGTATATAGTTTTTCCCTACTTAAAACCTAGGTCGCTTTTCTATTTCATTGACTAACAAAGGAACGGGTCTCATATTAAAACTAAATGTGTGTTTTTTTTAATTGCCGTATCCATCAAGGTTAATCACATACATTTTTCTGTTGCCTGAAATGTGTAAAAGTTACGATATGTGTCCAGACCGTGCTCTTTTGTTTTCAGAAGATTAGGGTATTTTGCATTTGTTAGAGCCAGGAGGTGCTTTGCCCACGCCCCTTACCTTATCCGTGAGGAAACTGGCGTTTCCAAGAAGTTGTTACTGTTACTTATCTGAGATGATTTGACTGGGTGGTTTACTTCAGCAAATCTTAGGTTGAGCGTCCACATGGCAGCGGGCCTGAAGGTGAACAAGGGCTTGGGCCCAGCCCTGGAGGACTCACAGCTCAGAAACAGCAGACGTAAACAAGTACTATATGAGGGCTGTAATAGAGGCAGCGTCTTTTTTGTGTGAAAGTGCCTCTTCAGGCAGCTCTTTGTGTAATCGCATCGGTGTTGTCACCACGTCTGCTCAAATAAAGCCGAGGAGGAGTGTCTGGGTACAGGAAGACAGAAGAAGCATTATAAGGTTGATCAGATGTTGAGTACGTGTACTAACGAGAGAAGGCCTTGCCTGTGCGTGTAGACACACCTGTCTCTACCTGCGCCCCCCTGGCCCCTGACTCCTGCCCAGCCCTCGAAAGCGTCTTGCCTCCTAGTTCCTGTGAATGAATGGCCTCTAGCAGCTACAAGCGTAACTCCAGCCCCTTACAGGGACTGAGTCAGCTTCAATTCCTTTGTTCTAGAAGAGGTTATAAAGAAAACCCCGATCACTTGGACACGGGCAAAAGCCTCAGACGCCGATGCTCGTCTCACTCTTAGGGGCTCTTGTGCTGGAAACAGCTGTGGCTTCAGCTCACCCAGCGACCCAGAGTTGCTGAGTTAGACCCACAATTCTAAGCCCTTTAATCCCCTTCTGGGCGCCATGGACACATTCGCATATCTTTTACTCCATCCCTCTTGCTTAGGAATCTTAGATTTTTGACCACGTTTTGGCCTTCGGTTGGTTTAGCTGCCGTTTTCTTTTGAGACTCTGGGGAACTCTGTTTGGTTCTCAGGGCTGATGACCGGGGGCGGGAGTGGGTGGGGTGTATTGTACAGCAGGGGAAACGGGCTCTGCCTGCCGTTGAGAACCCTGCCTGGGCTATAGGACTGGAATCACAAGGTCCTGCCTCAGAACTCAGCGCCCTCACTGGCCAAGTCTAGGAAGGGTCAGCCTGCTCAAAACTAGAGGATGAGTCCTCTCCTTCTGGAGAGTTTGTTGTACTTGCACCGACTGCACAGGTCCTCGCTGGGTTCTTTCCCTGGGATGACTCTCTTCCTTATTACACTTCCCTGCACGTTATAATCGTTTATTCATCATGTTCTGTTTTCGAGTCTTGGCTTTCGAGCACAGCTGCCAGCTTGCTTTTTTTTCCCTTTATTTTTTAAATTGAACTGTAGCTGATTTGCAGTGTTGTGTTAGTTTCAGGAGTGCAGCAGAGTGGTTTAGTTTTATATATATCTCTATAGATACAGATATAGATAGATATAAACCTATTGTTTTTCAGCTTATTTTCCATTATAGGTTATTACAAGGTGTTGAGTAGAGTTCCCTGTGCTCTACAGTAGGACCTTGCTGTTTACCTGTTTTATCTATAGCAGTGTATATCTGTTCACCCCAAACTCCTAACTTATCCCTCCTCCCCTTCCCCTTTGGGAACCATAAGTTTGTCTTCTATATCTGTGAGTCTGTTTCTGTTCTGTAAATAAGTACATTGATACCATGTTTTTCGATTCCACACTTAAGTGATATCGTATGATATTTGTCTGTGTCTGACTTACGTCACTCAGTCTGATGGATGAGCTCTAGGTCCATCCAGCTTTCTGACACGTTCATCCCTCCTTCCCATCACACACGTGCACACCTGTGCACACACACCTGCAGACACGCAGAGGCCCAGCATGGTAACTGGACCTGTTGTCCTTCTCCAGCCGGCTCAGCTCCTTTCAGAAGGAGACTTCACGTTAACTGCATCGAGGTATTTCTCCCCGTTTGATGCTCTGGACGCTACACAGTTCTTGATGGATGTCAGATGTTCACGGATGGTCAGAGTTACCGCGTCCTCCTTTTCACAGGGGGGCGCTGGGAAGTGCGCCGGCTCTCCTGGTCGTGGGGACCAGGTAACGCCTTCAGTATCGCGCTGCTTAGAGGCTGGAAACGGCAACCACTTCCCTGCAGGAGGAAGAAGCCGGTGCGCTTTGGGGCTGCAGCCGTGAGGCCCCTCCCGGGCCCAGGCCTCCCCCGGGTGCCCCGCGCAGCCACGGTTTTGCTCCCCATATGCCTCCAACAGCACCCCCAAACTTAGGCAGCATTCCCCTCCTCCTGGGACCCTGTGTTTCTTCTTTGACGCCTGCCCCTCCTCTGCTGCCGGTCTGTTGCCGCGCAGTCTCGGTGTCAGGTGTCTTAGGGACGCCGGCCTTGCCTAGGATGCCCTTATCTCCATCTGTCATTGGTGTTTAATTGCTTCCCCCCACTAGCCAGCCTGCCCTTTGACACGGGGTGACTTTCCCCCTTGCCGTCCTTGCTGCTGACTCCTGTCGGCTTTTCCTCCCGCTGGCTGATTCTGCTGCCCTGTCGCAGCCCCTCCTCTGGGCTCCCTGCTGCCCCTTTGTGTGTGCGCTTCCCCAGGCCTCCAGTGTGTACGTGGCTTTGTTCCCGTCCTGCCTCCCCTCCCCGACCCCACCCCTTTTTAACCCTTTTAATTCTTTTTACTGAGATGTAGTTGACATACTAGCTTCAGTCCTACAACCTAATGATTCAGTACTTGTGTGTATCACGAAATGATCACAGTAAGTCTAGGTAACGTCTGTCACCACACATAGTGACACATTTTTTTCCTTGTGCTGAGCACTGTTAAGATTTACTTTCTTAGTCCCTTTCCAATAGACAGTCCTTCCTCCCCTTCTTTGACTGTGCTGCCTGAGAAGTAGATTCTTTCTCCTGTATTTTTTCAAACCCACATTTTGCAGCCCTTCTGTCTGTGTCCCAAGCCCATCCTGTTTGGCTGTCGCCTGCATTGGGTATAATCGTGGCATACATTATATACGCTATCACAGTTTTTATTTAGATGTTTGTAAAAAAAAAAAAAGGGGGTTCTTGGAATTGAAACTTGGAAACACCAGTCTTGAAACTGGTCAAGTCAGGGCATTTCAAAGGGTTGAACTTTGGGGGTGATGGCTTTGAGATTTATTTTGGCTCTCCTTTCACGTGGCAGTGCCGTGAAGGTCACTGAAACATGAGCTTGTTTTTGGATAACCTCTTCCTTGCAAATGGAAATTGTACATACACAGAGCAGAATTAACACTTGCTTTCCCCCGCCTCCCCCCACCCCTTCAAATTATATTTCTGAAAGATCTTGAAAGGAAGTTGAGTTTGAACTGTGTGGTCAGTCTGGCTTGTGTGTAAGTTCTGAATGATTGGTCATCTCAAGTCTGTGCTGTTCCAGAGGCCCATGGTGGGTATTTCCTAGCGATGATCCCTCGTCCATGAAAATATGCTGGAGAGGAGGTCTGGGGAGATCCTTCACGGATTCACCCTGATTTGGGACTCTTTATTTTTCTCTCCAAAGCTACGAACATGGAGGGGTATCCTCAGGGTCACGATGGAACGGGTTGGCTGTTGGGAAGCAGTGGGGAAGGATGCCTTGAGCCAGGGCTGCAGGGAGAGCGTCTGGGGTGCAGCCCCTGCTAGGTGGTGTTCCCCATGAGCCCTGGAGCCCTTGCACCTTGCTCTCCTTTTTTTTTTTTTTTTTTTTTTTTTTTTAATTCTGTAAAACAAAGGGAAAGGATGCTTGCCTGTGCCAACATGGAGTTTGCTTCTAGACCTTCCCAATTAAAAGGGAGCCCATTTTTCTGCCCTGGTAGATAGGGGAGTCTGCTTAGAGCATCGGAATAGGAGCTTATGTTCCTATAGACTCACCCAGACCAAGGGATCTTTGTTTCAACAAATGTTCTGTAATCGGCGTCCAGCAGAATCTTGATGTGGGCATCAGGTTCAGTTCACGTAATCTAGTAATCTGTCTATAACAACACCTGGGGAAAGGTTTTTTAAATTGGGATTATATAGAAAACAAGATATGAAAGTGATCAGTCAGACTGTTGATTCATTCATTGGTTTGGTCAGCAAACGTCTGTTAAGCACGTGTGTGTGCACGTGTGTGCGGGCTTGGCATTGAGAATACAGAGCGAATCCTGCCCTCACGGGGCTTACAGTCGGAGATGGCTTTGCCACCACGGGAACGTGTTGTAGGTGAGACGGAAGTACATTCCAGGTGTGACGGGGCACGCAGGATGCAGTGGTGGGCGTGGCGATGCAGCATCGATCGGCTGGGACCGTGCCTCGGGCTCTGTGCATCGGGCTGGACGTGCTGGGCGTCTTGTAATCAGCACCCTCTCTGAGCTGAAGCCTTGATAGAGGAAGTACCTCAAATGAGAGAAGACGGTAAGCAGTCAGGTCTGGGTTTGAATTCCGATCCCAAGTCATAAACTTGATGCAGTCAGGGAGGCACCAGGTCAACGTCTTGTAGGTTTACTTTTCCTTCTGTGTCCATCTGCACCGCTGCATGTAACGAAGGAAGAAGAAAGCCTGGAGAGCCATGCGGTTACAGGATGTCCAGTGGGGGTCTAGACTTCCTCCGCTGTCCCGTAAAGGATGTACTGGTCGAGACAGTGACTCTGAGTCTGCAATTATGCATTTTCTCAGAGTGTCCTTTATACTCAGTGTTTCGCCAACTGTATTTCTAAAGAGCCTTCCTTTTCCCTCTGCCAAGCTTTGCAGAAACTGGCTGCCAGGCTCATTGTCGCCCGGGAAGGACTGTACTCCACAGCGCTCTGCCTCTTTTTGTGGTGCTGTGTGTCGCAGCCAGCAGCCTCTGGTGTCCGCCTTGCTGTTCTCAACCGTGTCTGGGGGAGGAAAGTGCTTCTATTTCAGGCCTGTTGAAGGGAAGAGGGACTTCCCACCATCAGAAGCATATCTGTGTGTGAGCCCTCAAGTCTCATCTTCACACCCAGCGTGGTGTAGACGACACTGCTCTTATCTTCAGTGGCTTTCAAGGATCAAGCGTCTGTATTTCTGATAAATCCCAGTTGTGATTTTAAGGATACTGTGGCCGGGCAGGTTGGTGAAACCTATGATTCTTGGAGAAAAAGAGGCTTGAAAGGGAAACTGGACCAGCTTGTGGGGACCCAGGGTGGCCTTTCAGGATGGATCACTCTGGGGCTCAAGAAGAAACTTGGACGAGGATGGTCTGCTTCAGGGTTGTGTCTGTATGTCCGGTTTCAGATGTGGCTCTTAATACGACTGTAAGTGGAAAGACAGTCCTCTGTTCCCGAACTCTGTGCCATGAGGGGAAAATTCCATGCTTGAAAATTCGGAGGTAAACATGCTTTCTTTTTTGAAGAGCTGCGATTTTTAATCTGTTGGATTTTAAGTCCAAAAGCTCTAAGAATAAGGCTAAGAACCTACATTCCTAGAAAAACTGATAGACCGTGACCTCAAGTATAAGGAACTTATTTCAAGCAATGTTAAACTGTTTCCTTCCCATACCTAAAAATGAATCTGACATAAGACTTTTAAGTAAGATATATGTGATATGTAGATATATGTGTGTGTGTGTGTGTGTGTGTGTGTGTGTATATATGTTTATATTCTTATTCTGACCCCAGAATTATCCAGTTATCTGTTGGAAAACAGTCATCGTCATACAGTTCTGACATTGAATTTCCAGGAAAAAGAAAAGCATATTATATGCTCGACAAGAAAATTATATAGTAGAAAAATGTTTCAGTTGATTATTTATGTAAACCCAACATCTGTGTTTTTTTTTTTTTTTAAAAAACTTCATCACTTCTTAAGAAAACTAAAAGCTTTCATCATGTGGCATTTTTTTTCTATACTTGGTTCTCCCGGTGTTGGATGGGAACATCAGGCAGTGAAACCACTTTATTTTTTTCCATGAACAAATTAGTTCCATCGCTAATGTCTAGGCTTCTTGAGAAACAAACAAAAAAAAACCTTAGGGCTTCCCTGGTGGCGCAGTGGTTGAGAGTCCACCTGCCGATGCAGGGGACACGGGTTCGTGCCCTGGTCCGGGAAGATCCCACATGTCACGGAGCGGCTGGGCCTGTGAGCCATGGCCGCTGAGCCTGCGCGCCCGGAGCCTGTGCTCCGCAACGGGAGAGGCCACAACAGTGAGAGGCCTGCGTACCGCAAACAAACCTTAGACGAAACTGCAAATTTATTGTGGAAAACTTCCCACTTTCATTTTGAGCACAGACACTGGTTCTAGGTTCAAGTAGTAGTATCCTTTATCTGATGGTAGAGCCACTAACATTTATAAACCCACTTATATGTTTTTTGCCCCATAAGCATAGTTTGCAACACAGTCTGTCCTTGGTATTCTCGGGATTCCCGCATGTGCAGATCCGCGATTGGTTGAATCCGCACGTGCGGAACTCAGATGTAGAGGGCCGACTGTACACATTTTCTACTCCCTTACTTCCCATTTCAGCTAAAAGTCTCCTTCATGAAGATAAGTGCTATGTTTGCAGAATCATCACCCAAACCTTTTTCTCTTGGTTGCCGGATCCACACGCATTGCTAATAGTTACCCCAGAATGGCTTTTCTGTTTCATCTTGGTGTCCCATTTCCCAAATGCTTTCCCCATTGTTTTGGAATCTAGGAAGAGCTGGGGAGAGTTAATGAGCTCTGAAGGAGTTGCCCCTATTGTGTTTAGGCTTACCGAATTAGTTATCCTCACTCAGTGTAGGTAAATAATGAGGATGCCGGGCTTCCCTGGTGGCGCAGTGGTAGAGAGTCCGCCTGCCGATGCAGGGAACGTGGGTTCGTGCCCCGGTCTGGGAAGATCCCACATGCCGCGGAGCGGCTGGGCCCGTGAGCCATGGCCGCTGAGCCTGCGCGTCCGGAGCCTGTGCTCCGCAACGGGAGAGGCCGCAACAGTGAGAGGCCCGCGTACCGCAAAAAAGAAAATAAAAAAAAAAATAATGAGGATGCCTGTGGATTTAATATTTTTTCTTAGTTTCTGTATAGATAGGAGAGTGGAGACAATTTAAAAGATGAAAAGACTCTTCAGATAATTTTTCTCAAGATGACTTCCTCTTATTATTACTATTATTATTATTCCCTAAAGTATCATTCATAGTCTGGTAGGGCAAACAGCTCTTTCCAAGAGTAATGCCGTCTTGGTAGTGAATACCGGACGTTTCAGTTAAAGTGCTACGAGCATGACTCGCATGAATAGTCATGTTTGAATTTAGGAGATGCTTATTTAAGGAGCAGTTTCACATTGCTAATGTCATTAGTCATAACCACCAATTGCGGTCAGAATCACTTATCTAGCGGGTGACAGGATAGAGATTTAATTTAAACCTAGGTCTTCTGACTCCAAGGTGCATTGAGCTTCCAGTGGGCTAAGCCAGTAAATAAATGGCAGTGACACTGTACTGAATGGCACATGAGTAATGGGAGATTCCAGAAAGGCAGCACAATGCTAATGTAAAATTTTAAGAATAAAGCTATCAAAGTAGGATTGGAGTTTTTAGTGCTCTTGAGTCCACATTGGGTTTAGAGAATAGGATTCAAGTATTTGTCTGCTTTTTGCTGAAGACGTTGATTGTCCCAGATCTGTGTCCAACATGAAAGCACTGTTTTTTGTTTTCGTTTTGCTGTGTTTTAACGTGTGCATTCTCCAACTGCCATTGCCACTGTTTTCTTTCTTTCTTTCTTCTTTTTTCTTTCTCTCTTTCCTTCTTCCTTCCTCCCTCCCTCCCTCCCCCCCTTCTTTCTTCCCTTTCTTTCTTTCTATAGCTTTATTGAGATATGATGTTGCCAGTGTTTCTTAACTTTCTAACAGGGGTCTGGGTGAAAGTTTGGGTCTGTGTTAAGCTAAAATTTCTTGATTTCTTGGGCTTTATGTAATATAGTCTTAGAAAAATTACTCAAACTTTTTTTTCTTGTTACTGCACTTCCTGTTACTTGCAGAGAAATCTCTTCAGTAGTAATTTGGGAAATTTTTGAGCTTTATAAAAACTTATGCGTGCTGACACAATATTGAGTGCATGAATCTAAAAAGAAGAATAGTGGCTTGATACTTGACAGGTTTTACCCCCCAGTTACCTCTTGATTTTCCATATTAATAGGAACAAGCAATGACCATGATCATTGAAAATAATAATACCTTGAACTTAAGTATTTTTTTAAATAGTTTCACATGCATCTCATTTAAATTCCTTTTGCACTCTATATGATGAACTGGGCTTGTCTATCTTTCTTTTCTAGATGAGGAAATTAAGGGTCACAAAGAAAACTGTTTTACTCAGATCATAAAGGAAGCAGGTACTAGGGTCTGGCCTGGATTCCATGTCGTCTCTTAGCCCTGTTTTTTCACTCTCGATTTGATTAGGTCAATAACAAGTGATATTTTCCAATGGGATTTTTAAAGATACTTAAAATAGCAATATTTTTAATTATATTTCCCACAATTTAAAACTTTGTTATAAAGCTCTTCAGTTTCTTCCTTTCACTCTTAATCCATTATGAGTTGGAAGGCAACAGCAGTTAGAAGAATGTCAGTGACCACTGTAAATAAAGTAAACCTCTTCATTGAGGGTTAGAAGGAAAAGTATTGGCTGAGTTCAGCGGTGTGTCAGGATATCCAGTGATCAGAATAGAGATACTGGCATGCTTTGCTGTTGAAGATCTTGACCTTCCCCATCCTTACTGAGATTATTCAAGCAGATGAGCTGGAAAGCTAATCTCTGTACCAGGAGTGTTTACTGACTAGTCCATGCTGGTGGGAAAGGAATTAATGTTTACTCATCATGCATTCTGGGGTAGGCTGTGTGCTAGGCATTGTCTATACATTACTTCATGGTAGCTCTTAACATAGTCCCACAGGTGAGTACCTTAAGTCTCAGGAAACTTAAATCTAAGTGGTGGAGCTGGTGTTATTTCTAGGTCTATAAGGTGAGTAAATGCAGATTCTTTCAACTCTACTCTCTAAGTTCTGTGATTTATTCTTTAAGATTAGCTTTCCTAAAGTTACCTTCTCCTCTAACTCCTGGTTAGCCTGGAAGCCAGACAGAAGTATACAGGCATTCCTCGGAGATATTGCAGGTTTGGTTCCAGACCTGTGCCGTAAAGCAAGTGCCACAATGAAGCGAGTAACGTGAACTCTTTGTTTTCCCAGTGCATATAAAAGTTTTGTTTACAATATACTGTAGTCTGTTAGGTGTGCAATAGCATTATGTCTAAAAAAACAATGTACATGGTTTAATTAAAAAACACTTTCTTGCTAAAAAATGCTAACCATCATCTGAGCCTTCAGCAAGTTGTAGTAGTAACATCAAAAGGTCACTGATCAGGCTTCCCTGGTGGCTCAGTGGTTGAGAGTCCGCCTGCCGATGCGGGGGACGCGGGTTCGTGCCCCGGTCCGGGAGGATCCCACGTGCCGCGGAGCGGCTGGGCCCGTGGGCCGTGGCCGCTGGGCGTGCACGTCCGGAGCCTGTGCTCCACAGCGGGAGAGGTCGCGACAGTGAGAGGCCCGCGTACCGCAAAAAAAAAAAAAAAGATCACTGATCACCAAACAAATATAATAATGAAAAAGTTTGAAATGTTGTAAGAATTACCAAAATGTGACAAGGAGACATGAAGTAAGCAAATGCTGTTGGAGAGGTGGCACCAATAGACTTGATTGATGTAAGGTTGCCACTTGCGTCGATATCAGTTTGTAAAGAACACAGCATCTATCAAGTGCAATAAAGCAACATGCAATAACATGAGGTATGCCTGTGCCAGTTATGATGATACCAGTAAGAAGCCAAAAGAAAAATTTGCTACAAGTTGACTGAATATGGACTGTCTATCCATTATGATTAGGTAGAGCAGTGCCTCTTAGACCTTAATGTGCATACAGATCGCCTCAGGATCTTGTTCAAATCTTTTCTACATTTACTGATTTTCTGTCTACTTGTCCTATTAAATATTGAGAGAACAGTATTGACATATGTGACTATTCTTTTGAATTGGCCTTTCTTCTTGAAGTTCTATCAGTGTTTGCTTCATGTGTTTGGAAGCATGCTTGTTAAGTTGAATAAATATTTAGGATTGTTAAGTCCTATTGATGAACTGGACATTTTTCATTATGATATGACTTTCTTTATACCAGATGATGATCTTTGCTCTGAAATATCCTTTGTCTGTTAGCATGGTATATCTTTGTCCATCCTTTTCCTTCAAACCTATTTGTGTCTTTTTATTAAAGTGCATTTCTTGTAGGTAGTATGGGGTTTGGATCTTGCTTTTATTTTTCCAGTTTGATAATATCTGTCTTTTAATTGGTGTTTTAGACCATTTACATTTAATGTAATTACTGATATCATTAGTTTGGAGTCTGTAATCTTGCCTTTTTTTTTTTAATTTATCCTGTCCTTTATTCTCTTTTCCTGTTTTTCTGCTTTCTTTTGGATTATTTGAGAATTTTTTACGATTCCATTTTCACTCCCCTGATGGATTATTAGCTCTATCTCTTTGCTTAGTTATTTCAGTAGTTGCTTTAGGGTGTACAGTATACATCTTTAATCATCTACCCTTAAGGGATGTTATACTACTTTTCCTACATTATAAGAACCTTTCAATAGTGTACTTCCATCTTGGCCCTTGTATTTTTGTTGTCATACACTTTACTTTTATATGTGTAATTAACTCCACATAAATTATTATTTTTGTTTTAGAAGTCACTTCTCTTTTAAAAAGATTTAAATAATAAGAAAAAAAGTCATATATTTACTTAGGTAATTGCCATTTCTAGTGTTCTTCATTCCTTTGTGTATATCCATATTTCTACCTGGTATTATTTTCCTTCTGCTTAAAAGGCCTTCCTTTAACATTTTTTGTTATGCAGGACTGCTGCTAATGAGTTCTTTCTACTTTTATATATCTGATAATGTCCTTATTTGCCTTCATTTTTGGAATATATTTTTGCAGGGTGTAGAATTCTAGATTGACAGTTTTTTCCTTTCAGTTCTTTAAAGATGTTGCTTCACTGTCTTGTCACTTACATTGTTTTTGACATAAAATCTGCTATCATCGTTATCTTTCTTCCTCTATGATGTGTTCTTTTTCACCTGATTGCTTTTAAGATTTTTTTTTTTATCACTGGTTTTGAGCAATTTATGATGTGCCTTGGTATTTATATCTTATACTTGGGGTTAGTTGAGCTCCTTGTTTTTTGGGGCTTATAGTTTTCTTAGATTTGGAATATTTTCAGTCATTATTTCTTCAAATATTTTTTCTACCCCTCCTCTGCCATGAGGGCTCGAATTTCACGTATATCAGAATGCCTGAGCTATCTCTACAGCTCATTCATGCTCTGTTAATTTTTTTTAAACTCTTTTTCTTTTCTCATTTCAGATGTTTCTATTGCTGTCTTCAAGTTCACTAATCTTTTCTTCTGCAATGTCTATTCTACCATTAGTCTTATCCAGTGTATTTTTCATCTCACATGTTGTAGATTTCATCTCTATAAATTTCATGTGTTTTAATTGTGTTTTATAAATTCATGTCACTATTTAAAATCTTGAATCTGTGTCCTCGCCTGATAATCCCAATATCTGTCTTAATTCTGGGTCAGTTTCAGTTGTTTGATATTTCCCCACATGGGTTGGATTTTCTTGCTTCTTTGCGTGCCTAGCATTTTTTTTTTTTTATTGGATGCCAGACATTGTTATTGTTATTTTTATCTTCTTGGGTTCTGGATATTTTTGTATCACTATAAATATTCTGGAGCTTCTTTTTGGACCATAGCTAAATTAGTTGGGGACAAGCAATTCTTTTGTATCTTGCTTCTGAGGCTTGTTAGGTGGGACTGGAGCAGTGCTCAATCTAGGGCTAATATTTCACACTAAAGAGGCAAGGTCTTCCTGAGTACTTAACGCTGCTGATTTATGAGGTTTTCTAATCTGTCTGGTGGAAATAGGTACTATTCTTGGCCCCGTGTGAGCACCAGACAGTGATACGTCTAATCCATCCATATTTGTTTCCCAGCCACGGATAGTTTGCCCACACACATGCAGTGATCAGTATTCTGCTGAATACTCAAGAGTGACTTTTGCAGATATCTGGAGTTTTCTTTCTGTGCAGCTCTCCGCTCCTTCCTACAGACTCTAGCTGCCTTGGTCTTCCTAGACTCTCAGTTCTGTATCCTCCACTCAGGGAATCTCCTGGGCTCTTCTTGGATTCTCTTTCTCTGTGTCTTGGCCAGGAAATCTCTTAAGGCAATAAGCTGGGATACTCATAGGCTCACCTCATTTGCTTCCTGAAGTCTTGTCTCCTGAAAACAATTATTTCATATATTTTGTCTGGTTTCTTTTCCTTTCCCCCCACCCTCTGTCTTTTTGTAGGGGCGGGGATGTGGTTATTTGTTTTTGCTTGTCTCAGGCAAAGGCTTAAATCTGTTTCCTATTATTTCATATTGGCCAAACCCAATTTTCAATAAAATTCAGATTCTGTTCAGTAGGTTTCAGCTGGGACCTAAAAGTCTGCATTTCTAAGAAACTTTCAGATGATATTGATGCTTCTGGGAAAAGACTACTTTGAGTAGCCAGCATCTCCAGCTATTCAATAGAATATAATGTGAGCCACGTATATAATTTAAAATTTTTCTGATAGTCACATTGAAAAAATTAAAAAGGAACAGGTGAAATTAATTTTAATAATATATTTTCTTTAACTCTTTAAATCTCCCCAAAATGTTACCATTGCTACATGTAAACAGTATAAAAATGTTAATGAGACTTCTTTATTTTATTGTACTAAGTCTTGAAATTTGGTGTATATGTTAGGATAATAGCATAGCTAAATTCAGGCACTACATCTGAAATACTTGGGTCTGTTTTTAGATTTCATAAAATTTGTAGTTGAAAAAGTAGATTTGTGTAACCAAGTTTCAAACATACTTAAGTTTTCCAATAACTGAATCAAGTGTCAAAAATACTTTAATATTTGCCATTCGGTTAACAAAACTGGTTCATCTTTTTAGAAGAATTGATTTGATTTTTTGAAACTAAAAGCTTGTCAATTTTAAAGTCTGTTCAAGTTATGTGAATTTGGTAACTCTCATGCCAACTCAGAATTACTAACATCAAATTCAAAGGGATATTATAAAAATTAAAAACCAACTCTAAATTTATCAATCTCAATAAAGTCTTCAAATTTTTCTTGTAGATTGTAGGCAATTCATATAAAGCTTTTTATTTCAATCAAATCTTCTGCATATTGATCCAAGTTATGAAAATGCATAAAACCATTATTTTTCATTTATGAAAAGTATCAATTTTGATATAAATTCTCACACTTTCTAGCTAGGTCATAAATAAGCTTTTCCTTTCCTTGGAGCTTTAAATTTAGCTTGTTCACATGCAGTGTAATGTCTGTGAGAAAACATAAACCACACAGCAATTTTTTAATTTTTATTTTTGTTTACAGAAAATCTTGAATTGCTTAAGTATACAGTGAATCTTTGTAAAACTGTTCCATGACTCAACCAAAGATCACTGGCAAAGAACACATAGTCATTAAATTCATTGTCGTGTATTTCTTCCAGCAGTTCTTTAAACTGGTGGTAATTCATAGCATTTATGTGTCTATACTGAACAATTTTAACAACAATATCCATGATGGTTTTCGTAGGCTGTGCTTTAGAAAGCCAACTAAAAATTATTATCATACAGTAGAATGAAGCAGTAGGAGAAATGCCAGTCCCTTGTTAGAAAAGTCTACTAAGTCTTGATTTTTGACCCAACATAGCAGCAGTACTGTCTGTCATGATAGAAACCTTTTGTTGTCATATCTAGCCGAAATCCTTCTTTGGCAGATGTACAAGGTTCAAAAGTACCTTCACCATGAGTTCAGTTTTCTTAGTCTACGAATTGACAACATTTCTTCATGAATTTGGAAGTCTTTTGAGACAAAACGTACTCAAAGTACTAATTGGGCAATGTCTCTGATATTGCATAGTTCATCTAAAGCTAAAGAACATTCTTGTGATTTTTCAAATTTTGAATTTATTTATCTTGGTATTGCTAGAAATGGTGTGTTTTCTATGGGCAATTGTTTGGTTGCTAATTGAAAGTCCTTCACTCTTTCAACAGTATCTTTTCTATCTTCTCATAATATTTGAACAACATTGCCATAACTAAATAATAATGTATTTTACATTACATATCTCTCCATCTAAAAATGCTCCTTTGTTTTTGTTTTTATTCAAGAATCTAAGATGTCTTATAGCTGACCGTAGTTACAAGCTCAAGTTTTGCTAAAAATCATTTAAAATTTTTTCTTGGTCATTTAATTGTGATTTTGGCTGTTTCCTTTGTGACTGTTGGAAGGAGACTGAGCATCAAATGCACTGCCCTTGCTGAAACTGTCTCTTAATATTGTCTGCTTTATTATCTTTGTTTTTCTAAATGTAGTAAACAGCTTTTTCAATTTGCTGTGCCACAGCAAATTGCAATTGTCTTTATTTTTTAATTGAAATATAGTTGATTTACAGCACTGTGTTAGTTTCTGGTGCACAGTAAAGTGATTAGCCATATATATATATATATATACTCTTTTTCAGGTTCTTTTCCATTATAGGTTGTTACAAGATACTGAATATAGTTCTCTGTGCTATACAGTAGGACCTTGTATTTATCTATTTTATATATAGTAGTGTGTATCTGTTAATCCCATACTCCTAACTTATCCCTCCCCACTTTTCCCCTTGGGTAACCATAAATTTGTTTTCTATATCTGTGAGTCTGTTTCTTTTCATTTGTGTCATATTTGAGATTCCACATATAAGTGATATCATATGGTATTTGTCTTTCTCTTTTGACTTACTTCACTTAGTATGATAATCTCTAGGTCCATCCATGTTGCTGCAAATAGCATTATTTCATTCTCTTTATGGCTGAGTAGTGTTCCTTGTGTATATATACCACATCTTCTTTATCCATTCATCTGGTGATGGGCACTTAGGGTGCTTCCATGTCTTGGCTATTGTGAATAGTGCTGCTATGAACATAGAGGTGCATGTATCTTTTTGAATTAGAGTTTTCTCCAGATATATGCCCAGGAGTGGAATTGCAGGACCATTTGCTAACTCTATTTTTGGCTTTTTAAGGAACCTCCATTCCGTTCTTCATAGTGGCTGCACCAGTTTACATTCCCACCAACAGTGCAGGACGGTTCCCAAAATTGTCTTTGATAATCACATTTTTTACTTACTTTCTTTCGTTCCTTTTATCCTTTACTGTGTGATCATAGTACTAGCTTTTATATCTCCACTTGATTTTGTGTCAGTACAAAGACTTCGTTTTAAATTTGAAAGTTTGACCATATCTATTTTATAAATTAGAAGAATAATTAAATTAAACATTTTAATTAAAACAAGTATTTTGATTTAGCTACCAATTAGGATTTACCTAATTATTACTGTCACCTGTGCTATTGGCATACAATATTCCAACAAACACATTACAGGGGACAGCAGTGTGTAGAAATGAAATCATTTAAATGGAATCATCTTGTTCCCACGAAGTAGATCAGTGATGTACTTATGTGTAGATTCAGGCACTGCAATACATCAACACCATCTTAAGCAATATAGCGTTTAAAGAGAAATGGAGTCCTACCAAAGTAATATATTCGTGTTTCATGGAAAAATATTTTACACTGTTTCAGTTTTTAAAAATAGATAAAACCAATTAAAATTAGTTAAAATGTATCATTTGGTTCCTCTGTTGTACCCACCACATTTCAAGTAGCCTTGTGTGGCCATGGTTCTTGCATTGGGCAGGGCTGGTCAGGGGCTTGTTTGCATTGGAATGTGGGGACCTCATACCAGCACCCCGAAGGGGCCTCACTTTTCTTGTCCTGCAGCTGCTTCCTCCTTGTCTGGTCCCACCTCACCCAGGGATTTAGGAGTTTAACAGAGGAAGTCATACAGTATGTGGTCTCTGAAGAATCTGGTGACCATGCCTCAGGGGGATCTAGTGACCATGGCTCAGGGGTTGGCCAGCTTCCAACTGGGAGGCCATTAGGACAAGTCTCGGGGGGGGGAAGATCCGACCTCAGGGACAGTTTGTGGGTTGTGACCTTGGGACAAGGTCAAGCAAGGTTTGTAGGTCAACTGCTACTGTTCTTCCTCTCCCCTGGGCTACTGACCATTGACCTCTGGCTCCATCTCACCCGAACTTGGTTGGATGGACATTCTGTCAGCAGAGGCAGCGTTTCCATGGTTCCGGAAGGAGCAGGCTTCATTTCCACACCATTAATGAGGGTGTTAGGCGAGAGCTGCCCTGTAGCTCAGGTGGCTAAGAGTGTTTTCAGAACTCCATCTACATTTACAATCACAGACAATGAAATGACACCCGAAAGACGTGAATAAAATGGAATGGTTGGGCTTTGAATGAAAAGAATGATCTTGAAAAACATTCTAAAATTCAGAAACCACCTTAGGAACCAGGATGATATTTTCACAGTGGGTATACCCAATTCTGTTCAGTCCCACCTTGCCTAGACCACCTGTTTTTGTTTCAGTTTGTATCCTGAACATTTCCATGTTTGGGACTGTGTTGCTTTGTTTCATATTTTAGTACTATCTTCACAAAAAATGAGTGATTATACCTTAGGTTTCCCAAGCCCTTTTCATTTGTCTCTGATCCTCAACTTGCTTCTATCTCCTAAGCAACGTTCTGTGCTTTGACTGTTGCTGTAGGGTCATATAGAGCTTAATCAACAGCTATTTGTGACTTAACATCGTAAGATACGAAGTACGCTTAGTACCGCTGAATAGTATGACCTTGAATCATTAAAAAGTTGAGAAAAAAGATTATTTTATTCTTCTTCCTTGTTTTCTCTTTTTCCTACGCCTCTTCCCACCCCCATATTATAGACGAGGAAACAGACTCACAGTGGTTGAGCCTGATCACTTCAGCTCACCTCATGGTGCTGCTAAAGAAAATAAGATCTAAGCCCATAGTTTCCAATTTCTTGAAGTGTAAGTATTACTGTGGCATCAACGTAGTGACACTCTTTTGAAGTGTGTCCCCTAGAGTTGCTCAGGATGGAGATGTCCTTAGCTCTGCGCTGGTTGGTTCCGTGGGCATCTGAGCAGATGCCCTGTGGGGTGGCGGCAGGTGCCCTGTGCTGGCTCCCAGTCCCACTTCTGACACCATCAAGCCAGTAGCCTTGAGCAAGTAACGTGCCACTCTGAGTCTTATTTACTCACCTTTATAGGGTAGGAATTTGGTTATGACACTGTTTCCCAAACCGTTTAACAGAACACTGTGGCCTTTGATGTTTTTCCAGTGTCTTCAGGAAAACTGGAGACCTGGTGTGTACTTCAGACTGTGTGCTTCCGGGTTGGGTACAGGCTCATAGGCATATTAGAGGCTCAAGTCCTGGGGTAAAGACGACTGCTTAGCATCGTTTAACCCACCATTTTCTAAGCTCTGTGAACATGGAGCCTCTCCCTGCCCTCTCGTGGAGGAAGATCCTTAAATATATTGGAGCATCCTATAGTACATAGTCTGGGAAACACTGGACTAGATCAGAGGTCTGCAGACTACAACCTGCAGCCCATATCGGTCTTGCCACATGTTTGTATAAATAAAGTTTTATTGGAACACAGTCACTCATTTACAAATGTCTATTGGCACCACAGTGGCAGAGTTGTGTAGTTTCCGGAGAACCGTACGGCTCACAGTGCCTAAAATATTTACCATCTGGTTATTTACAGAAAATGTTTGCCAGCTCTTGCCCTAACCGCAAAGTGATTCATGAACGTGATTACAAAAAAGTCACATGGTTGTGAAGCACTAATAATGAAAGAACAGGAGTCTCGTTCTCCAGAGGCAACACATTTTTGATGGCTCCGGTAGTGGTTATTACTTCTGTAACTAACAACATACTTACTCAGCTCTCTTTGATGTATCTGCTTTGAGTTTCATCTGTTGACACCGCTGGCTGTGACGGATGGAGCCCACACATGCGCACACAGCACGCACAACGTCTTAGTTTTATCGCTACATGAATTTCTCTGTTGGTTACCTTTGCAATTTAAAATTTAATATTCGTAAAGACGCAGACTTAGAGAATGGACTTGAGGACACGGGGAGGGGGAAGGGTAAGCTGGGACGAAGTGAGAGAGTGGCATGGACATATGTACACTACCAAACGTAAGGTAGATAGCTAGTGGGAAGCAGCCGCATAGCACAGGGAGATCAGCTCGGTGCTCTGTGACCACCTAGAGGGGTGGGATAGGGAGGGTGGGAGGGAGACGCAAGAGGGAGGAGATATGGGGATAGATGTATACATATAGCTGATTCACTTTGTTATACAGCAGAAACTAACACCATTGTAAAGCAGTTATACTCCAATAAAGATGTTAAAAAAATTAATATTCATAAATCTATATACCTTGTTCCATCTACTTTCTACCTTTTATTTCAAGTGCCAAGTTTCGTGAGATGAGGATCCTAGGTACCACTACCCTTTCGTCTGCCTCTCTTTTCCCCTTGTCCATCGTTGGACTTTTCTCCGCGTTGTCTTTACTTTTGCATTGTTGAGGTTGGTAATGTTTGCCTTCTCTGATTGGCAGTATTTCCTTTGCTTTGTCCATAGGTTGTTTGAAGGTTACAAGACAGTGAGTGTTAATGTAAATACTCCCTGCGGCAGGGCCCAGTAATATGGTATGAATACACATCCCTCCCTGTAGTTCTTGTATTGCAACTACAGCATTGCTCAAAGGAGAAAATTTCTAGTGTCATTTACAGATGGGTTCATTCTGTTAAATTCCACCAGTCACTCAAAACCATGGCACGTTTGTACTATGTCTTCCTTGCATTTTGTTTCTGGCATTTATTTTCCCTTGAGTTTTTATTGACCTTTTTATTTATTGAGGGAAGACTCATGTCTCCTTTACCGTATCCGTCAGACCCTCTAGCTTCTACCTCACTTATTTATCGCGTGGAATAAATGCCTTTCTGCGTCCTTGTGCAGCCCACTCACTGAAGTTCTCATTGCTTGCTGGGCCTGAGCCTGTCAGTTTTCTCTGAATTCAAGGCTTTGCTCTACCATTTTTGTATGCTGCATTTCCCCTTTCTTGTTTTTCACTCTCACTTTGGTGGAATATACTCTCACATGACTTCCTAGGATTGAAGGAAACTTCCTGAATCTTGCACGTTTGAAAACATTCTTCACGACGATTGGTGTGGATTTATAGATTTAAAATCAATTCTTCTCTCAGTGTCAAAATCTTGCCTCATTGCTACTGATTTGAAAAGCCATATGTGGGTCTGATTTTTTATTTAATCTTTTTAACTGACTCTTTTTTCCTTTCCGGTGGCTCCTAGAGTTTCTCTCTTTCTTTTTATTCCTCAGTATTCTGCAGTTTCACAGTGATTTCACAGTGACATGTCTGGGCGAGAGTCTTTTCTCGTTTATTGTGTTTGGTAGTCAGTGGGTGTATCGGTCAGGTTCTGTTCAGGAGACAAAAATCACACAGAAATTTGGACAGGGAAAGTTTAGAGAATTACTGACTAGTAGCAGGGGATTAACTGCAAAGGGGTTAGCAGGGGATTAGCTACAGAGGGGAAAAGAGAACTGTAAGGGATATAGGGATGGTGGATACAGGGAGCAGCTGCTGCCTCTAGGGTTGAGGCAGGATCCAATGTGGAAGCAGCTGCCCCTCGTCCACCTGAGAGCCAAGAGTTGGATCCCCTTGAAGAGGGCGTGGCTCTGTGGCCCACTGTGAGGCTCTGCATGCAGTTCTGGGTGGGCTACTGCCTCCTGGGGTGGTGATGGAAGTTTCAGGAAGCCCCCGCTGGTGCCTACAGGACCTGCTGGGTACCTGCAAGTTCTCACTGAGCAACACTCCTGGGCTTGCTGCCGCTGCACCTCACTGGGTACCCGCTGGAGCGGCTGGGAACCACCTGCAAGGATGCTGCTGGTACCTGCTGAGGGGATGCCCTGGGATCTTCCGCCTGCTGCTGGCCTGTGGGCACTCAGCGGTAAGCAGGTAAGAACGCACCCGGCAGGGAAGCCCTTCCTTGTGTACCACCCCTTGAGCGCCCTCACAAAGCTCGGCCGGATGGCAGCTGGCAAAGGAGAGACATTTCCCACATGCAGCTCCAGGATCAGGAAGGAGGGCATGGAGGGTGGATTGGCAGCTAAGAGGCAGTGCAGTGATCACCAGCACAGTCTTCAAGTCTGAAGATTTCTGTCTCTGTCTAGCTCTGGGAAGTTTTCTTATATTATTTCTTTGATCATTTCTTCTCCCTTTTCCCCCTCTCTTCTGTGGTTCTTAGGGCTGCCGTTAGCCCTACGTTAGACTTCCTGGATTTAGTGCTCTGTCTTTTTATCTTTTCCTTAATTTCGCATCTCTTTGCTCCGTGTTCTGGGAGATTCCCATAACTTTATCCTCAGACTCATCTGTTGACATTTTTATTTGGTATTCCTTATTTTAAAATTTCATTAGTTCTTTTTATTTTCAGACTGTAATTTTTTCTAAGCATTCTGCATTCTGTTCTTCTTTTATAGTTGCATGTTCTTATGGTTGTGTTCATTGTCTCAAAACTGTGTCAAAATCTTTCGTTTCCTGATAACTAATTCCTTTTTTCACTAATGTAAGTTTACACATTTTGAAAAGAAAGATGTTTTTACCATCATTTAGTGGGTCAGACTACCTGAGTTTAAATCACAGCCTAGCTATGTGTGTATGTATGTATATGTGTATAGACATATTAGCTATACTTTATGTTACTTTACTAAGTCTTAATTTCCTCATCTATAAAATGGGGATGATAATAGTACCTATCTTAGATGTTTTAATATGAGAGTAAATGAGATAATACTAAATGAGATAATACTAATAATTCATGAGAAAATGAGAAGTACTTAGCACAGTGGCTTTGATTATTATTATTTGTAAATATGCCATGTTATTTTAAATTGTTTAGAATCCATTTAATTATTATGTAAAGAGCACTTATCTGTAAACTACTGTTTCTTTGGTTCTTTACTACAGCTGCTATAGCTGACGTTATTATTAGCACTACTTCCCTGAATATCTTCAAACAAGCAAGCATAGTAATTAGTAGAAATTAGTTTAGGGCAAAATTAATGGCATGTGGTTTGAAGACATTTAAAATTTCCTTTCCTTGGAATTTTTCTTCCAACTTTTTAAATTTTGGAAATGTTTAAGCCTCCAGGAAAATGTGAAGAGCAGTTTAATGAATCTTGTGTACTTTTCACCTGGATTTATCAATGATTTTCCACATACATTTTTTCCCTTGCTGAATCATTTGAATCTAAATTGCAAGCATCATGAAATGTATCCCTGAATAAATACTTCGGGAATTTCCTAAGAATAAGGACAGTCTCCTTATAACCACAATACCATTATCACACGGAAGAAGATTACCATTAACTCAATGTTATCTAATGCACAGTTCATTTAAAATTTTTTTCCAGTTGTCCAAAAAAATTTGTTATGCCCTCTGCACCAGACCACCCACATCCAATTAATGTTCATGCATTTTGGGGGGGGGTTGCTTCTCTAGTCTCTTCTAATCTAGAATAGTGACATTGCCATTCTTTATTTTTCATGAAACTGTCTTTTTTTCCAAATTCTGGACTTACAGTCATGACAAGTGTCCCACCTTCTGGGTTTGTCTCATTGTTTCCTAATAATGAGATTCAGTTTGGACACTTTTGTCCAAGAGTGATGTTGTGTATTCAGTTAATCACAATGGGAGGCAGGTATAATTAGGTTATCCCACTTCAGGTGACCAAAAGCTCCACCACTTACGGGACAGTCATGAAATGGCTCCATTTTTAAAGGGACAGTATAAGTTCCGGATTCACTTCGTACCGTCATTGCTGCAGATTTGGAATCAGGCATTTCTCTATGGAGCCTGGTTCCTTTTGGGGAGTGTACTTAGAAGTCAAGATCTGTGCCATGTGTGCTTTTTGCTGAGGTGGTGTCCCAGTGTCTAGGCTTCTTCATTGGACAGAGTTAGGAAGTAAATGTAAGGAAAAAGTTAGTTCATACTGATATGCTCCCATTCCAATCCATCTTCACATGGTCCTTCCTCCCTTTTCTCTAATTCCATATTTGCATCTCCCTTTTCCCACATTGGAAGCCTGGATTTCCAACAGGAAGTGTGTATTCATTCATTTGCTTTATGCTACCTGCAACACACATAGAAGAGTATCTGAATTCCAATTCCGAGGGCACTGCCAACAGGAAACTACAAGTAAGGGTCATGACTTCCTGCAGTTCTTTTTCATCACTAGAAGATGCCTATTCAGAGTATACAGTCAAAGCCCTGTGGCTCAGTCACTTGAATTTACTTCCTCTGTTCTTTGTTAGAATTTTAAACTGTTACATATTCTTCTTCTTAAGCAACTATGGGGCTGTGCTCTTTCATTTCCTTATTGTTTTGTTTATACATGCTTCAGATGTTTCCAGGTTGAGTTATAGCGTAAGGTTTTGGTAAATTATGTCAGCTAACACGTTTACCCATTTTCTTAAGTGAGGGATGCCATGCTCTTTATTAGTCAGACGTTGGTTCGTCACAATGCAGTAGTCCCTTTACAGCTGTAACGGTTTCCAGAAGTGGAGGGAAAGCAATGGGTATAAAATTATTAAGTTTTGAGTTCTCACTCAAACTTCTGTGTATATCATTCAGCCAACAGATACAGCCTGAGACCCAACGAGAGCAGATTGCAGATAAGCTGTAATTTTTAAAGTTTGGTATGGTGAATTTCTGTAAAATCGTGTCTCCTTTATTCCTATTTTAATCCTAATATGAGATAAGAACTATATCTAAGAACTCACTTAACACTATAAGATTCAAGAAAGCATACCTTTATAATAGAACAAGAAATAAAATACAGACTTCCAGCTATCCCCTGAATTTGCTAATGCTGGAGGAGTCTTTGTCTGAAATGAAACAGAGCTCTGGCTTTTGCAAAGGGAAAGGCACCCAGAATTTATTAGGTCAAACTTAGAAGTTTATGTGTTTGGGGGTGAGAATTTATAATTATTCTGTTAAAATTGGATTTTTCATCTAGTAACAAACAATCACACTGTATCGGTTTCCTGTGGCTGCTGTAACCAATGACCACAGGCTTAATGGCTTAAACGATGCAGATCTATTCCTTCACAGCCCCAGAGGTCAGAAGTCCAGAATGAGTCTTACAGGGATAAAATCAGGTTTTAGCAGGACCGGTTCCTTCTGGAGCCTCCCAAGGGGCTTCTGTTTCTTTGTCTTTTTCAACATCTAGTGTCTTCCTGCATTCCTTGGCTTTTCCCTGCGTTCCTTCCTCCGTTTTTAAAGCATCTCTCTCCAGTCTGTTCCCATCCTCGTATCCTTCTCTTCTGTAGTTAATATCCCTCTGCCTCTTCCTGTGAGGACATTGGTGATTATGTTGGGCCCACCCAGATAACGCAGGATCATTTCCCCATCTCAAGATCCTTAACTTCATTACATCTGCAGAGTCTTTGCTGTGTTAGGTAACCTTCACAGCTTCCAGGGATTAGGACATGAATGTCTTTTTTCTTGGTGGGGAGGAGCAATTATTCAGTTTACCATACACACCTTTTTCCTTCTGACCATGAATATTTATGCTGCTTACATTACCTTTGCACTGCATATCTCTTTGGGAAAGTTGCAAATTAAAGGAAAAATGACCCCCCCCCCACCCGCCATGTTTTCCTTTAATTACCAATATTCAGAGATAAAGAACTTCTAACACTTCATGGTTTTTGTTCCATGCATTCAAAAAATAATTGTAAAGCTCTCATTTCTGCTCTCCTGACGTTTCAAAAGGTATTAATGTGTTTAAAATTGGCACCACATGGACATGGTTTAAACAGATTCACTGCAAGCATCTCAACTTAAATATAACACCAGTGTATAAATGAAGGGGAATTTTTAAAAAATTGCTTCCTTAAATGTATTAAAAGCTAAAGTAGCACCCCCTGAGGGCTCCTGAGAGGTATCTGCACATGTCTTTTGGTTTAGGAGGCCAGGCCTTGAGTCACTCTGGGTTATCTTTGCTGATGGAGGAAGCGATGAAATTGAGCAGTTACCCGAACGACCAGGGAGGGGTTCAGTCCTAATTCAGTGTGAGCTCGAGCTTATGTTCTGATCACATAACCCTCCTCGCTCTTTTCTGCCTACCTCTCCCCCACCCGGCTCCCACCCTCGCCAGGGACGTCGGTCCATTAAATTGTGCCAAGGAGGATTTCGTGCTTTGTATGTATGTGTTTTTTTCCAAATCACCTGGCTCCGGAGGAGAGAGGAAGAAGTGGCAGTAATTGCTCGAGTCCTGGGTACCGGGCACTGTGCCAGGGGAGCTGACACAACCCCGTTGGCAGTGGCTGTACCCATTTTATGTGAGTAAAAGGAGGGAGCAGGATTTCCCCCTGAGGCCTGCCCGTCTCCTCTGCTCCTGGGGGGGTGATGCTTTGCTCCCATGAACTTCCTCTGTGATTTAGGACAGCTTTTCCAACTTCCTCCACCTTTGACCTTGGCGGTGGGATTGGCCATCCTGGCACATGGATCCTCACAGCGTCCACTGGTCACACACACCCCTTCTCTGAGCAGGGATGCAAAGAACAAGGTGTCCCTACCCTCCTGGAGTTTTCAGACTGGAAAGGGAGACAGACATGAGCAGTGGACCAAGAAATCCAGGCTTACAAATGTGCTAGGTGCTCAGAAGGGTGCTGTGTGGAAAATGGGTTAGGGGGTGGGGGGAGAAACCTACTTTACACTGGTGGTCAGGGAGGGCTTCTTGGAGGAGGTGTCATCTGAACCACAATCTGAAATCTAAGGAGCAGTCATACCATGAAGAGCATTGTTGGTGGCACCGGCTGTGTGTGCAAGAGCCCTGTGTGTATACGTTCACTGCACGTGTGGAACTTCAGTGTACTTTTGTTCATACATCTTCTTCCCTCCCTCCCCTTCCCAAGACAGAGGCAGTGCATTTGTTACTGTCCCTCCAAAGCTGAGTATTTTGTGGATGAATGATTGAGTCTCCAGGGTAATATTATTCAGTTGTTGCATCTGCTATCCTGGCTTTGTTATTGGAAGAGTTTGTGTCCCAGGATTATTCCCTCAAATAAAAGTGAACAATAGTTCATTTTTCTGTGTCACCAGCAAATGGTTTTCTTGGTTGTGGGTGAAATGAACAACTGGGGGGAAATGATCAATAACCAAAGAAATTAAATTCTAGATGGAATTTGGGGAACAAATAATTGAGAACCTACTCTATATGAGGGCCTGTATTAGGTGCTTTGGAGATTAAAAAAAAAGAGAGAGAAAATAATCCCTGCTAGTGAGGCAGACATGGTGTAAACATTTCCAAAGTATTGTAAAACAGCATATTTTCTGTCACCTGTTAGTGCATGCTCAGTTCCTAAGTGAACACGCACACACACTTGTGAGATGCTATGGATTTGCAGAGTGGCGTGAGCTCTGTGGACTGGAAAACTTAATAGGAATTCACAGATTTGGTTGAGAGAAGAGTGGTTGCAGTTTAGGGGTAAAATGTGGGCATGCCCAGCCCACAGAAGTAAGAAATAGCAGTGAACTTCTGTATTGATAAATGTCTTAGACTGTTTGGGCTGCTATAACAGAACACCATAGACTGGGTGCCTAAATAACAGATGTGTTTCTTGCAGTCCTGGAGGCTGGAAGCTCAAGGTCAAGGTGCTGGCGTATCTGGCGTCTAGTGAAGACCCGCTTCCAGGCTCATAGATGGCTAGCTGTCTTTTCCTCGTGTTCTCACATGGTGGAAGGGGCCAGAAAGCTCTCTGGTGTCTCTTATCAGGGCACTAATCCCATTTGTGAGGGCTCCACCCTCATGACCTACTCAACTCCCAAACCCCACCTCCTAATACTTTCACATTGGGGGTTAGGTTTCAACATATGAATTTGTGGGGGACAAAACATTCAGTCTAAAGCAATAAACACCCAGGTCAAGGACACATCTGACAGTTACCTCCCCGTAGAGACTTGGCATTTTCCACTGAATGGACTGTTTTTCAGGGCTGCTGAGGCATTCCAGATGGGATGGGCAACATCCCATGTTTTAGGACTCTGTTATTTGCAGGTGGATCCAGTGATTGCCCACTGATGCTTCCCTCTACCTCTTTGAGGCCACCAACGTCTGGACCCTTCCCCTAGCAGAGGTCACCTGCCCAGGGCCACATGTCCGCCCCACTGGCCCCTCGCTGGGCTCTTTGTTCTGAGCCCAGAGCCCCGGTAGGTGCTGGAGCACCCTGAGGACTGGCCAACAGAGGGGCCTTTGTTCTGTCCTCCTGCCCTTTCTCTGCTTCACTCGTCATGAATGGAGGGCACATGAGTGGAGAACAGGAATGCATTTGGGGTGGAAGAAGCGATTTTCAAGAGGGGGGGTTTCTGACAACAGGTGGTGTTGATGGCTGAGGGCTGACAGTTCCCTATCAGCAGAGACAGCCTGTGCAGGGGGTGTGCTCAGTCTCTGGTATTTGACCCTGAATTGACCTGAGTTACTTTCAAATCCAGTGTTAGGACCTTCAATAACTGAACCCAGAGAAATTTTAAAAGACTGATAAAAAAACATGCAAGTGGGGGAAGAATCCTGGGTCTGTTTTAAAGTTAGAAATTTTTTCTTTGTTTTTTTATTATTATTATTTTTTAACAAAAACTATGCTCTTTCCTGTATTAAAAATAAACACCTAGATTATTTCACATTACCCCTAAGTCCGTATTGGGCCCCCTCATATTTTGGGAGTATCTTGATTGAGATCCTAAGATCCAAGTTTGGAATTTCTTTTGGTTTTGGTTTTTTTTTTTTTTCTTTTTAAACAGCAAAGTGAAAGTAAATGTTTATCCATTTAATGAACATTTATTTGTTAGGCAGCCTGTCAAATTCCTCAGAATCTGTGCCGCGAAGCAAGATCAGGGAGACTCCATCCCTGCTTCTCTAGAGTTTTGGGCCCTTCCAGAAGGGCAGACATGCAGAAAACAATGTGTCAGCGTCGGGCTGCGAGTTGAAGGTTTGCACCAGGGACAGGAGCCACTCAGAGCCAGGGATGGGTCTGGTGGTCAGATTGTCCACAGACAATACATTGGAAAGTCATGAAAGATCAAAGGTCTGTGAGCTTTGTCGGTTTAGGGATTTCTTATCACTGTCACCATAATATATCTTGGACTGATGCCCATTAGGGTGGCCTTATTTATGAAGTGGAATAACTTCATTGATTATTCCTGCCCCATATGATCAACCTCATCAACTTGTGATCGGAGCTAACATCCCGATTCTGGCTGTAGTTCCCTCGGGGTCCAGGGAGTGAGTGATGGGATAAGTGCAGAAGCTTGAGCCTGCAGTGGGCGGCTGCTCCGTGGACCATCCCATCCAGGAGTTCACCTCCTGCAGAATCCAGCGGGGAGGTCACTGTCTCTGCCCCTGGTCTCCAAGGGATGGTTTTGGTTCAGGTTCCTCCGGGATGTCTGAGTGCCACAGGGAGACAGAAGACGTCTGCTTGTGCTGTTGGGTGTGCAGTTTTTTTCTTTCAGGAGCTTTTCCGGTTTTGATGGGACATTTATTCCAAAAGTAGCACTTGCTCTATCCTTTCTTTATGAGGCGTTAGCCTGGGACAGTTCCCTGGGAAACACCGGGGCTCGTCGTTTTTCAAGATGCCGCCACATCCTGTCTGACAGAATTCTTTAAAAACTATTTTACATAATCCTTCAAATTTATTAGAACGTCACAATGTAGGAAAAGATAACTTGGAGCCTTATAATAAATTAAACCATTTAATTTTAAGGTTTCAAGCATCAAGTTCGAACAATTTTCTGCCTAAAATAAGTGACTGTTTTACGAGTGTATTTGAGAACAATTATTTTCTGTTGAAATGTGGAGAACCTTTCTGGATGGGAAATGGTAGCTGGTTATATTATTAGATATAAGATTTTTCTCTTTCCTATTAAAAAAAAGCAACAGTCTTATGTTTCTTGAGGAACATTGGGGGTTACACATCTCCCCGCCCCCCCAGCTCAAACTAGCTTAAGCAAAACATGGAGTTTGTTGGCTTATAAACTAGGGAAATGCAAGGGTGAACCTGGCTTCAGACGAGGCTCAGGTGCCCTCTGGGGGATGGGCCTGAAAGATGGCTGCTGGCAGTTCTTACAGCTTCGACCCAAAAAGAAAGAAGAAAGACCCTCTTTCTTCCTGTGCTGCTTAATCAGGTCCTGTGAAAGCAGTCCCTTTGGCCTGGGTCATGCACCCATGGCTGTACCCAGAGGGCTGGGCTGCCATGCAGGGTCCATCCTTGCAGTGAGGGGTCGTGGGGGGGCGTGATGGTGGGAGAGAGGAGGAAGACGGGCCTGCTGTTGTTAGGGCACCTGGTGTTAGAGGGATGGAGGATAGAGAAGAGGAAAATGGCAGCGCCAGGGGGACCTGCTGCTTGTTGGAGCCTTGGGATTTCGTGGGCCCAGTTAGAGCGCTTCTCCAGCTTGCGTTTATGTAAGTATCCGAATAGCCAAGAAGGAGGCACTTATGATCGGGGCTGAGGGCGGTACAGAGTAGCAGGCAGAGGCTGTCTTCCAGAAGGCATGGAGATAGTATGCATTTCTTCCCTGCTTTATAGGCTGCGGCAGGGGGTTCACGGAGCAGGTGCCCCGAGCTCTTCCTGTGGCATTCCTAGGCTCCTGTTGGCAGAAAGATTATGCAGGTATGTCTCCTCGGTGAGAAGGTGCCTCTGGGGTCATGTGGTGGTTAGAGTGTTCGGGGAAAATACTCATCCCAGGGCTTTCTCTCCGTGAAAAACGTGACCGAGGATGACCTTCATTTTACCGTGAATTTCCAGCCCACACAGACGAAGGTAGAGCTCGGACGTCCCCTCAAGACCCGCCTTCATCCAGCTCTCCTTTTGATTGCTTTTGATTTCAGCAGTTTGTCTTATGCGGTGAGCACACCGTCTTGGTCAAGTATCTGCTAAAGAAGCCGACATTTTGAGCCCCTCTTTATTTTAGGCGAATTAATTTCCTTTATCTGTGTTTATATTCTTCATCGTGTCCTCTTTTTCTTCTTTTTCCTTTTTGAAGAAAAACAGCGGTTCTCCCCTGAGTTTGGAAATCTCCCTTCATCTTTGCCTGGTCACTCAGACGCCATCAGTGTAAACTTTGAAAATCACTCTCCAGTTTCTGATTTGTCTAAAGGGAGGGTTTCAAGCCCAAACCACTGTTCATTTGGTTTGGTGTCTTCTGTTCACAGACTAGCATTTTCACCCGCCGACGTACCCAGAGGAAACAGCGCAGCAGGTGCCCCTGACCCCAGGTACACCGAGGCCTGGACTTGAACCGTCTCCCGTTCTCCTGCCCGGAGATTTGGCCCTGCTTGGCTTCCCGTCCAGTGTTCCCACCTCCACCAATACCACTCGCTAAAAAGTCTAGCAAATCGGGCTGAAAAAACCCTCGGTCGGTTTGGCCTCAGCCTGTCGGGCCCTGTCATTAAAACCATAGCCGTTGTTCAGTTATTAAAATCCATTCTTGTATTCAGCTCTCAGACGCAATCCTGCCCACCCGCCAGTTGTTCAGATCCGTCTTGAGCGCTTCCAAATCCGTGGTCTCACGGTGTCGTTTGATGACTGCTTTTCCAGCCGGGCTGGCTCCCGTTGGCTTAAATGGTGCAGCCACACGGGCACCGGACGCCTCCCCACCTTATCGCCTGTTAACGACCCTTTTTCTGTCCACCTTGATCCTGAAATGGAGCTTGAGGGAAACTTCAGGCAACTTTTCATTTGCTCACATGGATGTGATTCCACTGTCCACCCCTTGCCACCTGAACAGCTTTTTAAACACAAGCGATGGGATTTATTTCCCTTCAAAGTTTGCCTCCTTTGGGGGGGAGTGAGATGATTCAGGCACCGGGGTTTTCTCGTGGGAGACATCAAGCTTATTCACCCTCTGAAATGACAAATTAGCATTTTAAATGAGTTAATTTAATTTTAAATTAACATTCTAAGGAGCTTGGCTGCGGAGGCCCCCCTGGTTTTTGCTGCGTCTTCATTCCTAATCTCTCTTCACTTTGTGGAATCCAGGGGCCCACCGTCTAGCGGAAAGTGTTCTCTGAGCCCCCGACTCTGATGCAGTAGTTTCCTAACTGCTGGCCTCAGACATGCCACGAGCAGTGCAGTTATTTGCAGGAGAGAGAGGCGCCTGGCTCTGCAGTGGCTCCTTGGTCTTCTCTCTCCCTTTTGCCGTCTCTTCTTCTGAATCCACAGTTACTTCCAAAAGCTCAGTTTCCTTACGTTTCTGTCCCTAACGTGCAGTTCATGTCAACCTCTCACCTCGAGGTTTCCCACACGTTCCAAATTCTTCTTTAGTTTCCCTTTCCCCCTGTGGTTGTATAAAGACAGCATTAAATCGTGTTTTGCAAAACACTTAACGAAGCAACTGTAACTATTAATGTTTGTTATTCCCATCCTTGTTTACGTAGGTATACCTCTTCTTCCTGGGGTGCACTGTTCACCCGTCTTCATTCCCGGGGGTGTCTCTGTGCGATGCGGGGAGATGATTGCCTTTCAAAAACCTCACTGGACTCCTCAGTCCATCATAGTGTCTAGAAGCTGGAATTTATCAGTCAGTCTGCGGTGGCTTGGGGCAAAACGCTCCATCCCTTGAGCGTGCCTCTAAAATGGGGATCATGTTGAATGATGAATGGAGATTTGACTAATGCTGGTAATGACCTTGCACAGGCCACGTGCATATGTACCCATACTTCGTTCAGTAGCAACTCCCGCTCCTCTGGCTTTTCTCACATTTGAAAGCGTCATATTTAAGAAGAATGCATTGGGGATGGTTTCTAGCGGTGGGAGGACGGGCTGGAATTCACAGGTGTCCTGTGTGTGTGCCGTTGCGATGAACCATAGCCGTTTGGTGCTAGATGTCAGTAAGGTCTAGAACAATCCCCTCTCACCCTCCTACCTTGAGAGCCCTGCAGGGGTCCCTCTCTCTATGCTGCTACCTGACGCCATTCTGCTTGGTAACCAGCCCTCTCTTTCCTCCTGTTTCTGCAAGTATCCCTAGGAAAATACTTAAATAAGAAATCAAGCATTTCTATTTGAAGAACTAGCCAGTGGGAGGGTATTTGATGTCTTCACAATTAAAGTCTTCTTTGCTATGTTTGTGTGTTGGAGGGGGGAAGAATATTCTAGACTGTTTTGCTTTTTTTCCTCCTTCTTCCCTCCCTACTCTTCCTCCCCAAATCCCCCCAAATCAATACACAGCACAGAGGTCCTGTGTGGCTCTGGCATGTGGACAAGTTGCTTCTCAGTTTCCTGATCTGTAAAATGGGGATATGATGGATTTTAAATGAGTTAACGTATGGAAAGCAGTGCCTGATGCTATGTCAGTGTTAGTGATCATTAAACCCAAATCGTAAGGGTCCTTTCTTTTCTGGAGTAACTTAGAGAAAAGGATTTTAGAATGCTGCATTCTGAAGTATTACTTTTTCTGTATTTTCACAGTAATAAAAGACATTCCCAGTCACAGTTTTGGGTGGAAAGGATCAGCTCTAAGTAGAGAAAATATTCAGTATCTAAGGCAGCTTCTCCCAAGAGAATGTAGAAAGGTACTCTATTTTGTATGTAGCAGGAAAAAGAAGAATAATGAAGCATCTGAACATTCTGTGTCCAAAGCACTGTGTCACACACTTGACACTTTAAAGCCAGTAAGAATCTTACGACTTTGCTCCTGTAGCCATTTTACAGAGGAGTAAAGAGGTTTGGCAAGATGAGGAAACGTGCCCCAGCTAGGAAGCGTTTCAAGGCAATCTGTGGGATTCCTGAGCCCACCTGGTCCCCCTGCTTAGAGAGTGTGGGGATGCTCCCTCCCTTGTGGCTGGAAGATGCTGAGCAGACAGGGGAGGGTTAGTCACGTTTATTAGCATCTTCGTGACGTCATCTCTTAGGGCTGATAGGAAGTTTAGTGGTGCATTTCCTTCTAAAGGCAGTTTTAATGTTGACAAACACCTGCTTCTAAGTCAGTTGGCCGAAAATAAGGAGCCCAGTCCATGGTTTCCTGTTTCCTATGGTTTGGTCAAGCTTCCCTGCACAAACACTTCCTGTTTAGAGCAGTAAAACAGGCAGACTTCTCCCCTGAGGTTGGCAGTAACTTACCTGAGTCAGTAGAGCAGGGATTCCCTTGGTCCTTGAATTTCCACTAGTTCACTGCTTCCACTCCAGGAAGGGGGACCAGAGCAGAGGGCTTATCTGATTGATTTAGCCTGAGTCTCAAGTATTTGGGAAGGTGATTTTGAGCAGTTTTCTTTGTACTGTTCTTAGACCGCAGCGGTGAAATAATTCAAGCCCCACCTTTGTTCTTCAGCCTCTGATGGCTGTGGGAACTGGGAGCTTTGTGGTCCTTCCTGGAAGGAAGCTTTAGTCACATCTTAATCCTGAGTCGCACGTTCCTACTCATTTGCAAAGTAAATTTGACAACAAGGCTGAGTCAATAATTTTGACCTTGACCTTTGAGACAGGATTAGTAAACAAACTGCCTCATGAATTGTTTATTATTTCGGTCACAGCAGCTAGAAACTTTCCAAGAAGGGAATCGTTGAAATTGATTATCCCACATACTTTAAGGTGTGTTTGTCATTGATTATTTAGATGCTTAATATTGTTACGGATTTGGAAAATAAAAGAAAAAAAATATCTTTCTACTATAGAACATTGTAGTTTTATTTAATGGAAAAAAAGATTCTCTTTCTTTCTTTATTCTTCTAGAAGAAAACGTTCCACTGAATAATTGATGCTTCTAAAATGAAACCTTGTGTTTTCATGATACTAGAAGCCCTTTTATTATCTGAGTGAATGTTAAACAGCCCTGAATAGCAACCATTTTCACGTAATAAACATTTTGGGCACAGGAGAACTCAGCCAACTTCATTGTTCTCAGGTGAAGTTCAGACCAGGAATTATACCGAACCACAGATAATTGCAGGTGATAGAAGCAATCACAGTATGCAAGTTAACCACTATTAAGAACCTTATGTAGCTTTTTTCATGGTTATGTTCAAATAAAATAGGGTGTAAAATTTAATTATGTAATTCAGAATGGTAAATACGTTATTACACTTTCGCACTTTTTAAAGGAATTGAGACAAATATAGTCATTTGTAATTTTGTAACCTTTTTATTTTGTATAAAATAAAATATAAAATGCATTATTTTTTATGGCAGAGGGACACACTAAAAACACACTGTCCCCTGATGTTTCATATTCTGGATCTAAAGTTCCTGCTCCTAAAGTGTGTGCTTGGCTTGAAATGAGATAAATACCCTGCCTATTACTGATTTATACTTTAAGAAATTATTTCTGAAGATTCTACAGCAGGTGCTTGCTATCTGAGGATAATCAGAGCCAGAAAAAGGCCATTTAAATTGAATCCACTTAAATGGGGACCAAAATTTCATAATACAATTTTTAAAAGCTTTGGGACTTTATCTTGCCCCAAACTCTGAATATCATGAAAATAATTCTTTTAGTTTATATTTAACACAATTTAGAAGATCATTTTGACCATGGCTAACTCCTAGAATGAGCAATGCAAAAATCAAGGATGGATTGATTGGAGAGGAATACATTTTTAGACAAAATTGTATGGTAGTATATCGTGGTCCTTTTTAAATCCCATTTGCCATTGACATCACATCTTCAAGATGGTCAGTTTTACAGGAATATTTGAGGTCCTGGTCATTTTCCTTTGGGCCCTTTAGATTCCTTACTCTTAAACTCTTTCTGTATTGAAATCCCTGTCTCACCACCAACTTAAAATGTTTTTCTTAAAGATTGTTGCTACATCCACCTTCTCAGTCCCCACTTGCCCTTGTTTCACTTGTTATTGGGGAAGTTCTCTAATGCCGTTTTGATTAACCTTGTGAAATTCTGTGTTTGGAGGGCAAGATTTGCAATCAGGAAAGATGCTGACAGTGAACAAGGATGGAATTTTGAGTGGGAATTCAAGTCATTTAAATGACTTGATATTAGGAAATACCGTAGAGTTTTGAAGGTGTGCTTCCCTAAAAAAGCTCCTAACCACGTGGGTTTTTGGACAGTGACCGCTCAGATAACCGGGAGCCCCTGATTTATTTGCATGAGTCCATTGCAGTGTGTTCTGAAGAGAAGGCAGATTCATGAGTGGGGACCTCCCCATGCTGGTCTCAGTTCTGCCAGGAAGTAGGTTTATGACCATGGATAAGTCACTTAACTTCTTTTGGTATAATTTACTAATCTGTGAAATGAAAAGGTTGAGCTAATGTCCCTTCTGGTGACAAGACTCTGTGATTCTGAAGTGTTGCATACTTTTTAAATTTTTTATTTATATTTGGCCGCGTTGGGTCTTCACGCGTGGGCTTTCTCTAGGTGCAAAGAGCAGGGACTGCTCTTCGTTGTGGTGCGCGGGCTTCTCATTGCGGTGGCTTCTCTTGTTGCGGAGCACGGGCTCTAGGCGTGCAGGCTTCAGTAGTTGCAGCACGCGGGCTCAGTAGTTGTGGCTCGCGGGCTCTAGAGCGCAGGCTCAGTGGTTGTGGCGCACGGGCTTAGTTGCTCTGCAGCATGTGGGATCTTCCCGGACCAGGGCTCGAACCCGTGTCCCCTGCATCGGCAGGCGGGTTCCCAACCCCTGCGCCACCAGGAAGCCCCCGTGTTGCAGACTTTAAGCCTGGGAACAGCTTTATCGCTCTGTTCTCAGAGTCCTAGAATTTAATAATCATCAACCAACTCTTTCTTGTAGTTTATTTGTGCTAAATATGGATTTGTAGATCTCTTTGTATAATTATAAGATGTATAAATATATATCTCTATATAATAATTTCTATAGCTACATCCATATGTGATGATACTTCTGGTAGAGTTGTAATTAGCACTTTGGAACAATTTTAAATTCTGCTTTTTTCAATTGTGTTATCTCATAAGTGTTTGCCTATCTGTTGTAATCTTAATATCTTTCTCTTTTTCACATTGATCTGTTCTGGTGACTGCCATTAATAACAATAATAATAACCCATTGAGTACATGTGTTTTGATATACTTCGATATATCCTGCCCAGTATATCCTGGCAACGGAGCATCTCTGTACTTTAGAGTTTGGAGAGAGTTTTGGCTTCATGTTACCGGGGACATCTCTGTAGGTAGACAGTTATATAAAAAGAGCTTCTCATCCTGGTAGCACAGTTCTGCGTGCACTGCGGCACTTAAATGCCTTTAGTTGCTACTGTAAACAGGAAGAAACATACTAAGGCAAAGTTCTGGCTAAGAGAAGCAGCGGGAGGTGCAAGGAAAGCTGGAAGGACATTGCTTTTGCTGCGGCCAGCAGGGCAGATCGAGATCCCAGGGAGTCTGGCGTAAATAAAGAAAGCTGGGAAGGACACACAACCGGGTTCTGGATGCGTTTTCAGAGGCAGGGTTGTCCCTGCCACACTGCACCTCGTATTCAGTCACCCGGGAGTGCTGGTGACCTTTGGCTTCTGAAGTTGCAGTGAGCCAGGTCCAGAGAACAAAGCCACCAGACATCAGCAGGGAGGAGCAGATGTGCTCGCTCACCGCTCACCGCAGTGAGGCAGCCACAGACTGAATTAGCGGGTGCTGCGTGGTTAAAAACGGCAGCACTTTTAATTTTAAGTCTAGATCTGGGAGATTTTCAGTGCATCCGTGGGGGATAGGAGTTTGTTCATCCGTTAAAATTCGATTTGCTCCCTCTTATCAAGATGAAGAAATCATAACTGACGCTCTTCGCTCCCCTCTGGTCTCTGGGTGTTGGGTCGCCTGCGTATGCGGGTGAACAGCTTGTGATGCTTTTTGACGTAACTTGTCCCAACGGCGACGTGGTTACTGAGAAAGAAAGGGAACTCCTTGTTGCTGAAATCGGGCGTAATTTGGTTGTTTACAGTAGCTGAAGGCAAATGTTTCGAGTTAAGTCAGGTTCATCAAGGCAATTTGAGTCGTGGTCAAAATGGTCAAGCAGAAAAAAACTGTTATAGAAATTGTCAGTTTCACTTCCCGTTGTGCGAGGCCTTATGAGTGAGGGATATTGATAAAGTCGGGTGAGGTCCAGTGTTTTCAAGGTTAACTTAAGGCAAATGAACTTATTCCATCTCACGTATGCATTCCTCAGCTTTAGAAGTTACATCGTATAATTAAAAAAATATATATATATATATTTCAGATTCTAGCTACATTGGAGACTGGTCGTTTCCTGAAACTAAAGCAGAAGCCCAGGAAGGGACGATGAATTCTTTTTGAGTTTCGAGCCACAGAATAGAAAGTAAGTACTGATCATTCCACAGTGTGTTTGCGATGCTGTGTGTCGACCAGCTGCAAAGGCAGCACACGGGTAACCGGGAGTCCTGGATGTTCGCTGTAACCAAAAATCAACTCGTACTCTTCTCATTACTTGTGGGCTTTGTTTTTTTTAAACAAAGCTTAGAATATTGTTTTAAAATAAGCTTTCCAGTAGGTATACCGGAGCATGAAGGTGGGACCCAGCTGAGTCATTTACTGTTTTTCTTAGACTGCATCCCTGGGCACGTCTCCCAGGCTTGGTCTGTGTGACATGCCCACATGTAGAGAGAGGATGCGAGAATTTCCAAGATAGAAGTTAGAGAAAGACAGCTAACGTGTAGGGACTCATTTTAATCACACATAGATTTGATAAAACATAATCACCGGCAGCTGCCTTACACTTTCCCCAGATGCGGGGCACTTAAGCCCCACGACGGCTGCCGCCCCCTGCCCCAGACCCACCCTGTCTTTGGCTGGACCCGAGGAGCAGCCCTCTCCCCCAACCCCCTCATCCTAAAGCTGGGTATCCTCTCCAGGCCAGAAGTCCTCGCTGGATGCCCTCGTTCCCGTTTCCCAGAACTCACAGCAAAACCTCAGGACCACCGTTAGCTCACTTACTGTTTCCCGAAAGATCGTCTTTCCAAACCCTCTTGGCAGTATTTGGTCCTTATGAACAGTGACAGTTCCTGCTCTGGGCGCGTCCGTTTGTTTTCCCCCTCTTCTTCAGATCGCTCTGCTTAATGATTGGATTTATAGCTAAAAAGAAATCATCTTTAAATTAATATCGATCTACATTTTTTTAAGCCAAATCAATTTTAGGGCCCCTGGGCTGAGGGTGTAAAGAAATATCCGGAGAATTTTTGAACCTCTGACTGTCTAGTGAACAGGCTGCCCTGCCTGGAGGAGGACCTCTGTTGATGGAGGTATTTCTATAGAAACTGCACATATGTCTGACAAGGATGTTCCAGGAAAGGAGCCTGGCTGGATTTGGGACAAGGTTTTCTAGGTTCCAAACAAAAGGAATTCTGCAGTTTCTCAATTGATGGCCCAAAGGAAGCAAAGTGGTCTGTGTGTGTGTGTGTTTTGTTAAATTCACGTATTTTAAAAATTAAGCAAATATAGGGACTTCCCTGGTGGCGCAGTGGTTAAGAATCCGCCTGCCAATGCAGGGGACATGGGTTCGAGCCCTGGTCTGGGAAGATCCCACATGCCGCGGAGCCACTAAGCCCGTGCGCCACAACTGCTGAGCCTGTGCTCTAGAGCCCGTGAGCCACAACTACTGAGCCCACGTGCTGCAACCACTGAAGCCCGCACGCCCAGAGCCCGTGCTCAGCAACAAGAGAAGCCACTGCAATGAGAAGCCCACGCACCCCAATGAAGACCAGCCCCCGCTCTCTGCAACTACAGAAAGCTCACGCAGCAGCAAAGACCCAGTGCAGCCAAACATAAACAATAACTTAAAAAATAATAATTAAAAAAAATTGAGCAAAATACTCAACTAGATTACTGCACATCTACTGAAAGGTAATTTTCTTTAACCTCTGATTGTTGAGCGTATTTCCTGAAAGGCTGCCCAGGGAGAGAATGACTCTGCGGGTGTTCTTCTGTGTGACGTGGGCCTCGGGGTGCAGCTGGGGAGCCCAGAGTGCCCTGGGGAGCGGGGTGGATCGGGGTGCATGACAATGCGGGTCCACCCAGGTGGGCAGTGAGACAAGGTGATGGATGATAAGCTGTCAGAAGCGGGTGTGTCGGTGTGGCTGGGCTGGGAGTCGATTATAAACCTGACTGTTACGAGGACCTTAACGTGACATTAGAACCCCACCTGCTCTGCCGCCCTTGAACGGCTAGTGTCTGCTGGGGAATGGCGGGGCAGTGGCCCATACAGACAAGGGAAAGCGCAGTGCGGTCGTCTGTTTTGAAGGTGTCTGTATGTTTGAGCCTCTGAAGGCATATTTGTGTTTTAACAAGGTTTTTCTGCCCCTGCTTCCTCCTCAAGCCTCCCTTATTCCAGCAGAAAGTATTTTGTCCTCTTTCCTTCTGTATGAGCACCACTCGGTCCTCGCCTGGTGTCATTGCTTTGGTTCCTTTCACTAAGTACGTGGGAAGAGGTGTTTCCTCTCTGACCACTGGAATATTAACTCAGTGAGGAAGAGGATTTCTTTCCGTTTTGCCCGCACTTGACGCCGGGCACCTGGAACAGTGTCTGGTACAAGGAAGGTGCTCGATGAACATTTACTGAACGAGCTACCGATTTGCATCTTCCTGACCCACATGCCTTAGGGGCAGCAGGACCGTCCCTTCATCCGTGAACTTCTTGCTGGGCTGACAGAGCGGCTGCTCTCCTCACTGGCCGCTGGTCTGTGGTCTGTGCTCACTGGTGCTTGGTCCCCTCGCAGGGGCTGGGGAGGCGTGCGCTGTGTTGCCACTGCCTTGGCGACCACGGGTTAAGCCATCAGCTCCTGAGGGCGATTCCAGGATGCCTACAGGCGTGATGTGGAAGGGAAGCGGGGCTGAGAGGCAGCGCTGTGTCTGGTGGGGCCCGTGCTTGCTGTGTTCACCAGCCCCTCCCAGGAAGCGTCTCTGATGGATGGGCTGTAGTTGGGGGGAGAGGTCGAAGGCAGGAAGGGCGTGTGCTGGTTGTCACAGCGGAGCCTTGCCCTCCGGTCTGAAAGGAAGCCTGTGGTTGGGTCACGTGGCGGCAGTGTCTGTCCCTGATGGGGGTTCAGGCGGCTCTGGCCCCGCCCCGCCCCTGTTGAAGTGAGTAAAGGAGCGCAGGCAGCGTGGAATGTGGTTTGCAGCCGGTCGGGAGTCTGGCGGATGGAAAGTCCAAGCGAATAACACCTTTGAGGAGCTGCCCTGAGGGCCCGTTTTGGTTGTTGGCGCGCCCTCCTGGGAGGCCACAAGGAGGAGGGCAGGAGGCAGACTCTTCTAGAACCTCTGTGCCACGTGAGTTTACCTGGAAAGGACACCGTAGGTCCAAGGCTTCAACCACAGGCACAGTAGGAGTTGCCTTCTGGTCAGCGGGGGGAAGCCTTTGAGCCGGTCATGAGATACTAATTAAATAGAACCGAGGCCTTAGGCGCCTCCCCCCACTCCTCCTCTTCTGCTGCTTCTCCTTCTCTCTCCGTCTCTCGCCCTGTCTCTGTCTCTCTGTCTCTCTGACTCTTGTCTCTCTCTCTGTCTCTGTCTCTCTCCCTCTGTCTCGGTCTCTCTCACACACACACCCCCCTGGGCTGACACTTCAGAAACGGTCACGCTTGCCCCTGTCAGGCTCTGTGCTGAGGTAGCTACAGTCTGTCTCATCATCACCGACTATTTATGAAGTCCTCGCTCTGTGACCCACACCTACTGCCAGCTTCTCCTCCCTTCTCTGCCGCGTGTGCCCCGAGCCTCACTCTCCAGCCCTTCCACGCTCTTATATAAGCTCCATTCTCCCCATGTCATCCCTTTCCAATTTCACCTGCCTGCTCCCTGCTCTGCCCCCGCCTCCAGGAAGTCCACCGGGTTGCAGCTCTGCAGAGCCTGGTGCTGCCCTGGGAAGATTCTAGAGGGGCGAGCCCGGCAGGTGATGACCGGCAGGCTGGGGAGTCAGGAGCCTCAGCCGCGACCACCTTGTCTCTCCCTCCCCTTGTCCACTTGCACTGGACTCTGTCACCCTCCCGAGATGCTCAGGGCACTTGTTAGCGCCTGAGTCTCCGGCTGCAGTCTCAGGGCTGACATCTAGTCTCAGCCGGCATAGAGAGCCCTCTGATGCAGGCTTCCATCCCCACCCGGTTGCCCCATGTCCTAGTCATGCCTTCTGAAAATGCCAGGCGTGGCCTCAACCTCACGACCTCGCACACGCTGTTCCTACAGCCTGCAGTGCCCTTCCCCTTCCTTCTCAATGGGCTGAACCTGACAGGTCACTGAAGCTGTCACCAGGGCCCTCCCCCAGGAAGCAAGGGAGGTCAGGTGCACCTGTTGGGAGAGGGACTTCTGGGGGCCCTGGACAAAACTCATCTCAAGAGTATTCGTGCCAGGTGGTGTGTTTTCGACACCAGTCTCCACTGAACAGACTTTGTTAAAGGCAGGAGTGGATCCCTGGTCTGTGACATCATCCCTCACACACACGGGTGCTTAGAAAGTGTCTGGTTTCTGACCGTTGATTCTTAAGACTTCCAGCCTACACTCAGTGCTTTTCCTTTTAGGTTACTGTTTTTCTAACAAAGTATTTAATAAGGAAGACCCGCCTGATGCAGAGGGAGACAGGGCGCGTCGATCGGGGTCGCCCTTCTTTCTTCAAGCAGCTTCGATGGCTTAATCAGCAGCCTTTCTCCCAAGGCGGTGCTGTGTGGGCGGATCACCACATTTGAGACTTTGGTAGAAGTTTAGTGGAGCGATAGAATCCCTGCGTTCCCACGAACACCTGTGGGGCCAGGTGTTTTTCATTTTACACGTGGGCGGCTGTGAAAACCACTGCCAGGAGGTGGCCACGCCTCCCGTCAGCTCCCATCAGCTCCTGGGCCCCTCTTGCTGAGTATGAGGGGAGAACCGTGGTGGAGCAGAGGCAAGGAGGGCGTTGGAATTCTCACCAGCTCTGGAGGCTTCTGCTGTGTGTAGTTGTCCCTGTTTGGACAAAAGCTTGTTCTCCGTACTCAGAGTTGGTTGGCTGCATCCTGTGGACATAACTCCTCCAGGGAACGGTGACTTAGCTTACCTCTGACATACAGAGTCACAAATGCAGGGCTCAGGTGAGATTCTAGACCTGTCGTCTTACAGATAAGCAGACTCTGGCTTCACTGCTGGGATCACAAGCATTTCTTCACTAATAGACTGAAGGGGCTGGAAACGCTGCTCTCTGGGGGGCCTTCTTGCTTGCGTGTTTTGGGGTTCTCTGGGTTGAAGGTGGAGCATTAAGACATGGTGGATGTAGACTGGGAGCATCAAATATGAATGACGTTTACTGTAATTAACAGTAACAGAGGGGGTTTGATCCCTCACAAGAACTGAAGGATGGAGGAAAGGGCATGGTTCTCCCTTCACTTGGAGGGGGCACAGGTGGGAGGAAAGTCAGTTTTATTCTTAGCAGCGTTGAGGGGGTGAATGGAGCAGGGTTTGATGAAGAGGAAATGGCAACTGTGGAGGGACTGGTGGAGGCACAGAGGCCGTGCGCTTCTGGCAGCTGCCGGGGAACCGCGAGGGTAGGAGAGACATTCTAGTAAGCGGTCGTGGTGTCCAGCTTTCACACTGCGTCATGCATGTGACCTGGGCTTGTTGAACTGATTGCTACAAAGCTGTGTGTGGTAGGAAGAATCGTGACTCCCCAAAGAATCATGGTTCATGTTCTAATCCACAGAAGCTATGCATATATTAGGTTACGTGGCAAATAGGAAGGTCTCAGCTGACCTTGAGATGAGAAGATTATCCCAGATGATCCAGGTGGGTGCAGTGTAATCATAGGGGTCCTCTGACGTGATGGAGGGACACAGGAGAGTGCGTGTCGGAATGACGCCATGTGATAAAGTCTCTGTGCTTTGCTGCTTTGAAGATGAAGGAGGGTCCATGAGTCAAGGATGCAGGTGGCCTCTAGAAACTGAAAAGGCCAGGACATGGATTCTCCCTGGAGCCTCCAGAAGAGATGCAACCCTGCCGACACCTTGGTCTTTAGGCCAGTGAGACCCATTTCAGACTTCTAACCTCTAGCACTGTAAGATAGTAAAGTTGTTTTAAGCCACCAGGTGTATAGTAATTTGTCACAGCAGCAATGGGAAACAATCCAATGCGGAAACCCGTCTCTACTTTGGAAATGTGAGACCCTCTTCGTTATTTATGAAATATAATGGAAAATTTATGGACGATAAATAACTCAGAGAAGAATCTTGTCAGAATGAATTGTAAGCTCTCTCTAAGTTAATTTGTTTCAGTAAAGTGAGGGCAAGAACTTTATTTCTTCACTATTATACCCTCACTGCCTAGTTCATTTCTAAAATTCATTTTTAAACAAATGAATCTCTTCATTTAAATCCATGAAAAACCAAAACAACTATCTTTTCAAAGGAATTATTGGATGCTAAAGCGTATCGCTTATGATTAGAAATCTTAAATTCAGGCTCTTGTTATAGACAAAGAATATCATACTTTACATTGTCATTCAAAGATGAGAGGTTTTGTTGGAGAATTTTTTTGTAAATTGTTAGGTGTAAACAGGGGTCACTTTTGCTTTCTTGGGTTCTAGGAGCTTCCTTGTACCTATACAGGGAAGGAGTGTTAACTTGCCCTTTGCCTTGTCAGTAAAGCAGCTGTCCTAGGTAGCAAGCTGTAGCCTTAAATCCATGACACCCCAGCCCCCTGCCCACCAAAGTGCTCGTTGTTTGTGACACTTAGTCTGGGGAGCCTGGTACTATATACTAATCTATTATAAATGATCTTTGCCTGGCATCTTTTAGAATTACAGATACTCCTAGTGTTCATTTGCTATTTCTTGACTCACTTATTCCCTGAAAAAAAAAAAAAAAATCTTTGCTAGGATTTTGCCATGTGCCAGGCCCTGGGGAAACAAAGGTAACTCAGATATGGTACTTCCCAGAGAAAGCCACCTTCTAGATGGGAAGAAAGACAAGTGTGTAGATAATGAGAGGACGGAACAGCCAATATTGAAATAATTTATGATGCCAAGAGGAGGAAAATTCCATCTCTGCAGGGAGAACAGAGCAGAGAGGAAGAGACCGAAGGTCCAGAAGGACCTTGGCGACTAGAAGGGACAAGTATTAACTGCCTACTGAGTCCCAGCACTTTTACATGTAACTTTATCATTTCGTTTTTACCCTGAGAAAAATGATATTCTAATGAAGTATCTTTGCAAAATCACAGAGTGGGATTCATAATCATTGTCTTCTAAGCTGTCGGTTTTAAAGCAGAGGTGGGCAGACTTTCTGTGAAGGGCTAGATGGTAAATATTTCAGGCTTTGGGGGCCATACTGTCTCTGTCACAACTATTCAACTCAACTCTTGTGGCAGGAAACCAGCCATATAGAATATGGAAAGCAATGAGCATGGCTGTGTGCCAATAAAACTTTATTGACAGAAATGGACAGTGGGCTAGATATGGCCCAGGGGTTGCAGTTTGCTGATCCCTGTTCTAGAACAGCCATTATAGCTACCGTTTTGCTTTAGAATATTTCAGGAGAGGGAGATTGTAGGTTTCATTCGCTTTACAGGTGGGTCAGTGACAGTTTCAAAATAGGTTATAGAATCTCACCAAGAAACAGTAGCAGACTGGATTAATGACGGAGCTTCAGACAGACCCAGTTGTCTAACATTGCACATCGTCATGGTTAATACTGAGCAGACCTCTGGGAATCCAGACGTAATCCATCTTTAGGTCATTGTAGACGCGTCCAAGGAGAAAACCACACTAAGCAGTCTTGGCGGAGGCTTTGACAGTGTGTGGGCATGTGTGTGTGTTAACTCTGAGATTTAAAAAAAAAAAAAAAAAGAAATAAAGAAGATTTGTCTGGACCCATTGGGAAGAAATAAGGTAAATATCTGAATGGATGACCTGGGAGAAGCCTAGAGTGTAACGTCTCAATACGGCTGTCTTCTGGAAAGAGGCAGAAGCATCTGGTTAGTGTAACATTGAGGGGTGATGTGAAGGGAAATCCCAAGTCCAGATTAGAAAAGCAGAATAGATCTTGACATCTTAAAGCAACAAGCCAGAAAAAAGCCTGTCCTTAATAGCTAACAGTGAGACTTCCCTGGTGGTGCAGGGGTTAAGAATCCACCTGCCAGTGCAGGGGCACAGGTTCGATCCCTGGGCCGGAAAGATACCACATGCTGCGGAGCAACTAAGCCCACGCGCCACAACTACTGAAGCCCGTGCGCCTAGAGCCCACGAGCCACAACTACTGAGCCCACGTGCCTAGAGCCCGTGCTCTGCAACAGGAGAGGCCACCGCAGTGAGAAGCCCGTGACTGCCACGAAGAGTAGTCCCCGCTCGCCACAACTAGAGAAAGCCCGTGCACAGCAATAAAGACCCAACACAGCCAAAAATGAATAAAATAAAACATATAAATTTATTTTTAAAAATAGCTAATAGTGTGGGAAAAGTCACTAAATTCAGAGATTTTGAGTTTCTTCATTTGATTTCTTAATCCTTTAGAGCAAAACAGTGAATTTTTTGGAGAAGAGATCTTTCCAAGAGTATATCTTGAGAGATACAGGGTGGTAGGAAAACACCTGGAAAACCATTAAAGGATTCAGAAATGTGACACCGGGAAGCCATTTAGGTCACCTGTCCCAGCTCTACGTGACTAAAAGGAAATTTTCCTCTTGGCTGACGAGAGAGAGCTTGGATGAGTATGGTGACATTGGGAAGCTTATTTCTTCTGAGTAAAACTTAAAAAATCAAAAGCAGACAAAGTTCATAAGACGGTTACAAGTGTGGGTGGTTCCAACTGGATGGAAACATTTTCTCACCAACAGGAATCCATTGAAAGGGTGTGGATCGTCTCCAGAGGTCCCCATGCTCGGCGCCCCCTGGTGTGTTTTGATCTGGTTCCCCATCTGGCTCTGTGCTGCTGCTCTTCAGGTTGACTTGGGGGAAAGAGGGAGGAAAAGATGGAAAAGATGGGAGTTGATACCTTCCTGGAAGACGCTGTGGAGGTTAGCAGGCTAAGTTATTCCAACCAAAACAAGTTAAGCTTTTCCTTGTGTTTTGAATCCTAGGCACGAATCTTGTCTTGGATGAAACAGATGTGATTCTGGGGACGTGCACGGCGTCCGAAGCTTTGGTGACTTTCCTGCCCCTCACTCTTCCTTGCAGGAATCAAACATGCTCCAGCTGTGCCTTTGTGTGCCGTCTCTGGCCCCTTTCTAAGTTCCATGCAACTTCATAAAACTCAGAAACTTAGGACTGTTTGAAGAAAATAATCTGTGAAACAGATACATGTTTTGATGTGGATTACATCTAACAAACAGTGTTTATTCCAAAGGCTTTAACATGTCAACCCATTAAAGGGTCTTATAATTTGACTTCTCTTTCCCGTCAGACAAAGCTTTTTTGTAACGTAAATTTAGTCAGGAATATCCATACTCTACAATCTTGCTGACGTTCTTTTCTTTTAGCAAAGGGTTAAATAAGGGGGATCTTCAAAGCCTTGGTGATACGGTTACAGAAAGATTTGAAGTTCTTTTAGCTTCCCTGGAAATCTTTGTTTCCTGGAAAGTTCGCTAATGGTCTATCTAGTTTCTTACACAAATCCATTCCTTAGCTGTCTGTAGTGAATTACCTAGTCAGTGGGAATGCTACTGCAAGATAAAATTAATATCTAAACTGGTCCTGAGTCGGTTATTTCCACTGCAAAGCTTATGTAGTCATAAGGTACGATGTTATTTAGGTCAAGTTAACCTTTCTTTACCTTAATTCACCTCTTGAGCTCCCTGAAAGCAACGTAATTTACATTTCCTGGCAGCTCCGGCGGCTGCTCTCGTGTATGGAGCTAAGCTCCTGCATCAGCATCGCCATCTTCCATCTCAGTTGGTGACGCCATCCCGCACCCAGGGCCCAGTCGGCCCGTTCTCTCTGCATCTCCTCCCCCGCTGACACTCGGTTCGGGGCTGACTGTCTCCGCCTGCCTGGCTGTGGTAGCCTCCCATCAAGTTCCCTGCTTCTGCTTTCCCTCTTCTACATCTACCTACCCCCCAAAGTCTGTTTTCCTCAGAGCAGCTAGACTGATTCTTTAAACCTAAATCAAGATCATTCTCTCCCTCGCCCACACCCTACAGTGCCTTCCGGTAACGCCGAATCAAACCCCAGGTCCTTCTCTGGCACAGGGCCTCTGTGATCTGTGCTCACCTGTGTCTGCCGGACGTTGCCTGCTGGCTTGCCCAGCGCCCTTCCTGTCCGTCACTGGGCTCTGGCCACACCGGCCACCTCGCTAGTCCCGTGCACCCACCAGTCTCACCCTCATCTCAAAGCTTGAAACTTCGCACTTGCTCCTTCTCCCCCCTCCAACCCCAGCCCCGAGCCCCTCCCTCCACATACCCACCAGCTTTCTGGCCAATTCTTCCATGTCTTTGCTCAGCGGTGCCCGCCGCAGAGACCTGACCATTTTATCTAAATGAGAAGCCCCCAGCCTCTTACCCTGCTTTGCCTTCCTTCCGGCTCTAAGTAGTGGACATTCGTTCTCTTACTGATTCGTCGCTTGGTTTACTTGTCCATTCACTTATTTATAGTTCATCTGTCCCTCCGAAGAGAATGTAAACTCCATAAGGACAGGGACTTACGTTGATAAACATGTATCTTTCATGCCTCACACACGTAGGCAATCAAGACATATCTGCTGGGTATTGTATGAAGGAAAGAACCAGAATCATGCACGTTGCTTTTGGTCTGCACATGCCGACCAAGTCTTTGAGCAGTCACGTTGTTCAGTGGGACAGTGATGGTTTTGATTTTCCTACCCTAATAAGGTTTCCAATTCAACGATCAGGGTCTATCTTAGATTTAGCTCTTGCCTAAAGATCTTAGCAGTGACCTTCAGTGTAGTTCAACATATGGAACACAGGTACCATGTGGACGTAAGGACCTTGACTTCCTGGCGCTGTAATGGCTTTAGAGTGGCTATGTGTCCACGGACAGAGCCGCTGGAGTCTCACTTGCCTTAGCGATTAGCAGGCACGTATATAGCACAAGGAAAAAAGAGCCAATAGTCGTGTCTATTTTTAGTACAGTAGAGTTTCCATAATTATCTAAACACTAAGAGGTTACTTTAAGAAATGTTATCAGACTAACGGAGCTTTTTCTCCTACCACTGAGCAGCTAATCATCTTCCTGTAAATATTAGATGAGAAGAAATTGGGGGAGGGGGTACATACAGGAAGGTGGATAAATGGTCCGTAGACCCTTGTAGACGATACTAAGAGCCCCACTCCATGAGATAATTTTGTCAGCATAATTACTCTGAGCTGCTTCTAAAAAGTCGGATGTATCGATTCATAATTTACGTTCAGTAAAATTCACTCTTTTTAATACAGCTATGAGTTTCAATATTGCGTACAGTTGTGCAACCACCATAATCAAAATATAAGTTTTCATCCCCCTGAAATGTTCCTCATGCCCCACTGTAATCACTGAGCCCCGACCCCTGGCAGCCGCTGATCTGTCTTCTATCCTTACGGCTTTGCCTTTTCCGTAATGCCCCATAAATGGAATCATGCAGTCTGTCGCTGTTGAGATGCACCAGTGCTGTTGTGTGTTATCGGTAGTTCGTTCCTTATTATTACTGAGAAGTGTTCCGTTGTGGATGTAGAGTTTGCTGATCCATTCACCAGGTGAAGGACATTTGCATTGTTTAAAATTTGGGGTGATTATGACTAAAACTCCGATAACAGTCATGTATAGGTTTTTATGGGAACATGCATTTTCATTTTTTCCTGAATAAAAACCTAGGAGTGGGGTTTCTGGGTCATATGGTAAGTATGTGTTTAGCTTTATAAAAACCTGCCAAACTGATGTCCAGAGTGGCTGTTTTCTCTTCCCATTAGGAAGGTATGGGAGTTTCCGGAGCCGCTTTCTGGTCCTCAGGGCCGATGCCCAGAGGATTTTGCCTTCTTTTTATAATAACGTTTATTTATTTTTACTTGTTGACAGTTTGCTTTATTTATTTATTTGTGGCTGTCTTGGGTCTTCGTTTCTGTGCGAGGGCTTTCTCCAGTTGCGGCAAGCGGGGGCCGCTCTTCATCGCGGTGCGCGGGCCTCTCACTATCGCGGCCTCTCTTGTTGCGGAGCATGGGCTCCAGACGCGCAGGCTCAGTAGTTGTGGCTCATGGGCCCAGTTGCTCCGCGGCATGTGGGATCCTCCCAGACCAGGGCTCGAACCCGTGTCCGCTGCATTGACAGGCAGATTCTCAACCACTTCGCCACCAGGGAAGCCCGGATTTTGCCTTCTTGAAGAGAAACCTCGGGATTTATCTCTCCCCTCTTCTCCCCTCAATTCCGTGTTCCAGTCTCTTCTACTTGGACCTTTAAGTTACTTTTCATTTAAAAGTCTTTCTGCTCTTCCTTGTTGCCTGAGTTTCCGTTTTCCTTATCGCACCAGTGCAGTACCTTGTACCCAGCAGATACTAAGTACGTACCTATTGGACTTGGTTGTAATAAACTAGATTAAACTGATCTCCAGGGCAGAGATGGCCCATAGTGGGACTTTGGTGCATGTTTTAGCAGGCTCATGGGGCATCTGCACAAGGTAGGTGAGCCCTACCCCAAGACCTAGGGAGAGATTCCTATTATTTCTCTCCTGGCAATAAGGCATCAACCACAAAATGTGGGATATAAAACTGGGTTTGGACTGCCACAGTGGTGAAGGGTGGAAAAGTCAGAACCAAATCTGTGGTTATTATAAGGTATATAGATTTAGCTTGGAGACACCAGCCATGAAATGTGCAGAATCTTGTGAGAAGGCTTTTCTTTCTCTTGAAGATTGTACATTATTGTTTAATCTCTGTTGAAGTATAGCGTAGTGGTTAAGAGTGAGAGCTCTGCAGACAAACTCTGCTACTAACCACCTGTGTGACCTTGGGAACCTTTCAATGCCTTGGTTTCTTCATCCGTAGAATGGGGATAATAATAGCAGTGAGGAGTGATGATAAATGGTTGATATGTACACAGTGCTCAGAACAGTGCCTGGCTGGTGTTAAGCGCTATAGGAGTATTAGTCACTGCTGTTACTGTTATTAACTAAACTTTACCCCTAATACTCTGAAAATGTGTGTTTTTCATACATTTGTGACACTTTCACGGATGTCAGGTTCTAGATACTTGACCAAAGAACGATTAAAATTCAGTTAACAGAGAGGGAGTGAGATAAATTGAGTTTGGGATTAACAGATACACACTACTGTATATAAAGGAGCTAAACAACAAGGACCCACTGTATAGCACAGCGAAGTCTACTCAATATCTTGTAATAATCTATATAGGAAAAGAATCTGAAAAAGAATAGATATACGTGTAACTGAATTGAGCAGCAGAGTTCGTGGCATTACCTGGCGTGGTCATCCCCAGAGGTGTGTACTTATCCTCACCTTGCTGACTCAGCTCAAGTTAAGTGGCCTCAGTTGTCTGGTCTCACTTGCTTATTTCTTTTACTTTTGGAAGCTCGGGGAGGGCGTGGTTTCTGAGCAGTGCTGTCCCCTCCATCAGGATGTCTCTGTGTCCTCCATGTGAAGGGCCGAGTCTACCAGTTTGCTCACTAGGTCAGGATTGGAAGTTTGGGCACAAGATTTTCAGTCATTTCCTAATTTCTGTGTTGGCACCCCCATACAAAAATGGTTTCTTCTAGCCCTTTTAGCAACTTCTTCCAGACCTGACTTGGCTTTCCCCTTTGGGACCTGTGCTTTCGGGAGGTCCAGGAAGTTGCCTCTGTGTTTGGGGGCCACCACCTGAGGGCTAGAGCAGGTGGTCCCAGGGACCAGTGGGCGAGCACGCAGCCAGCAAGTGGGCCCGGCAGGCCTGCCCGCGGGGGCCCCCGCCTTGACACAGCCCTGCTTCTCTCCTGCCCTTCAGAGTTGCCACAGAGGCTGGAGGAATTCACAGGCAGTCCTCGCCTTATTGCATTTCAGATACTGTGTTTGCTTCTTACAAACTGAAGGTTTGTAGCAACCCTGCGTTGAGCAAGTCTGCGGGCGCCTTTTTCCAACAGCATTTGCTCAGTTCCTGTCTCTGTGTCACATTTGGTAATTCTTGCAATATTTCACACTTTGTCATTATTACTCTGTTATGGTGATCTGGGATCAGTGGTCTTAGATGTCACTACTACGACTGGCTGAAGGCTCAGATGATGGTTAACGTGTTTTAGCAAGAAAATATGTTTTAATTAAGGTATGCGCACTTTTTCAACATAATGCTATTGCACGCTTAACAGACTGCAGTGTAGTGTAAACATAACTTCTACGTGCACCGGAAAACCAAAAGCCTCGTGTGGCTCACTTTATCACAGTATTCGCTTCATTGCTGTGGCCCGCGTGTTGATCTGAGTGTCGTCTGCAGGCTGAATCGTGACTCATAAGGTACTACTTTAAATGTCCGTAAGTGCTGTGACTTACAAGATATAAACCTGTGAGATGCGTCGCTGAATTCAAAGCAGCCTTTTGACATTGTCTTACTAAACACACAACTGCTGGCGTGCTACGGATAAGAGGCAATGTTGGCGTTGAAAGGGGGCTCCTCATACTTGAAGCTCTTGCGACCTACATCTGTAACAGGCACCCAGAGATGAGAGAGAGGAGGGGAGGGTGGCCTGGAGTCCACCAGGACCCATCACCTCCTTACCTGCCATGACGGTTGATGGGCATATGTGCTCGACGGTGAACCCCAGCGCTTAGTATATATTTTTCTTACCAAATACAGTTTGCACATCAGTAGGTTCTTAAATTTGTGTTTGTTGTTCATTTAGGAAAGAAAGAGCAAGGCCTAGCCTCGTCATCTCATTTTCACGAAAACATGCACGTATAAAGCCAACAGAGTGATAAAAGATATCTGCCCTCACCAGTTGCTGAATTTCAAGGGTCGATGGAGTCCAGAGAGGGGTCGTGATCGTGGTGGTTGCTTTGAGCCCACTCCAGTCCACTGGGAGACCCCACGTGTCTCCAGCAGAGGGAACAGTGCTGGATCCTGTGAGCCTAGGAAGGGTCTTAGTTCTGTTTTTGCTGTGGCGGCTGCACATCTAGGGTGCCTCCTGGGGCTGCCTGGGAAAATGTGCTCTTGTGGGGACTTTTAGGTTTGTTCAGATTTAAGGGCATTTGGAGATAGTCAGACCCTTTGAGGCACGCTGTGAAATGTTGCAGTGTCGCGTTCTGTATTGCAACTTGGCACGTGGTATGTTGTGTCACTATAATTACAAATATATGTGTGTATGTGTGTATATATACATGTATACCTATATACATATGTGTGTATATATATTTATATCATTCATAAATATAAAGGTGGCTCTTACTATCTGTCTTACTATAGGTCTTAGATCAGGCTGTGGTAACAGAACACCGTAGACTGAGTGGCTTAAACAGCAAACATTTATTTCTCATGATTCTGGTGGCTGAGAAGTCCAAGGGCAAGTAGCTGGCAGATTCAGTTCCTGGTTAGGGCTCCCTTCCTGGTTTGCAGACAGCCGCCTTCTTCCTGTGTCCTCCCTTGGAGGAGAGCAGAGAGCAGAAGCAAGCTCTATGTCTCTTCTGTAAGGGCACTAATCCCATCATGAGGGTCCCACCTTCATAACCTAATCACCTCCCAAAGGCCCCACCTCCAAATACCATCACAATGGGGATTAGGATTTCAACAGATTAATTTTGAGGGACACATAGCTCTATATTTGGATGCTATAAACAATATGAAATCATATTCCCAAGCGCATATATCTGTCAGACAGCAAGCTGAGTTTTCCTTCAAGGTTTGTTTGCTACTTGTTTATTTATTTTGTGGTTGCTCTTAGGCAAGTAGTAGGAGACGCCAAAGAATTTGAAAAAAAAAGTGTATGAGAGAACTTAAAATTGAGAATTCAGCCCATTAACTTAATTTTTCTGCTTGCAGTTTTGGATGACACGTGCATCCTTTGAATTGTGGAGCGGAACACCTCCCAGGGCTTTACAGGAGCGTATTTGAAAATGCATGAGGACCTGACATGGCCTTTTAAGAACCTGTGCTGTAATGGGACACATGGGAAGCCCACCTGGTGGCAGCATAAAGCCCATGAAGTGGGAAGCGTGTCCCCATAGGAAGGTGTCCCCAAGGACAGAGGGGAGGTGGTGTTTCTGGACGTCACCAGGGAGGATTGTGTGCTTATTTTAGCTCCCTCTCCTTCATGTGTCCCCACGTCAGCTGCTATTTTGACTGTGGGCATCTTCCTGCAGCTGGTGGCGTGCTGATTGCCAGACGCCCTCCCAGGGGAGTGAGCTGCCCTGTGCCCACTGGTTCCTGTCGGTCTCTCCGCATCTCCTTGAGCACTGGACTCGGGGCTGTGAAATACTACAGAGATACAAGATCAGAGACCTGCTTATAACAACGCACAGTCCATTTTAGAGAAAAAAAATACATAAGAAGTTCTCTTATGTACTTGGAGGACAGAAAGTCGGCACAGTCAAATTGTACCTCGAAATGTGTTTAACATACCCTTATTTAGTGAAAATGACCAACATTTACTTAGTAAAAGAATCCAGTATTTAGGAAAATACTCAATGTTCTATGGATGTTATCCTAATGTGTAAAAATAGTACAAGAGTAATGGTTCAGGATCACAAAATCTCTGATAAATTACTTGACAAACAAAATGCACCATTGTTAGTACTCTTAAAATGGCCTATTATTTATTCTTTATCCAAGCTTCCGGTACCCACCCCCAGTTCCATATTAAAACGAAGCCTAGGCAGCCTCAGTGTGTCATTGCCAGCGGTCGGTCCTGCGCTCTTTCTAGAGGCGGCCGGGGGCCCAGGATCTTTGGGGCGGGGGCTCTCCCTCAGCATCTTTGCTGCCTCACCTCCTATGGCCCCTACGCCTGTTGTCATTTCTCGCCTGCCTCTAGCCTTGGCTTCTGCTCGTGCCAGTCCAGTCGCTTGCTAATGGTTTTTCCATCAGCTTGCGTGGTCCTGGAATTGACGCTAACAGATTGTCACCTCGGCTTGGGCACCAGTATTGTAAGTGCCTATCTGGGGGCTGATGGAACTGGGCTGTCCCCACACTGTCACAGACCCAGGCAGATGTGCGTAGGTTTTCGTAGTGCCGGTCAGTGGACACCTTCTAATAGGCACGTGATTTTTCTGATTTGGAGACATTTATTTTTTATAAATGTCCAAATAATTAAAATGATTACTATTTTAAAATTATTATTATTACTATTATCGCTGTGACTAAACCAGCCCACGATGGTTGAGAATGAACTACAGTCGTCGTTTTAACCAGGTGTCTGGCACAAGTTGAGGGAGCGAGGTCCCTGAGTAGGAAGGGAGGCGGTCAGGGAAGCCTCCTAGGACCCGGAGGCCCTCTGAGCTGAATCCTGGAAGGTGTCTTGAGGTTTGTTGGGGGAGCGTGAAGGAAGTGCCTATGGCTCTAGGAAAATATCTTCAAGAACCTCCTTTCTTGCTCTAGGCATCTAGGGAGAGAAAGATGGGAGAAAGCAGCCAGAGAGAAAGTTGGGTCTGGGGAAACCTCATCCCTAGAGTCGGTAAGAGGGGACTCTCGGAGGCCTGGTGAGGGGACGAGACTCTGGTCAATACTCTAACCCAGAGGCACCTGACACTGTGGTAGTTAGGTGCCTTTGGCCCTCCGTGTCCATGGCTTCTGCATCCCTGGATTCAACCAACTGAAGATCAAAGATAGTGGGGGGAAGAATTCCAGAAAGTTCCAAAAAGCGGAACTTGAATTTTCTGCATACTGGCAACTATTTACATTTTATTAGGTATTATAAGTCATCTAGAAATGAGTTAAAGTATACGGGAGGATGTGCATAGATTATATGCAAACACTATACCACATTTTTCTGTTTTCTAAATTTAATTTTTAAAAATTTTAATTAAAGTATAGTTGATTTACAATGTATTGATTTCTGCTGTACAGCAAAGTGATTCCGTTATACATATATATATGTACACATTCTTTTTTTAATATTCTTTTCCATGATGGTTTATCACAGGATACTGGATATAGTTCCCTGTGCTGTACAGTAGGACCTTGTTGTTCATCCATCCTATAGATACTAGTTTGCATCTGCTCACCCCAACCTCCCACTCCATCCCTCCCCCAACCCCCTCTCCCTTGGCAACCACCAGTCTGTTCTCTATGTCTGTGAGTCTGTTTCTATTTTGTAGATAAGTTCATTTGTGTCATATTTTAGATTCCCCATATAAGTGATATCATATGGTATTTGTCTTTCTCCGTCTGACTCACTTCACTCAGTATGATAATCTCTAGGTCCATCCATATTGCTGCAGATGGCATTATTTCATCCTTTTTTATGGCTGAGTAGTATTCCATTGTGTATATGTACTGCATCTATTACTATACCACTTTCCATAAGGCATTTGAACATGCATGGATTTTGATATCCAAGGGGGTCAGAACCAATCCCCTTCAGATACGAAGGGCCGACTGTAACGTGTGCCTACGACTCACCGAAATGTCCCTTTCCTGTGTACACCTCCACTGCACCTCCTGTCAGACCTGTCTTCTGAAACGTTAAGATAAAAGCCTGTCTTTCTCTGCCGTAATCTCCCCTCCAGATGCAGTGGGTCTAGAGTTAGTGACAGAGCTCTGTCAGAGTTTTTGCATAGAGATAATCATCTGAAAGTCCAGTGAAAGTTTATTTTTGACCAGGAAGATATGCTTTCGAAGGATGGAGAGAGCCCTGGAGAGACTGGACAAGCCCGCGGGATCTGACCTTGAGCTGGACGTGTCTTCCTGCTGCACTAAAACCATAGTGATTCTTCCAGTGCCCTGTTCTCCTCTGGAATTTTTTCTCCTTTTATACAGGTTTGACTAGTTTAGTTAAACTTCAGCCTGTCACTTAGTTTGGACCCTTGCCTCACTGTGGGCCTTGCTCTTTTGTTTTTTTTTCCCCAAGTTATCATGAGTGCACTAAGGCGATACATTGTTTTGTTTTCCTGCCAATGCTGTATTCTGAAGTTTTATTATCTAGTGACCAAGGTTTCCCTTTGTCTTTAGACAAAGCAGATTCCAAGAATGAAAGTGTTTCAGGTACGGGACTTTCAAACTCCTTCTTGGTCTGTGGGCTCACGATCTCCACTGGAGATTTTCTTCTTTCTCGCCCCCTGGTAGTAGAGCCCCAGGGGGATCCCTCTGTACATGCGAGATTGAGAACCCCAGCTCTAGAGGGTACCAGGGGCTGTATACCAAGGACAGAGGGGTGCTCTCCAAAGAGAAAGAGAGATGAGTATGTCCTCTCCTGCCCTTGTCTCTTGGCTTCTTTTGGTTTTCTTGGCCTTTTTTCTTCGTGAAATAAGTTCAGTTTCCCTTCCTTTGCAGCCAGTGTGGAAAGAGGGTCTCCTTCCTAAAGCCGGTACTTCCTCCCCAGTCTGGTGCCTGGAAGAGGCTCGGGAGAAGGACAGGCTAACATTGGTCTAGCCCAGTTCCCAAGTCTCCAGGGCTTTTTAATAATAAACAGATTTTGGGGGGAGGAAGGCAAATAAATTTTTTTGGCACAAAAAATTCTCCTTAAACCCAATAGTCGGTCTGTGTTAACCACAAGCGTCTTTGTGGCTTCAAGTCATGAGTTCAGGGCTGTCTGAAGTTCACGGAGCAGTGGTAACAATGTTTTTGTGCTTTGTGGGAACTTCAAATGGTCGACTGTACCCCCCCCCCCCCGCCTCCCCACAGGCTCATTTCCTTGTAAATTGCCTCTGCCTGGGCTTCTGGAGATGAACCCCATTCTCTCTACAGGAGGTAAAAGAGGCTCTGATAGCTCGCCTCCCATGTGCTTCCCAAACCTGCTACTGACACCAGCTCTGACCTTTAGGACGCTGGCTGCTCGCCAGCTCAGGGCCTCTTGTACTCGAGTGAACTCTTTCCTAAGATGATGTTTTCAAAAGGTGATACAAGCCAGTACTGCCTAGACATCAGGAAGAGAGAGGAACAGGTGCCTCATTAGCCCCTAAAACCAAAGACTTCCCAAAGCCTAACCGCTGAACAACTAACCATTAACTAACTAACAGACCTAGGGCTTCCCTCTCTAGTCCGGGATCTGAGGCTGGAGCCTTGCTCATGCATGGTGCCTCTCTCCCAGGCTGAGTCATTGCAGTGCCACACAGGCAGCAGCTGGCCTTTTGAGGGTGAGGAATGAGCGTACTTCCAGGGAAGTCATGCTGTATGCAAATTACACACAGTTCGGAAAATCACACAGGGAAGTGCATCCTTCCCTCTGTCCTACTCTGTTGTACTTCCAGCACAGGTGGTGTTTTCCCTCGTTTCCCCAGCCTTTGAGGGAAATGAACGCTGAAGATTTTCTCTGCCTGGAATTAATGGCACAGACCAGTTTCTAGTCCAGTCAGTCCCTCAGTCCTGACGCCCTAGACGGGTTACGCTGGTCTCAACTTCTTTACCCAGCCTCTCTCTTTTTTAAGGACCTGGGCGTTTGTCGCTACCCTCTCGTTGTACACATCCAGCTCCTCGATGAGTTCCAACCCACCCTCCTCTGTCTTTTCGAGTCTTCCTTTGTTACAAGGCTTCTCTCCCAAAGCCTCTTGTTTGGGTCTGATGTAAATTTGTGTTGTAGAAAGAACTCATATTTACTCAAGATAGCTCTGCTATCTTGATGCTATCAGATATCAGATTTCATCACCAGAGAAAAATCAGAGCTTTGGAGAACGATCACGTAGAAATGATTTTATTCACTGAGTTTGAGATGAAGGAAAAAATGTATTTGTTTGTTTGTTTTTGCTTTTCTTTTTTGAAAATTCTATTTATTATTTTATTGAAGTATAGTTGATTTACAATGTTGTGTTAGTTTCAGGTGTACAGCAAAGTGATCCAGTTTATATATATAAACTGAATTTATATATATAAATATATATAACTTATATAAATATATATAACACACACACATATATCTATATTCTTTTTCAAATTCTTTTCCCTTATAGGTTATTACAACATATTGAGTGTAGTTCCCTGTGCTATACAGTAGGTCCGTGTTGGTTATCTATTTTGCATGTACTAGTGTGTATATGTTAATCCCAAATTCCCAATTTATCCCTCTCCCTCTTTCCCCTTTGGTAACCATAAGTTTGTTTTCTATGTCTGTGAGCCTTCTGTTTTGTAAATAAGTTAATTTGTATCATTTTTTAGGATTATACATGTAAGTTACATCACATGATATTTGTCTTTGTCTGACTTCACTTCATATGATAATCTCTAGGTCCATCCATGTTGCTGCAAATGGCATTATTTCATTCCTGTTTATGGCTGAGTAGTATTCCATTGTATACATGTACCACATCTTCTTTATCCATTCCTCTGTTCATGGACACTTAGGTTACTTCCATGTCCTGGCTATTGTGAATAGTGCTGCTATGAACATTGGGGTGCATGTGTCTTTTCGAATTAGAGTTTTCTCTGGATATGTGCCCAGGAGTGGGATTGCTGGATCATATGATAACTCTATAAAAAATGTATTTTTAATTGAGTATTTTTTCTAAGAGGTGTAAAAAGATATTCTAACCACTGCCTATCATTTGTAGTCACCGATGTTCTAACCACTGCCTATCATTTGTAGTCACCGATGTTCTAACCACTGCCTATCATTTGTAGTCACCGATGTAAGCTGATTCATTGAAAGGGAAAAGCTCTTTAGAAGCAGATGCATCACAGCCATGTATCTCACCTCGCTCTTGCGTGTGGCTGTCTTATATTGTTGGCTGTTTTCTTTCTCAGATTTCCGAGCAGAAATCTTTCTTTCTCCTTTTGCAGGAAGAGTTGGAGTACATGAGCTAGAAGACTGGGAGAGCGGAGACAGGGAGAGTTTCGAAGTCCTTCTCTATCAGAAGCCATGATTTAAACATCAACATTACGGTAAGTATTTAGAAAGAAATATAACTGTTCTGTGGTTGACACATCATTGGTTTTGGCTGCAGTTCTGAGACTGGGTTAAAGGACGTTGTGAAGGATGAGTTTGTTTAAATCACTCTCAACAAACCAGAGGTCTGAGAAAATTAAAGGTTCCTCAGTGACAAGTTATGGGACCCCCAGCATCCAGAGGGGAGAGCCATCTGACGCGTTGGAAAACTCTGTCTGTCTCCTTAGTAGCCGTGTGTTCCAATGTGTGGAAGAAAAGCAAAGCTTAATGTCCTGGGGTTTCCTTTTTGAACAGAGCTTTCAGGGACTCCAAGTTAGACTTTTTAGAGGAGGGCAGAGCCAGGCACGGAAGGGAGCAGAAGCACCTTTCTAGGGACTGTGCTATCTGCCCTGCCACTCTGGGGCAGGGTTTCTCAAAGTGTGTTCCATGGAACACACTTCTCTAGACTGTTAGTGCAGTGGAGACAGGGCTATGAAGATGGGTCTGTGCTCCAGTGAGTTTGAGAAACATTGAAGTTCACCTTCCTTCCTGAAGGGTCTCGGAAGTGGATGAGCCTTGTGACTCTCTGTGGACGGTGTCGCCGGCAGGGCTCACCAGAGTCCCGTGGAACTCTTCTTACAGGGCATCCTAAGTCCCGCGTTCATGTGTTCATTAAGTACTTATTAACACCTGCCACGCTTGTGTTAGGTGCTAACAGTACAGCGATAAAGAGATTGCTGCTTGTGTCTAGATAGAAAATATGGTAAGAAGCAAGTGAGAGCAATTATTGATAGGCACGACAGCCAGAGGTTTAAGACAATGGTCTCAGGAGTGATGGGCCCTGAGTTTGAATCCTGAGTCTGCCACTTATAAACTGCATGACTTTGAACAAGACACTTAACCTCTCGTTCAATTTCAACATCGGTGAAACTGTGTTAATAGCATCTACCTAGTAAGGTTGTTGTGAGGATTGCAACGATGCATTCATGCTGGCAAATACTGAACCCTATGCAAACGTGAGCACATCTGTACTGAGAACAGTAATGACGAGTGCGTCGAAGGCTGTGTGAGGGGTGAGCAAATCTGTACTGAGAACAATAATGACGAGTGCGTCAAAGGCTGTGTGAGGGCTGACGCGGGAGGAGGTAGCGGTGGATGGGAACTTTGAATAGGGTGGTCCAGCATGGCCCTGAAGTACAGACCTGGAAAGATGAGTGATACTGAGCTGTGGAGATGGTATAGGGAGAGAATACAGAGGGAAGCACAATTGCACACGGGTGTGTCTCATGCAGATAAATTTGGAAATTTGTTATGCAAACAAATTTGGAATTTGAGAAATTCCAATACCTCTTTAAGATAAAAAAAACAAAAAAAACCAGGGACTTCCCTGTGGTCCAGTGGCTAAGACTCTGTGCTCCCAGTGCAGGGGGACTGGGTTCAATCCCTGGTCAGGGAACTAGATCACACATGCCACAACTAACGATCCTGCATGCTGCCACTAAGACCCAGCACGGCCCAAATAATTAAATAAGTAAATAAATAAATGAAACAACAACAAACTAGGAATCGAAGGAAACGTCTTCAGCCTAAAAAGAGCACCTATGAAAACCCCACAGCGAACGTCATACTTAATTGTGGACAGAAAGCTTTCCCCCTAAGATTAGGGTCAGTACAAGGATGCCCACTCTCATTACCTCTGCTCAGTATTCTCCTGGGAGGTCTAGCCAGGGCAGTTACTGAAGAATACGAAAGGCCTCCGGATTGGGAAGAACGAAGTGAAACTGTCTCTGCTTGCAGGTGACATGATCTTGGGTATGGAAAACCCTAAGGAATCCACTAAACCGTTAGAACTAAAAGACACATTCAGAAAGGTTGCAGGATACAAGATCAGTCTACAAAAGTCAACTGTAATGCTGTACACTTAGAACAAACAGTCTGAAATGAAATTAAGAAAATAATTCCTTTTACAACAGCATGAAAAAGAATGAAACACAAGCATACCTCGGAGATATTGCGGGTTTGGTTCCAGACCCCCGCAGTAAAGTGAGTATCACGATAAAGTGAGTCACACAAATACTCTGGGTTCCCGGTGCATATAAAAGTTATGTTTACACTGTCTGTAGTCTATTAAGTATGCAGTGGCATTAGGTCTAAAGGAACAATGTACATGCCTTAATTAAAAAATGCTTTACTGCTAAAAAGTACCATCATCTGAGCCTTCAGCAAGTCATAATCTTTTTTCAATAGTACATTGAAGATCACTGATCACAGATCATAATGACAAATGGAACAATGAAAAAGTTTGGAGTATTGTGAGAATTACCAAAATGTGACACAGAGACACCAAGTGAGCAAATGCTGTTGGAAAAATGGCAACAATAGACTCGCTCAACGCGGGGTTGCCAACAAACCTTCACTTCATATGAAAAAGGCAGTATCTGCAAAGTGCAATGAAGTGAAGCACAATAAGACAAGGTGTGCCTGTACTTAGGAATAAATGTAGTTAAAGAAGTATAAAACATGCTCTTAAAACTGCAAAATGTTGAACAAAATTAGAAAGTGCCGAATAAATGGGAAAACATCCCATGTTCATGAATCAGAAGACGTTCCCGTTAAAATGGCAGAAGTGCTCCCTGAGTTGATCATAGAGTCAACGCAGAGTCTCTCTCTCAGAATCTCAGATGGATTCCTTGTAGAAACCGACAGACTGGCCCTAAAGTTCATATAGGAATTTAAGGGACCCAGAATACCCAGAACAATCTTAACAAAGAGCAGACTTGGAAGACTCACCCTTCCTGGTTTCAGAACTTAATACAGTAATTAGGACAGTGGTTCTGGCATAAAGATAGACATATAGGTTTTTGGAATAGAATTGATTGACCAGAAATAAACTCCTACATTTATGGTAATTGATTTTTGACACATGTGCCAAGACAATTCACTGGCAAATAGTCTCCTCCACAAATGTTCTAGGACAACTGGACATCAACACGCAAAAGAATGAAGTTGGACCCCACCTTACACTATATACAAAAATTAACTCAGAATGGATCAAAGGCTTAAATATAAGAGCTAAAACTGTAACACTCTTAGAAGACAACGTGGGTGTTCATCTTCATGACCTTGGGTTATGCAATGATTTTTCAAGGTATAACACCAAAAGTACAAGTGACAACAGAAAAATAAATTGGACTTCAACAAAAATTAAAAAATTTTGTGTATTAAAAGACACTGATAAGAGAGTGAAACGACAACCTACAGAATGAGAAAAAATATTTGCAAATCATGTATTCTAGACTTGTATCTCTGACAACTCAATAATAAAAAGATAACCTTGGGCTTCCCCGGTGGCACAGTGGTTAAGAATCCGCCTGCCAGTGCAGGGGACACGGGTTCAAGCCCTGGTCCAGGAAGATCCCACATGCCGCAGAGCAACTAAGCCCGTGCGCCACAACTACTGAGCCTGTGCCCTAGAGCCCGTGTGCCACAACTCTTGAGCCTGCTCACCTAGAGCCCGTGCTCCGCAACAAGAGAAGCCACCGCAATAAGAAGCCCACACACTGCAACAAGAGTAGCCCCCTCTCACTACAACTAGAGAAAGCCCGCGCGCAGCAATGAAGACCCAACGCAGCCAGAAATAAAATAAATAAATAAATTTATTAAAAAACCTAATTCAAAAATAGGTAAATATCTGAAGTAGGCAAAGAAGATATGTAAATGGCCAATAAGCACATTAGAAGATTTTCAACATCACCAGCCATCATGGAAATGCATATCAAACCCACAGTGAGCTACCACTTCATAACCCTCTATGAAAGATGGACAGTAACAAGTGTTGGTGAGGATATGGAGAAATTCGAACTCTCCTACGCGGCTGGTAGGAATGCAGACTCTTTCCCAAGCAGCTGCTTTGGAAAACAGTCGGGCAGTTCCTAACATAGTTAAACATAGAGTTTACCTTATGACCTGGCATGTCCACTCCTAGGTGTACACCCAAGAGAAATGAAAACATTTTTCTGTATAAAAACTTTTCATAGCAGTTTTATTTTTTTTTCATTTTATTGAAGTCTAGTTGATTAACAATGTTGTGTTAATTTCTGCTGTAAAGAAAGGTGATTCGATTATACATATATATATTCTTTTTCATATTCTTTTCCATGATGGTTTGTCACAGAATATTGAATATAGTTCCCTGTGCTGTACAGTAGGACCTTGTTGTTTATCCATCCTATATATAATAGTTTGCCTCTCCTAGCAGTATTATTCACAATTGCCAAAGAATAGAAACAACCCAAAGTCTATTAACTGATGAACAAATAAAACATTGTATGTTCATATGACAGGATGTTGTTTGATTATAGAGAGGAATGGAACACTGATACATCCTGCAGCATAGATGAATACTGGAGATAGGCTAACTGGAAGAAGCGAGACACCAGTGACCATGTACTGTGTGAGTCCATTTATATGAAGTTTCCAGAACAGGCAAATCTACAGAGACGTGAAGTAGATCAATGTTTGCCTAGGACTGGATTGTTCAAGGGGAAATTGAGACTGACTGCTGGTGGGTGTGTGGTTTCCTTTGGGGGTGATGAAAATGTCTACAACTGATGCGATAATGGTCGTACAGCTCCATGGACCTACTACAGGCCATTGACGTGTACACCTTACATTGGTGAGTCGCATGGCGTATGCATTATACATCAGTAAAGCTGTTGTATGTTGTAAGGGAAAGGGGTGTGTCCTGGAGGTACAGCTGTCAGCACCTGGTGACGGATGAGATTCGGGGAGTGAGGACGAGGGGAGCAGGAAGCATGACTCCCAAATTCTAGCAACTTCTGAGGAGAGGAAAGACTGGGGGAGGAGGGATTTCTTCGTTTCGTTTTTCTTTTCTGTTCTTTGTTTGTTTGTTTTTTAATGAGGGGGGCCAGCTTTGAGAATCGAGAGTTCTGTCGTGGACATAGTAAGTTTGAGGTCCCTGTTGAGTATCGAGATAGAGGTGTTCAGTAGACAGCTGAATGTGAGGCTGGAGCTCCGAGGAGTGGTTCTGACTGGAGATAGAATGTAGGTCATAGATAAATCCATGGAGAGGATCGCAGAGAGAGGAGAGAGAGAGATTGTTAATGAAGCTCGGGACGGGGTGGGGTGGAGGAGAGGCAGCCAGGCAGGAGTGGGGAGAGTGCGGGGTCCCCGAGCTCGGGTGGCCTTGACGAGGGTAGCTCGGTAGTGGGAACCCCAGACCAGAGTGGATTGAGGAGGGGTATGGATAAGAGCAGTACAGGCAGTGAGGGAAGTGTTTCCAGTGAGGCCAATGTTCATAGCAGCATTATTTACGATTGCCAAGACATGGCAACAACCTAAGTGTCCATTGACAGATGAATGGGTAAAGAAGATATGGTACACACATGCAATGGAATATTACTCAGCCGTAAAAAAGAATGAAATAATGCCATTTGCAGCAACATGGATGGACCTAGAGATGATCATACTAAGTGAAGTAAGTAATACAGAGAAAGACAAATACCATATGATATCGTTCATATGTGGAATCTTTAAAAATGATACGAAGGAACTTAGTTACAAAACAGAAACAGACTCACAGACATAGAAAACAAACTTATGGACTTCCCTGGTGGCGCAGTGGTTAAGGATCTGCCTGCCAATGCAGGTGACATGGGTTCGAGCCCTGGTCCGGGAAGATCCCACATGCCATGGAGCATCTAAGCCCGTGCGCCACAACTGCTGAAGCCCACATGCCACAACTACTGAAGCCTGCGCTCTAGAGCCCGCAAGCCACAACTACTGAAGCCCACATGCCACAACTACTGAAGTCCGCATGCCTAGAGCCCATGCTCCACAAGTAGAGAAGCCACCGCGAGAAGCCCGCGCAACTCAGTGAAGAGTAGCCCCCGCTCGACGCAGCTAGAGAAAGCCTGTGTGCAGCAAAGAAGACCCAAAGCGGCCATAAAGTAATTAATTAATTAAAACAAACTTACGATTACCAAAAGGGAAAGGTGGGGGGGAAGGGATAAATGAGGAGTTTGGGATTAATGTACACACACTACTATATATAAAATAGATTACCAACAAGGACCTACTGTATAGTACAGGAAACTATATTCAATATCTTGTAACAACCTATAATGGAAAAGAATCTGAAAAAGAATACAAATACATATATATGATACACTGAATCACTTTGCTGTACACCAAAAACTAACACAACATTGTAAATTAACTGTACTTCAATAAAAAGTTTTTAAAATTGAAGATAAATAAATAAAATCTTCATTTGAAATCAGATTAAAGAGAAAAGACATTCCACAGGCTTTCAGATGCAGTGCAGGTCTCTGTAAAGTGAAGTCCTGGCTGTACCTACATCACTGCCTTGCATCTCTTCAGACATCAGTGGATCCCAGCACTGGGGCCCCCGAGACTACAGCGGGTCCTTGAAGCGAGGTGGAGGGAGCAGGGGGTGACTTTCTCAAAAGGCACACATGCAGATGCTCGAGGCGGAATGCATTTCATACGCCTCGAAGGTGCGATGACTGTGGGTCTTACCATTTGCATCAGTGCATTGCTTCCCCCATGCTTCCTTATTCATTTAGATCGTGTGAAAACAGCTCTTCAAGACACACGGTCCCTCAAGTGACAACCTTCTGTTGAGAGCTTGGACTGCTCCTTAGGCTATAAAGTGCGTTGGACGTTCTGGGTAAACATCATGAGACCGTGATTAAAGGCCGCACATTTTGGATGAGCCCAAGTGGTGTTTGTTTTCTCTTCTACAAGGGGTGAGTGTGTGTGCCTACACGCTTCAGTGAGTCAGATTTTAAAGTTGTATCTGACCGTTCTCAGCCACATTTCTGTCTTTTCTTATATGGAATGTAAATGGGCTATCGTAAAACCGTATTTTTAAAACCCAGTGTGTTCTAACTGGCTTGGCGTGATGTTAGAAAACATCCTGGTTTCTCAAGCCCCGCTTATAGCTTCTTGTAAAGATTTTTTTTTTTTCTTGGATGTGTGGTTTGAAAAATTATTTTTATGTGGTTATTGTTGTTTGGCTGTGTTTCCTTGTACAGGTAGGGAGCATGTGTTTGGGGATTTTGAGGGGAGAATTTTTCTGTATTACTTTCATGAAAACATTCTTATTCTGAAAGGAGCATCTTTGTTCCAGAGCACAGATCCACAGGGTTTTTCATTGATTATTATGAGAAGATGCTATTAGAAGTGTGTCCTACTTGAGGAAATTACCGACTTCAAAGACACCCTGACTTCAGAATCTGCATTTTCAGCTGTCCCCTGCCCTAGGTTTAGAGACGTTCACTAACTTCCGGCAACTTCCAATCACGGGAGAATTAGAGTCTGGTTATCTGGGAGGAATCACGTGAACATTAACCTGTCATTTTGCCTGTAAGGCCGTGCTAAAGGGCACTTTTGATATCTTGATCTTAAAAGAGCAGGAGAAGGTGGTCGAAAGGGAAAGGTATCATGTGCTCTGCTCACGTCGGCCCCTTGAGGGAAGCCTGCCTCTTGTCTCTGATCGTGATCCGGTCGCAAGGTTAGTTTACAGTATCTGCTCATCGTTTTCAGAGAACCGGACTGTATTTAGCAGGTGCTACCGACAGCATTTCAGATCCTTCCACGGTGGAAAACGGATTCAGTTTTCTCTGCTCGACGGTGAGTCTGTGCGTATTACTTCGTTTCTCAAAATCATCTTGTTTGCCTTGGGCTGCGGCCAGGCCTCTCATGTGGGTGCTGTGTGCTGTGTCACATAGCTCAGGCCTCAGCGCCCGACCTCTGCTTTATCTGTCAGATCAAGGGGAGTGTGTATCTAGCAGGCGGATGGCCTTTGGGAGACTCCAGGGGGCAAAAAAAGAGTGATGTTCATGAACCTGTATTAGACAGAGCCTTTGGGCAGATTTCTTTGAGACGTGGGAGTCTAGGTGACAGGAAAAGAGAAGAGAAGCGGACGGGTAAGAGACTGCTGGGCGTTCTGAAACAGCTCCATTCGGCTGCACTCAGAAGCCTGGATAGCATTTCACGGCTGGTGGGAGCCTCACGCTGTTTGGTTGGCGCGTACGTGTGTGGGTCTGTGCTTTTGGATGTTGGTAATGTACTTAGGGCGTTTCAGCTAACAGTGCCGCTAGTTTCACCATTTAAGTAAAAACTAGGGTTGTTTTTTTTTTTTTTTAAACTGCTATCCTACTACCAAAAACCTAGTACTGTCTGGCTCTCTAACTAGGAAAAACAAACAAGCTCTTAAAAATCCTCAAGGAATCTTTCTTTGTGATCTTTTATTCCATCCAATTGAAGATGGAGGTCTTATTTAAAATAAAATTTACCATCGAACAGGGAACAGTAACCGTGGGAAGAATATAAATACACCTTTGGACTTCTCTGTTCCTTACCTGCTCGCAAACACACACACACACACACACACACACACACAAATGTCTTGCAGGGCAAACAGAAGGTACAGCGCAGTCAAGTAAGAGGTTGAATCGACATTGGAACAAGTCTTGACTTTTCATTTCACTTTCGTTTGGATACTTTTACTAACTCTCTGTGCTGGGCTTAAGGCTTTTCAAACATTCTTTGGCCCTGAGAGGGAGTTGTATAACCGTAAAACTGGAGAATCCTGGCCCTAGAATAAATGTTCCTTTAAAAACCCCAAGGACAGAAAATTGAACACAGCTGTGCAAGAGAAAAAGTGGAGGGAAAAAAGCGCCAAGCCCAGTGATGGTTCAGGGCTGTGGGCGCCCTGACCAAGTTTCCCAGGGTGCCTGGGGCTGTGGTTTCTTGATGGGGGCTGGGGAGCTTCAGTGTTCTTTTTGCAAGTTTCAGGAAAAGGTCAAGACCTTCCTTCAGAGCGGTAGGTGTCTGTGATGTGGTGAAGAGCACATCCTGGTTGTTGGTGGTGTCTTTTCCTAACCGTAGTCTTTTGTTTTCCCTGGAGAGGATAGGAGTGTCTGGTCACTTTTTGAGACACCATTATTCCGCAAACCTCCCAGTTCCTCCTGAAAAGTAAACCTCAGAACTTAAGCGTGTGACACCAGAGTCAGAAGAGAGACAAGATTTTTGAGCCCCAGATTCTCTCACTCCTCTGGCGCACAGTCAAGAGTTTTCCAAAGAATCAAGAGCTTTGCAGCGTGGTCCTGAGAACATGGCCCTTTGTTTCTTGGTGCTCCCCTGGGATGAAAGCCGTGATGTTGCCTGTCGGATGTCTGCCGGCCGGGTCCCACTGTTTGGGTGGTAGCCCACGGGTAGCCATCACCATGGACCCCAGCCTCTGTGCAACCTGGGATTAATCACTTAGCTCTTTGTCAGACCGTGTAATGATGATTCATACTTCTTCCTCTACAAGATTAGATTACTATAATTTCCATATCCTGGACTGCCCACTAGGGATTTGAAGTAATACTTGTCGGTATAGAAAGCAGGATCGTGTTTCTGGGGAGAAAGGCCTGAGCTTGCCCACTTGGCCATCATCAGAAAACATTTAGGGAGGGCCCTGTCAGGAGGCTGACTCTGGAAATCGATCCTGCCGTCCAGGTTCATCACGCAGTTCGCTTCCCTCCCTGCGCTGGTCCAGGTGCCGTGGATTTGCATAAGTGATGCTAAAAGATCAGGATGCCCGGGAGCTCGGCACTGAAATTAGTCCCCATCTAATGAGGAAAGTCTTCCCCAAAGAAGTATGTGGAAAGAAGGTAAACTAATTCGGGCTTGTGGGATGCTCTTCCCAAAGCCAGCGGGGACCGTGATCCCAGACTGGGGGCTGCGGAGAGAGTAATGGGGGGCGGGCCGTAAAGAAAAAAATTTTTTACTTTTAAAACAACTCTGGGTGCTCTCCCTGTAAAATAGGTATTATTCACTCCTTTCCTCCAAGGAACATTTATTGAACATTTACTATGTCTTAGGCACTGATCTGGGCACTGGAAATTAACAACCATCTACAGAACAGACAAAAATCTCTCTCCTCTTGGAATTCATGTTCTCAGGGCGCTGGTGGGCGGGGGGGGGGGGAATGTAGGCTGCGTAAAGCAGAGTCAGGGACTTGGGAGAACCTGGAAGGACTCCTAAATAAGTGTCGTCCTTTGAGGGTGTATTTGCGGCTACGTTTCTTCTCTTCACTCTGATGCGGGGCACGCTCTCCATCCCACTGATGAGGTTACCAGATGTTTGCAGTAGATCCTCTGAAGGGAGTTCCCCATACACGCTACTAAGTCCACGCCGGCATAGCAAGTCTGGCAGATAACTTCAGGGTCTTTGAGGGCATCATCCACTCCAGACCGAGTCTCTATCTGAGGGAGCTGAGGGGTGACCCTGTGTTGTTATTTCCTGCCCTGCTGTCTCATTAGTACTTCTCACTCCAGAAGGCCTGGCGCTCACACACTTTCTCTCTCCTTGGACCCCTTTCCATCGTCCGTATTGCACTCTTCTTTTCTTTCTCTTAATTCTCTCCCTTTTTCTTTGGTGACTGTGACACAGTGCTTTGCCTCAGAATCACAGAGTCTCAGGTTTTTAGAACCCAGTGGGACCGTGGGAGTCAACCTAGAGCAGCAAGTTTTTGGCCTCTGGACTGACCAGGCTTTAACCTGGAGCCGTGAAATGAGAAAATATCAGAAAATGAAGTCGGTGTTTCAGACCCCAGTCAGTGGGTCCCCATATCTTTCCTTTGTTTCCTTTTCTTGAAACTTTTCAGCTTTCAGCATCATCTCTCTGCCCCAGGGGTTCCTCCCCCCTGAACTCAGCCCCCCAGCCCACGCTGCCTGCACGGCTGACGCCACCTGCTCACCCTGTTCTCCCACACACAGCCACCCAGGCGGTGCTCTCCTTCTCAGCTTCGTAGCCCCGGCCCCCAGAACAAGAGTCTCTGCCTCGGCCTTAGGGTGGGAAGCCACCACGTGCGCTGCCAGGGAGCCGGCGTTCCAGAGCCGCATTGGGAGCCGCAGACACGTTTGAAGCCGCCGCGCGTAGTGGTTCAGTTTGATAGAATTATTGGTGCTGCGGTTCCACTTCATTACAGGATTATTAGGCTCTTGTGGGTTGGCCCAAGTGTGCAGCCATCGCTTAGAATTGTGTTTCTGGCGGAAAAGAAGGGGAATGAACGTGATAACGGAAGCCCATGGATGGGGAGATGGCACGCGCTGTGCTCCCACCCAGGGCCGCGTGGGGTGTCGGACTGTGTCGAGGCTGGGAGACCGTGGCTGCAGAGAAGGCACCCCCGTCCTTCCTGTCCCCGGCGTGCCTCTGAGGGCTGGAGTTTGCCCCTGGTTCTCCTTTGTGCATCTCGGCGCAGAGAGGCACCTTTACACGGCCCCCCAGAGGGACCGCAGAAGCTTTGTGTTTTCACGCAGGAGTCAGGGCTGTCTGTCCCCTCTTGGTGTTTGGGGTCAGCCAAGGGAACCACTTCTGGTGCTAACCTTTGTGATGTCAAGCCCTCGTGGAAAGGATCAAGCGTCTGGGTCTGCTTCCGTGTCCGAGTACCTCCCTCCACCGGCTGGAGCCCTCCAAGCCCGTGTTCCCTTTGAGAAGCCACCTCTGCGTTTCTGCCATGCGATGAATTCACAGCAGTCCCATACTCTTAGATGCATAGCAGCCTAAACAGAGCATGTCACACTTGGTACGTCTCCCGTTACTCTCAGGACTCAGCGTGGTGTCCAGGAATGCAGTGCTGGTCCAGCCCTGTGAGAGGCTGTATCCCCTCCCTGCAGCCAGGACTCATGAAACACGGGCCAAGCTCCCTCCCTGGCAAACTCGCATTTCATCTGGACCTTGAGGCCAGCGGTTCTGTTCGTGCTGAGCGTTGGTTCTCCACCCATCGCTCTTGAAGCAGCAGCGTGGGAGAGAAGAGCTGGCCTGCTCATCTGGTGCTCAAGCCAGTGACCTACACGTGACCTTGGAGCTCGAAATATTGTCATCCAGACCACTGAAGTTCTCCCTAAGCTTTGAGAGGGAGAGACAGACAGACAGAGAGACAGAGATTGATTGATTTAGACTGTCTGGGGGAGGGTGATTTATTGGTTGAAAAATATTGTTAACCAACGATAATATCCCCCCTTTTGCTTTCTTTAAACCTACCCAGCGGTTAACATTTATCTGTCCGTGGTGCAGGCAGCCCAAGCTCAGACTCACAGGGGTGTATTAGTGTAGGTGTTAGGAGACGATCAGGTACGTTCTGGTCTTCACTCGCAGATGTCAAAATCCCGAGTTTATGGAGAAAAAGAAGAAAGGATTCCGGTTCCCAAGTCTATGGAGAAAAAGAAAAGGATTCCAAGTCTGGTACCGTCGTAGCAGAGTTGAGGACAGAATTCAGACCCTCGTGCTCGGTGTTCTTACCCCTGGAGATGAGCAGCTTAAACAGATACGTCTCCTGATCGCTCGAGCTCACCGCCTCTTAGAAAGCAGAACTTTGCAGGAGGCGGGAGCAGTCAGGCGGAGAGCTCTGTTGTCTTGCTTTCCCCGCACCGATGGTTCTGGCCGATGCCCTGACGTCCTCCTTCCTTCGGAAACAGGGGCTTCACGGAGGGAAAGCCGGAAGAGGGGGCTTCCGCCCAAAAGCATGTGAGTGGGTTCCACCTGCTTCACTTTCTGCTTCTAAACTGAGGAGCCACTTTCTTGTCCCTTTCTCACTTCAGAGGGATATTAAGGATTGATGAGTCACACCTGGAGAAAAAGAGGCACATGTTGTCACTGAATTAAAATGAGAAAAAGAGATCTGAGGGCATGTCCCAGACAGTTATTGTGTGTGTGGAGCGGCGGACCCTCCTGGGTTCTGTGGATTCAGAGACAGATGGAGCCCCTGCCCTGTGGACACGAACAGTCTAGAGGTTGGAAATCATAGACCATGTCAGGAAGGGCTCATCGGGAAAGGACGATGAGGGGTTTTCGAAGTGACAAGGGAGGGAAGGTGTTCCGAGACCAGCCTGGACCCAGCAGCCCTGGTCAGTGCGGTTTCTCGTGGTCACCTACTGGGGGAGGGACGGTGGGCCATATGGCTGAAGAGGTGGGAAGGGGCCAGGTCACAGAGGTAGTAGGGACTTTGGACTTCACCCACCAGGCCAGCCATTCTCACCCTCTGTTTGTCACCAGCACACGGACGCCGCCTGATACCCACGCGTGTCACAGGCTCCGGGGTGTGTCCAAATGTGAGGTTGGCAGTAAAGACATGAAAACCCTTTCTAGTCGCCACACCGCTCGCAGCCGTACGTCTGTAGAAGTCAGTCAGCACAGATCTCGGTCCGTGTGAGATCATCTCTGGGGCAGGTGCAGTTGCCCACGTATTTATTTGTAGCCCGGTCCCTTCTCCCTTCTGATGAGCATCTGCACACGAGAGGGTGAAAGTGACTCTTTTACAGGAACGTGCTTACATTTACTACTCAAGAACATCACTTGCAAAAGCTCGTCACGTGAGCCTCCGTCCGTGAGGAGGGACTGGCACCAGGGGGCGGTGCCAGCGGGCTCCGCGCGGAGACCTGCGGGCACGGCTGCTTGGGAGGTTTCCGCCGGGCATGCTGCAGCCGAGCCTGGGCGGTTGAGATGCGTCTGGAAGGCGCGGGGAGGATGGGCTTGGGGAGGTGTCGGTGGAGGACGGAGGGGCCGTGGAGGCTCTTGCAGCAGTCCTGGCGAGAGGCCGTTGAGAGCAGGGATGGGGGAGGGCAGGCGGGGAGGACCCCAGGCAGCAAGATGTGGTCACGGCTGCGAGGTGAGGGCCGAGCGCAGCCAGGAGAACGGGAGCCGTCGAGACAGGAGGATCGCGGCAGAACTTACCCTGGGACGGGTAGAGACCTCGTGCCGCTGGAAATGGTCAGAGAGTGTCAGACGCCGCCGGCCAGAGGCCAAGTCCACCGGCGGGCTCCGTGGTGGGGGAGCAGCTCCTGGGATGCAGAGGGAGCTGGAGTCCAATTGTAAACCTGTTGCGGGAGCCTGTGGGTTCTGGGGCCGGAGGGGACAGTAGTCACGGACGATGAGTGAGGGGGAGAGAGGAAGAAGGTGGGCACGGGCTGGGAGGCGGAGGTGGGCTGGAGGAGCTTGGGGGCGGAGATGAGAGAGGCGGGAGCGTAGATGTTCTTGGGCTTGTGCTCCCCACCTAAGGTGAACTGAAGAGAAGCTTCATCTCATCTCTGACGTGGCCTTCCCCAGAGCTGATCCTTTCTAGCACGAAAGGCCAGCGTGAGTGACCCCCAGGAGGGTCAGTTCAGGATGTTCGGATCTAAGTTTTATGCTATAGCATCTGAGAGGACAGAGGATACTGAAGCACCCTCAGATGACCTGTCCCAGCACTTGGAAGGCCGAACACGGGTCTTGTCCTTTTATTTTCAAGAATGACACCTCCAAGACTGTAGAACTCTAGAGTTGAAAAACCTGTTTGCTGTATTTGTAGTTGGATGAAATGTTGAGAGGACCCGGTCTCTTCCCTTTCTGAAGAGTTGTTTTCTTACTGTTTCTCAAGTGTCGATCGTGTTTGGCGGTGGATTGAACTGCGGAAAATGAAGGGGAGGGATCCTGTTCTTTGACTGGCCCTAGGCATTAGAGATGCTCTTTTCAGTATCCGGACAACCTGCCAAGTAAACATGTTTAATTGGAAAGCAATGCTCTCCTTTTCTTACTCTGTATCAAATATTTTACTTTGGGGCCATGACTTCCCTTCTTGTAGGGGAAAAGAAACATTTCCAATTCGGATTTCTTCAGATGGCCTTGATGACAGGCAAATCTACATGGATTTACTCAGAGTACAATTATGGTAAGTAACCCAGTTACAGATGGGTTGCATTTGGAAGTTTCACTTGAAGTCGATTTTTTTTTAGTGTTTAGACTTAATTTTGAGATAATTATAGATTCGGATGCGGTTGTAAGACTTGCTACAGAGAGAGCCTGTGTACCTTTTACCCATTTTCCCCCAATGGTAACATCTGGCAGAACTAGAAATCGACATCATCACCAGGATATTGGCTTTGATGCAGAGTCAGTAGAACAGGAGAAGGATCCCTCATGCTGGCCTCTCGTAGCCCGTCACTGCATCCCTAACCTCTGATGTGCCTCCCACGTCTACGATGTTATCTTTCAGGAATGTGGTATAAGTGCAGTCACACAGCATCTAAACTTTGGGGACTGGCGTTCTTTCACTCAGCGCAATTCCCTGGATATTCATCCGGTTGCTGCATGTATCAGTAGATTGTTGCGTTTTATCGCTGAGCGGCCTTCCACGGCGTGGGTGCGCCAGGTTTATTAAACTGTTCGTCCATCGAAGACATCTGGCTGGTTTCCAGGTTTCGGTTATTGCAGATAAAGCTACCGTGAACATTTGTGTTCAGGATTTTGTATGAAAATACGTTTCCATTTCTCTGGAATAAATACCCAGGGGTGCAGTTGCCAGGCCATACGGTAGTTTGCTTTGGCAGGTTTCGTTTTTGAAGAAGCCGCCGAGCTGCCTCCCCGGGTAGCCATTTTCTGTTCCCACCCGCGACGTGTGTCCCGCTTCTCCTTGCTAGCGTTTGGTTTGGTCACCGTTGTTTTCATTTTTGCCATTCTGATAGGTGAGTAGGGATATCTCGTTGCTGTTTTTTTGTTTGTTTGTTTGTTTTTTGCGGTACGCTCACTGTTGCGGCCTCTCCCGTTGCGGAGCACAGGCTCCGGACGCACAGGCTCAGCGGCCATGGCTCACGGGCCCAGCCGCTCCGTGGCACGTGGGATCTTCCCGGACCGGGGCACGAACCCGCGTCCCCTGCATCGGCAGGCGGACTCTCAACCACTGCGCCACCAGGAAAGCCCCTCGTTGCTGTTTTAATTTGTATTTCTCTAATGGCTAACGGTGTTGAACATCTTTTCATGTGCTTATTTGCCACCTGTCCTTCATCTTCTTTGGTGAAATGTCTCTTCATATCTTTTGCCTATTTTCTAATTGGACTGTTGGGGGAGTTTTTGCTGTTGAATTTTGAGAGCTCTTCCTATGGTCTGTGTAGTTGTCCTTTCTCAGGTATGTAACCTGCAGATACTCTCTCCCACTCCCTAGCATATCTTTTCGTCCTCTTAACGCAGTCTTTTGCAAAGCAGAAGTTTCTCATTCCGATGAGTCTCCTTTGTCATTTTTCATGGCTTGTGCTTTTGGGGTCAAGTCCAAGAACTTTGTCTAGGTCGTGAAGATTTTCTCCTGTTTTTTTCCCTAAAAGTATCATAGTTTTATATTTTACACTTAATTTTGTGATTCACTTTGGTTAATTTTTGTATAAGTTGTAAGGATTAGACTTAAGGGTTTTTGGGTTTTTTGTTTTGCTTTGTTTGGGTTTTTGTTGTTGTTTTTTTGTCTATGTCTGTCCATCTGCTCCAGCACCATTTGTTGAAATGGCACCTTAAGTCAAAATTCTGTTGGGTATATTTGCCTGGTATATTTCAGGGTTCTCTATTCTATTCCATTATTATAGCTTTATAGTAAGCCTTAACGTGGGGTACATTGATTACTCTCACTTTATTCTTCTTTTTCAAGATTGCTGTAGCTATTCTAAGGCCTGCGCCTCTTCCTATAAATTTTAGAATAAGCTCGTCTTTATCTACCAGAATCCTTCCGGGCATGTTGATAGAAATTGCATTAACTCTATAGATCGTTTTGGGGAGAATTGACATCTTTACTGTGTGGACTCTTCCAGCCCATGAACACAGTGTATGTGTATTTGTTTAGTTAGGTCTCCTTGGATGTCTTTCATCAGCCTTTTATAATTTTCAGCATACAGATCCTGTATATGTTTAGTTAAGTTTATGTCTGTTTTTTTGTCATGATTGTAAAAAGCATTGTGTTTTAATTTGGGTTTCCACATGTTCATTGTTTATTATAAAACAGGTACCATAGAATGTAGTTTCTCTTGAGATCAATATCATAAGTAGTCATGGTTTCTAGATTAACCCACAAAAGCCAGATTAAAAGTCATACTGGGGGCTTCCCTGGTGGCGCAGTGGTTGAGAGTCTGCTGCCTGCCAATGCAGGGGACACGGGTTCGTGCCACGATCCGGGAAGATCCCACATGCCGCGGAGCGGCTGGGCCCGTGAGCCATGGCCGCTGAGCCTGCGCGTCCGGAGCCTGTGCTCCGCAACGGGAGGGACCACAGCAGTGAGAGGCCCGCGTACCGCAAAAAAAAAAAAAAAAAAGTCATACTGAAGCTGATACAATGAAGTCACTAGAAAGAATGGTAGACTACCATATGGTTATTATCCTACTAGTATTAAATAATAGCAAATGAGGAATAGTTACTTATCAAATATCTCGGAGAGGTCTAAGTCTAGTTCTTAATTTATAAAATGTGATGTTCCATTTTCTTCATGGGTATATCATTAAATCTACTCTCATGCATATCAGTTCTGATTACTGTCAAGTTTTTGGGAAGAAGTATGTATGACAAGAGTTTCCTGATTTCACGATATAAGAAAAAAAAAAGAAAAATGGAGGAAAGTATTTAAACAGATTGCGCAGGTAGAATTAACTGGACTTTGAACAAAGACAAGAAGCAAGTATGAAAGAAGCAGCCTCGGAGAATTATTCTACTAGACTCCAGTGCATTAAGCTAGGCCAGTTTGATGCTGCAGGGACCAGTAACCTCAGAGGCATCCAAAAGTTAGATGTTTCTTTTGTGGGAATGAATCTTTTTTAGGAAAACAACAAAAAACAAAAAACCCTGCATTGTTGCAGTAACAGTGTTATCTTTTCTTGAAAGAAAGACCCAGATAGTCAACTGTTTCATGTAAGTTTTTATTTATTTTTACCCTGCTTGCTCCAGGAAGAATGTAAAGCAGCTTATATAAATATATAAAACAAGATCAAATAAAATTAAAAAGGAGTAGAAAGCAAAATTGGTCAAAGGGAAAATAAGGTGAGGGCCAGGACAGAGATTAGGAAGTGACTGTGAAGCTTTGCTTGTCTGCTTGAGGTGAGTAAAAAATGTGCCTTGGACAAATTGTCTTTTTTTTTTAAATTTTATTTAATTTTTTTTTGAATTTTATTTTATTTATTTTTTATACAGCAGGTTCTTATTAGTCATCCATCTTATACATATCATTGTATACACGTCAATCCCAATCTCCCAATTCATCACACCACCATCCCCCCTGCCTCTTTCCCCCCTTGGTGTCCATACGTTTGTTCTCTACATCTGTGTCTCAATTTCTGCCCTGCAGACCAGTTCATCTGTAACCATTTTTCTAGTTTCCACATATAGGCGTTAATATGTGATATTTGTTTTTCTCTGACTTTCTTCACTCTGTATGACAGTCTCTAGATTCATCCACGTCTCTACAAATGACCCAATTTCATTCCTTTTTATGGCTGAGTAATATTCCATTCTGTATATGTGCCACATCTTCTTTATCCATTCGTCTGGCGATGGGCATTTAGGTTGCTTCCATGACCTGGCTGTTGTAAATAGCACTGCAGTGAACATTCACCTCACACCAGTTAGAATGGGCATCATCAGAAAATCTACAAACAGCAAATGCTGGAGAGGGTGTGGAGAAAAGGGAACCCTCCTACACTGTTGGTGGGAATATAAGTTGGTGCAGCCACTATGGAGAACAGTATGGAGGTTCCTTAGAAAACTAAAAATAGAATTACCATATGACCCAGCAATCCCACTCCTGGGCATATACCCTGAGAAAACCATAATTCAAAAAGACACATGCACCCTAATGTTCACTGCAGCACTATTTACAATTGACAAATTGTCTCTAACCCTTGAGCAAAACATGAAGCCAGTGTTTTTGGTTTTAGTTTTTTTTAACATCTTTATTGGAGTATAATTGCTTTATAATGGTGTGTTAGTTTCTGCTTTATAACAAAGTGAATCAGTTATACATATACATATGTCCCCTATCTCTTTCCTCTTTTGTCTCCCTCCCTCCCACCCTCCCTATCCCACCCCTCTAGGTGGTCACAAAGCACCGAGCTGATCTCCCTGTGCCATGCGGCTGCTTCCCACTAGCTATCTATTTTACGTTTGCTAGTGTATATATGTCCATGCCACTCTCTCACTTTGTCCCAGCTTACCCTTCCCCCTCCCCACATCCTCAAGTCCATTCTCTAGTAAGTCTGTGTCTTTATTCCCGTCTTACCCCTAGGTTCTTCATGACCTTTTTTTTTTTCCTTAGATTTCATATATATGTGTTAGCATATGGTATAATTCAAAAAGAGTCATGTACCAAAATGTTCATTGCAGCTCTATTTACAATAGCCCGGAGATGGAAGCAACCTAAGTGTCCATCATCGGATGAATGGATAAAGAAGATGTGGCACATATATACAATGGAATATTATTCAGCCATAAAAAGAAACGAAATTGAGTTATTTGTAGTGAGGTGGATGGACCTAGAGTCTGTCATACAGAGTGAAGTAAGTCAGAAAGAGAAAAACAAAGCCGGTGTTTAATCATGAAGGCTGCCCAAGGTATCTGCCGTCTTTCACCTGGTCACCGGACTGTCTGTGTAGAAGGAGGCGTCGTCCTGCAGGGTTAATTAATGACAGGAATTCAGATCGTGCTTGGGCGGCCTCTGCTGACTGAAGCAGCTGCTGTTCTGAGAGCTAACAGCCGGGTACCTGCCCCCGGGGGCGGTGCAGAGCCTTGGCCCAGCCCAGAGTTCTGAACTTTGTGCTTTATATTGAAGTCAGGATGATCCAGACGTTCGGTTATGCTTCCCAGCGACAAGGACACCCACAGGTGTAAGGATTTTTGTAGGCAGAGTTGCAACAGTAGTTTGAGTATCTAAAAAACATAAATAGGGCTTCCCTGGTGGCACAGTGGTTCAGAGTCCACCTGCCGATGCAGGGGACACAGGTTCGTGCCCCGGTCCGGGAGGATCCCATGTGCCGCGGAGCGGCTGGGCCCGTGAGCCATGGCCACTGAGCCTGCGCTTCCGGAGCCTGTGTTCCACAACGGGAGAGGCCACAACAGTGAGAGGCCCGCGTACCGCAAAATAAATAAATAAAGTAAAAAACATAAATAGCCTTTTAACAAGTGCTTGTGCTTGATGGTTCTTCCCCGCCCTGCCCATTAGTTACGTTTCTTCTGGTCTTTGAGTGAATTGAGCAGCCTGAGATCCATCTGAAGACAGATCCATCCATTCAGAGCGTGGTCTTTGGTTTTAAGGCAAAACCTTTGTGTTGTTTTAGAGAAATTACTTCCAGCACAATTCTATCTTCCGATGACTCATTTTCTATTGGAAATTCTCTTGTTGGAAGTGGGAAGAAACCCACAGATGTCTACACAACTTGCAAACTTGTAAAGAGGTGTGTGCCTTTATAGCAAACTGTTTATACGTGTATAGGTGTGTTACTTCCTTTTTGAGAGTCTATATCTGAGCTGGTTATGTGTTCTTTTATACCCCAAAGACTAGAATTAGAAAAACGTTTGCCCAGTCAGTTCCGTATTGTTGTAGCCCGTTCGGGAGATTGCTGGTGCATTTTTAGTTTCTCTGTAAAACAAGCTGAAAGACAATGTGACAGTTCTCATTGCATTTGAAATTGCTGCTGGCCAGGCCTGTTGCAACAGCTGGTGGGCGCCTCTGAGTTTCAGGAGCTATTTCTGGTGGATGATCTGGGATCAAGGCTCTCCAGTTCAGGCCATAAAAGGCCCGTCCCATGTGGAGCTGCTCCACTGCTTCTGACGGCGTCCTCAGAGGCTGAAGTGTCCTCAGGTTTTGCTTGGATTTACCCAGGAATGGATGGCCACACCAAGGCCAGATTGCGGAAGTTCAGTGTCAGGGGCACCAGGGGACCGACAGCTTCAAAAAGAAGACACTTGTTGATAATACTTTGGCGATCTTTTTTCAGAGAAACTTTTGGGATGTAGCCTTCACCTGTTTACTGCACTTGCCACCCAAACGCCATTTGGAAAGCACCGTTCTATATTTATCCTCTTCTGAATCATCACTTCTGATAGATGCAGTTGCCTTGTTTGCATTGTGATACTTGGTTTTGTACAGTGTTCCCTGGGCTCACTTTTGATATTTTGCTTTTTGTTTAGAATTTGAAAGTAGTATTCATTGAAAGGAGACGCAAAGAAAATACTTGAGGACAGCCAAAGCCGAATTAGAGGATATAACGTGTTTTGTTTTGTTTATTTTTTAATTAGAAAAATAAGGAATTACAGAGTGATTTTTTCCCCCCTTTAACTTAGAGGAACAAGGATTATACAGAAATTTGAAGTAAGTGAAAAACCTTCCTATAAATCTAAACGCAGTTGTTTTTTCTTAAGTGTCATCTGTCTGAGCATGCCTCCTAAGGATTTGTTGATTTCAAACACTGGAATGTTCCTGCCAGTATGTGCTAGTAATTGCATACTCCTCTGAGTACCCTTGGGCATCTTTTTTGGTTTTGGAATGATTGGGGGTTTTTTCTTAAAAACAAAAGAACTTACTTTATGGTACAGCGAAGTTGGTACTAACAATTTCGTCAATAGAATCTAGAAGGTACCTCCTGTCTGAATGTTAGCACTTGAAGCCTTGGAATTAAAAGCATGATACACAATACACAGTACTTCAGTCATTGTATCACAGGTATGAGGTTGAAGTGCAGAAGGGCAAGTTTTATTTCGCGCCTATTATGAACCCACGGGGAAGCGTAAATCACCAGCGATCCTTCTGTGTGATCTTTGTTTTAGGGTTCTTTACCTTGACTCGGATTCTTTAAGCTTGATTTATAGAACTTCTTATGTTCCAGAATTTATTTATTTTTTAATCTCACTTTAGTTTCTAGATTTGGGGCTCTATTTCAATTTTTAATTCTCCAAGAAAATGATGTCGTATCATTCCTGTAAATGATGTCGTATCATTCCTGTAAAGCCCTAGAGACAGCTGTCGTCTCTCTGTAACGTAGCTTTCGGTGATTTGCTTGTGCTGAAAAAAACGTGGTTTCTTTGACTTTTTTCTTTTGTTTGTTTGTTTTTGTTTTCTTTTTATTTCTTTCTTTATTTTAAAGATGGTTTCTGCATACTGTGTCAGATGCACCAATAGGGGCAGTCATTATTTTTATCAGGTAGAAAAACAGAATATTTATAGAGATGAACCTCATCGGTGAATACTGCCGTGGTTCTCAACCAGCTAGCGTGCCACAACCCTAGGGGCATTTGGAAATGCTTGGGGTGATTCTGTTTTTCATAATAACTACAGCTGGCGTTTGGGGGGATGTGGCTAAAATTATTAATGCCTTGTAATATGGGACAGTCCCCTGTGGTAGAGCATGGCCCTGACCAAAATGCTGGTGGTGTCCCCCGCTGAGAAAAACTGCAGGGTATCAATGATTCCCCTCGATCCCAGGGAGAAGCATCAATAAACTAGGCCCATAGGGTTGCCTCTTCTCACCAGCCCAGGAGAAGTCTTGGGAAGCCAAGCAGTGGGGTGTCCTGCCAGGAGAGATCATCCTTGTCTCTCCCTGAGAAGGTGGCACAGATGGGCAGAGAGAGGCCGTTGGCTTATCTTGTTTCCCCCTGTCGGGCCCGGGACCGTGCTCGTCATCTCCCGGGGACACGCTAACTCTAGTGCCCCGAGCACACTGTTCTAAGCAAAATTCGGTCAAAGCACCCAGCTTACATTACTTGCACTCAACACACACACACAGATACCCTTGCTTGTACTGGGGGACATCCTGTTTCTTGGTAACCACACCACTGCACAATTTTGAACTTCAATTCAGCATGAACACCTTTGGCAACACCTGAGGTCATTTAAAATTTTACAATTCAGAAATTGTATCCAAAGAAAAGGGCTTTTGCAAGGATGTCCGGAGAGCTGCAGCGTTCAGGGTCAGAGGCTGCAGAGAGCTGTGGGGAGGGACCACCAGAGGCGTCTCTTCATTGCTGGTGTACAAAGGAAGTCATCTTCTCACTCCAGGGCGGCCTGGGCTTTTAGGATACTCGCTGTTTTGTATTAACACACTGATCTCGGGGCCTCACTGTGACCAGGAGAATTCCCCGATCCGGACCTTTCCAGCACTTCCAGCCTTCTTTGTTTTATAGCTCTGAACCAGAAGCCCCTTTGTCACCCTCCCCACAGGTCGCCAAGGTGGCTAGGTCTGTGTCTGAAAGGAAGCGCTTGCCCCCCACCTCCTCGAGAGCTTCCCAGTCCCTTTACCTGGACGACTGCGTCGCCCTTAATGGATCCTTCTGCCCCAGGCTCTCCGCCGTCCGTCCATCCTCAGAATGACCTTGCTAAGCCAAGATCGGAGCAGAAGCCAAACGTGCACAGTTTCCCACTGATGAGAGGCTAAAGCCCAGCTCCCCAGCCTCCCCCTCAGGGCCTTTCATGCCACCATCTTTGCTGGGCCCCCCTCCCTGAAATGTTTTGTTTTTTTTTTTTGTTTTTGTTTTTGCGGTACGCGGGCCTCCCACTGTCGTGGCCTCTCCCGTTGCAGAGCACAGGCTCCGGACGCGCAGGCCCAGCGGCCATGGCTCACGGGCCCAGCCGCTCCGCGGCGTGTGGGATCTTCCCAGACCGGGGCACGAACCCGTGTCCCCTGCATCGGCAGGCGGACTCTCAGCCACTGTGCCACCAGGGAAGCCCCAGGGAAGTGATCTTAAATGAGATTTTCCGGGAAGCCTCCTCTGACCTTCTGCCTCTGGGTTCCGGGACCTTGACTGTGCTTTAGCCCACAGGGCCCTGGCACCGTGTCCCAGGCTCCCTTCCTCGGTAGGGGTGCCCAACAAGGCACCTGGGTCCCAGCCCCCGTGCCGCCCCAGGATCTAGCCCGTGCCCACTGCCCAGTGGCTGTTCCACAGGTGTGAGTTGCTAGAGTTGAATGCATTGAAATCACCTGTGGATTCTTCATGTCGAGACACTTAACTGAGCTCCATAAAATACTTTTGCTGTTATATATTATTCACGACCGAAGTGGGTGTTCAGTGTTAATAAGTTTTATGTTTTTTTCCCATATCTCATAACACAAGCAGAAAGACTTGTTCTCCTATTACAAGCCTGCTGGGGTTTCTGTATATGTGCTTTTGCCAAGAGAAGAAATTAAGGTGCATGCGATGAAATCAGCCCCTTCATTATTGGAGCTTTGCCGAAAATGAAGAAACTCGTCTCGTGCTGTGCGTTGATTTAGGTACTTTTCCCAAGAATTAAGCTTCATCCCTATGGTGAAACGTCTCTGGGTGGTTTGCACTGCTGACCTTGGAAGGGGGTGCAGCACCTGGGTGTGGGTTCAAAGAGATCTCCGTCTCACTTTGTCATGGCCACGCCCTGACGCAGGAGGTTTTCAAAGTGTATTCACCTGGTAACTTGCTTATTCTCTTCTGAAAGTTTATCCTTTAATCCCAAGCAAGTTCATAACCTATTTCTAACCGGCTTTTGTATGCATAGAGTCGAAAAAAGTGCTTTCCTATTTGCTGTGGGATCATCGACTTGCCCGTGTCCCAGCCCCATGTCAGCACGTAGTGCGTTGAGTGTTTCACCTCAATATCACACACCTGTGTGCAGATCTCCCGGTCCGATGCATGTTTCCCGTCCTTGGTGAACTCATTCCCTACCGGGGTTCAGACGTGGACATAACAGAGCTGTTACGCAAGTAGGCTGGAAGGGATGAACAAAAACAACATCATTACTGTGTGCCAGGCTCAAAGCCACGCTCTTTCCCTGCATGATCTCAAGTTTTACAAAGACCCCTGAGAAGAAACAGTATCATTATCCCCGTTCTACAGAGGAAAAAACCTGAGGCCTGGGGAGGCTCGCCCTAGGGCACATACCACGGGGTCAAGGTAGAGCTGGACTTGAACTCAGATCTGTCTCATTTCAATGCCTGTGTTCACAACCACTGCTTTAAACCAGCTCATCCCAGACTTCAGGGGCATCACCTGCCACCTTGTTAACGTGCAAGAGCTTGTAATGTGTGATTGGCTAGGGCTGGGGTAGCTAGAGAGGCAGCAGGCCAGAGCCCACGTGACACTGACGCCTCTGGTCTGAGGACCGGCTTTGAGTAGCTGGTTGTAAACTACTCTCAAGATGGAGGCAACCAGGTCGGATGGCGGTTTGAAGGAGGCTTCTTCCCGGGAAAGAGGTGATTCTGCTCCTCCGTGCTTTTTGTGCTATCCCTCCCCATGCTTTGCCTGCACCGTTGCCCCTGTTTCTCTCGTTTCCACGTCTACCTTTCTCCTGGTTCCTTCTCCTCGCGTTGAAGACATACTCAGGTTTCCTGCATCCTAAGTAAAACTTGTCCTGACCTCAAGCTATCCCCTCTTTCTTTCTTTCTTTCTTTTTTTTTTTTTTTTGCGGTACGCGGGCCCCTCGCCGCCGCGACCTCTCCCGCTGCGGAGCAGAGGCTCCGGACGCGCAGGCTCAGCGGCCATGGCTCACGGGCCCAGCCGCTCTGCGGCATGTGGGATCTTCCCAGACTGGGGCGCAAACCCGCGTCCCCTGAATCGGCAGGCGGACCCTCAACCACTGCGCCACCAGGGAAGCCTATCCCCTCTTTCTTTCACCACCCATTCACTCCTCCACAGCCCCAGGTGCACGGAGCTCTTTCTCCCTCCGAGACCTGCTTCAGCTCCCCGCTGCTTTGACCTCGCTGAGCATTCCTTCTGAGCTGCTCTCTCTGAGGATCCCATCTCGGTTGTAGTAAAGTTTCGAGACTCTGGCCTCAGCACTAAGCTTCACCAGACTGCTGTGTGCTTGGACCATCCTCTTGCCTTTCTTTTCTTTTCTTTTTTTTTTTTTTAAGATGTTGGGAGGGGTAGGAGTTTATTAATTAATTAATTAATTTCTGCTGTATTGGGTCTTGGTTTCTGTGCAAGGGCTTTCTCTGGTTGTGGCAAGCGGGAGCCACTCTTCATCGCGGTGCGCGGGCCTCTCACTATTGCGGCCTCTCTTGTTGCGGAGCACAGGCTCCAGACGCGCAGCCTCAGTAGTTGTGGCTCACGGGCCTAGTTGCTCCGTGGCATGTGGGATCCTCCCAGACCAGGGCTCGAACCTGTGTCCCCTGCATTAGCAGGCAGATTCTCAACCACTGTGCCAGCAGGGAAGCCCCGGTTGCCTTTATTTTCTAAATCATTTTCTGTCTCTTCATTTGTACAGCTCACCTTCTTAGGGTCCACGTTAAGATAAAAATTCTTGTGCTATTCGTTATACGTTGAGTTAATTATATGACCTGTCCATTTCAGGTGGAATATATTCACTTGGATTTCAGACCTTATTTTCTTGCTATGTTAGGGTCTATATCCCATATCCACAGTATTGCTAGAATTATGCATAAAGACGAACAATGAGTGTCTGACCCAATTTGTGAACTGTTTTTTTTAAAATTTATTTCTTATTGAGGTAACATTGGTTTATAATATTTTGTGTTTCATGTGTACAATATATTTCAACTTCTGTATACTCTATAGCATGCTCACCACCAAGAATTTAGTTTCCGTCCATCACCATACCCGTTTCACCCTCCCCGCTCCTCCCCTTCTGGCAACCACTACTCTGTTCTTGTATCTATGTGTTTATTTTTGTTTGGTTTGATTATTTATTTTGTTTTTATATTCCACATATGAGTGAAATCATATTGTATTTTTCTCCCTCTGCCTTATTTCACTAAGTGTAATACCCTCAGGTCCACCTGAGTTTTCACATATGGCAAGATTTCATGCTTTTTTATGGCTGGGTAGTATTCCATTGTATGTTTGTGTTTGTGTGTATGTGTATCACATTTTCTTTCTCCATTCATCCATTTATGGACACCTAGGTGGTTTCTGTATCTTGGCTATTGTGAATAATGCCGCAGTGAACAGAGGGGTGCATATATCTTTCGAATTAGTGTTTTCACATTCTTTAGATAAATACCCAGAAGTGTGATAGCTGGATTACAGGGTAAATCTGTTCTTAATTTTTGAGGAATCTCCATACTGTTTTGTATAGTGGCTGCACCAGTTTACATTCCCACCCAGTATGTAAGGGGTGAACTCTGTTTCGGTCAGTGAGAGGCTTCTTGTTTCTTTCTGACTTTTCAGTTAGGTTCTGAGTATGGAAAGTAGGCAGAAATCTCAGGCTCAGATATATGCAGTCACTGAACAGAAAGATCATATTGATACCTTTATATTTTTAAGATTTCAAATACTTTAAGTATTCTACGCCCTGGTCTTTTCGTACATTCTGAAAGTACTGTATCTAATTTTATCTCATTTAACCAAAAATTTAAAATAGACACGTATTGTACTTGGACACATGTTATACACTGAACAACGACACACAAGCCACTCCAGCCAAACCCAAGTAGGAAAGCAATTGGTTTTCAGTAGTAGCTTAAAATGTATGGAATTAAGAAATCAGTTAGGAAAGGGAAAATAACTTCTGAAAGTTTTAGTCCTGTTTTTGCATACGGATTTTCTTAGAGAAAGAGTTTTTTAAAATTGAAGCTGATATTTCAGCTTACCATGTGCTAGGATGGTTACCAAATTCAGCTGTATTCATTTAATTCTGCAGTTCGTTTATTCCTTTAACAGTTGCCATGATGAAACCCAAAGACAAATGACATTTGAATGTCTGTTATTGGTTGGCAAGTATTGTGTCGGATACCTAACGCAGCTCATGACGCCATACGTTTGAACCAGGTTAGAAGAGAAAACTGGGGCAAGCCACTAAAAGGTAGATGGCTCTGCAAATTATGCTCACGGTCTCAATTTCCACCAGAAGTTCATTTCAGGCACACACGCATAATCCTTTGGCTTTACGATTTCATACATTTTTGATCAAAAGCGTTGAATATTTTACACTTCCGTGACTGGATAACCGTTGCTGTGATGCAGTAGACCAGGATGAGCGAGCCTCCTGCAATGCCTTGTACCCCAGCACAGGAGCCTCCCGTGGAGATGGAATTTATTTATTTGGATGTGTATCCGTTCTTCTCTCCGGAGGCTTCAGAGAGCTTGCAGGCAGCTCACAGTTCTTAAATATTTAAATATTCAAAAGTGAGCTGCAGGAAGAAAGTGGAACAGGGAACACATGGGAGGAAAATATTGTGAAAGCAATGATAGCAAACCAGCTACGTGCTCTCCCCACCCTCAGCCCACCTCCCAGAGCTCCCAGGGAAAATTTTTCCTGCTCTGAGTGGACAAAGAAAATCTCATTTAGACGTTGAAGGTGTGTGACCCTGAGGAGTGCTTGGGGGCAATGACAGAGGAAGTGAGGACAACGCTTGTCTTAATAACCAGCTGTGTGACCTTGGGTACATTCTTAACCTCTCTGAGCCTCATTCATTCAAATGAGCGCCGGACTGGATGATTTCTAAAGCCCCTTCTACTGACATGGATGCTATAATCTAAAGATTTCAGAGCTTGAAAATATTCCAGCCTTCCCTGGAAAGGAAACCCTGCATCTGGAAGGTGGTGGTCCAAGATGAGAGGGGCGAGAACGCACATGTACGTACAATGTCTTCTCCTCGTACTTGCTGCTCCTGAAATGTGCAGCCAATCTCTTCCTTCTCCGTTGGCCTGATCACCATTCTTTGTCTTCAGTCCTTTCTGGAAGTTTCTACCATCATTTTAGATTAACTTTTCTCTAACTTGACATAGTCTTATCTTCTTTAGGGCTTTTACTTTTTTGCCTGATGTGAGACCCCCGTGTGGTCACGGCCAAGTCCAGGAGGGATGCCCAAGACCCAGTTTTTCTGGTCGTGACAGGAGTAGGCTGAGCGCTTTCTCTGTCAGCAGTTATTTTCTGAGCACTTACTATGTGCCAGGGACTGGTACAGGTTTTGGGGAAAGAATAGTGAAAAACCAAAATCCCAGTCGTCATGGAGCTTAAGTTCTAATGGAATTGTACTCAGGTCCCCTGAGACTCTTCATCTTCATCCCTAAATGTGCCCTTAGAGTGTGTAAATGATGGAATTTAAAATACTTTGTTTCTAGCCCCAAGGAGGTACTTTTTAGGTTTATTATCTGCCTACTGTTTGCATTTTCTATCTTCTGCAATTCTCTCTTCCCCTATAATTTATACTGATAAAGTTCATAAGCTTCTTAAAAACTTTGTTTAATTTAGGCAAGTACAGGTCAGATACCTCTCTCTCTCTCTCTCTCTCTCTCTCTCTCTCTCTCTCTCTCTCTCTTCTTTTTCTAACCTGTGTTCCCTCCGCTGTCATAAAGGGCTATCTATGAAATGTTGATTCACTGCCGAGGTAAAGGTGGACATTGATATCATCCACCAGAATGTTGCAGAAATAAGTCATTGAATCAGCTTGACTTCTTACTTTCAGACTTTGTGTCTCTTGAATCTTTTTAGTAAACTTAGAAAAAAATTTTAAAAAGCAAGGTCATTTTACCTGAAGACTTTGAAATGAGCTTAAAGAGAGCTTGGGCATCACAGATGAACTATTATCGTGTAAGAATTGCACTGTGAGGGGAGCTGTCTGATGGCAGAACCTTTGCAACCTGTACTTTAACATTCTGTGCATTTTTCTTCCTAAGATTATCCATCTGGTCAGCTCTACCACCAGGTGAAACTGACTGTGTTACAAACTAGTACATAAGCGGCTTTCCTGCTCACATTGTATGTTAGCACTATTTTTACATTTAATTTTGCACAAGTTGGAAAGGGCGTTCTTGGTTCGTAGGACCGTAAGCATTTCAACATTTGTCCTTCACGAGAGAATGATTTCATTAAAAGTGAATCACATTGTATCCAGATCAAAGTGGTCACATCAGATGGTAAATGGTTGCTCTGGGATTCAAGGAGGACAAAGTACCTTGGTATTTGAAAGAAGAGAGTTTTCAGAGCTAATTTTTATGAAGAGTATCTCTCTGGCTAATATGAGAGCTGATGATGACTTTTATAACTAATGAGCTCAAATTAAAGAAGAAGACTGACAGGTAGATAACTTAGGACGGGGTGAAGCCAGAACTGTTATTGCAGGCAAGTTGTGTTTCTGGTGGTGGTCACTGCAAGAGATGATTTTGTTGAGCAGATGTGTTTGAACAGGTGCATGGACAGGCTTCAGGAGGTTAGACTGTCTCACAAAAACTATATGAAAAATGTTCCTCGTGGTGAAAGTTCATTTAATAGAGGAGAAGAGAAAGGGACTAATGACTCCCCAAACCTGAAGAACAAACACAGTCTTTCGAGAGACTAAAGCCTCCTCCTGATTATTTGTATAAAAGTGAGGCTCTCAGAAATCCCAGGTGACCCCAACCGGAGCTCTGCGGCGGCCCATCCAGCCCCTGAAACACGGTCAGGGCAGCCGGCGGGTCTGGGTCATGATTGTCCAGTAGGACTTTCTGTGTTGATGGACATGTTCTCTGTGGATGCTGTTCTGTCGGGTAGCCGCTAATCACAGGTGGCTTTGAGCCCTTGAAAAATGGTGTGTGCAGCTGAGGGACTGAACTTCCAACTTGAATGATTTTAGCTAGTTCAGACGGCAGCAGCCCTGTGTGGTGGACGGCGCAGGTCTGGGGAAGTGGATTTGCGCTTTACGCATCTGCTGATACAGGTTGGAGAACCTCGGTGCATCTTGGTGATGCTGGAATTGCAGCGGAAACATTTAAAATGCCACGCTTTGTAAGAGAAACTGAAGCTTATTGTATCAGAGGAAACTTTTCTATGGATTCCCCATCCTTCCTACCAGTGCACAAATAAACATCCCCGATGCAAGCACACACTCGTGTGTGCGTGCGCGCACACACACACACACACACACACACACAGGGTGTGGTGTTATAGGTTCTTTGTGGCCCCGAACGCTTCAAATGTTCCTTTGCACGTTTTGAACTATGTATCCAAAGAGACGTGTTTGCAGTCTCACCATCACTGATAGCGTTAACTTGAATCCTTAAGCTAATATCACAGGCACCGCTTGCTTCACGCTCAATGTGGACGGACTTGCTGCGAATCCAGCACCGAAGTGGCCTGGGGGACGGGGCTGGAATCGAGTATGTCACCAGCGTGTCCTCTGGCTGCGTCCTGCATCTCTCCTGAGTCTGTGCTTCAGCCTGAGGTCATGGAGTTCTGTGAGAAATTAGTGTTCCACAGTTTTTCTGATTTAGTTTTGCTTTTAACTGTTTTACTCTTAGGGATGCAAACCAGAGCTGTCCTTTGGGAGCCGGGGCTGTGCTGTGTGTGATGGGGACACTTTTCTGTGATGAGGGCTTGTGTGAGGTCTTGGTCTTTCCTGGAGAACCATGCCGGATGCTTGTCGTTTATAACAGTTTCTTTGGAGGACCAGCCTGGCTGCTAATGATACTGTGTATCTTCCCCCAAATGTCTACGTCCTGTGAACCTCTGACAGTTGAGAGCGTGGAATGGGAAGGGAAGAATGGAGGCTGGCCTGTGAACCCGCCCAAGTCACCTAGCCTCACACCTGAAATCCCAGGTGTCGACCTATACCACCTTTGTGTGTGTGTGTGTGTGTGTCTGTGTGTGTGTGTGTGTGTGTGTGTGTGTGTGTGCAGCTTTTCCCCAGAACCTTTACTATTAAAATGAACCCACAGCAAAAGAGAATGGGAACTCTTGGGCGGCGCAGGAAGGACATTCAGGGTTGGAGGATGCTTTAAGGTCGAGAAGGGCCAGCCAACATCCAAGGTCGTGGTCCTCAGCCCCGCCCATGAGCCCACAGCCCGGGTGGTTGGGGTGACGGCCTTGGGGAACCTGGGGAGCCCTTCCCTCTGCACTCCGGGCTCCGACCACAGTGGCAGCCCCCGTCCCGGTGCCAGGGGCCTTCCCTGTTCTGCCTTTGCATCCTCTTCTCCTCGGTCTGGGGTGCCTCTCCCCGGCAGCCCCCTCAGCTTTCCAGAGCAGGGAACTCACTGTCTCCCCCGGGAAGCTCTGCTCAGGGTGAAGCGGGCCTCCTGTTGCCCTCCCACAGCGACGGGCTCATCTGAGCAGCTCAGGGCAAACACCGGTGTCCTTATGTGTAGAATAACCCGGGGAGGTCAGTTAAGTCTCCACTGCGTTTCTTTTCATTGACTATCCAAACAGACCAGAGTGATTTTCCCTCTACGAGTGCAACAAGACGTACCTGTTTCTTAGAAGAATGTAGGGTAGTCCGTTATTAAACATCAGGACCAGAGAGGCCGGGGTGCTCCGTCACGGCCCCTGCTGGACGCTTGTGTCCGCTGTGGGTGAACACGTGTGTTTAATTGGGTCAGGTGACTGTATATCAAAAAGAATTCAGCTCAGCTGTTGTGCCGAATGGACGTCTTTAAAATAACCAACCCCGTGCACTGCCCAAGTCACTGCCCACTGACCTTCTCTGGTTTGTTCGAGGAGTTGGTGAACATTTAGGGACGATATAAGGAGAGTTAGCCGCCTTCTCACCCTCCTCTTTCCTGTTCCCCACTTCTCTCCTTCCTTCCTTCTCTCTCTCCTTCCTTCCTTCCTTCTCTCCTTCCTTCTCTCCTTCCTTCTCTCTTCCTTCCTTCTCTCTCTCCTTCCTTCCTTCCTTCTCTCTTCCTTCCTTCTCTCCTTCCTCCCTTCCTTCCTTCCTTCCTTCTCTCTTCCTTCCTTCTCCCCTTCCTTCCTTCTTTCTTCTTCCTCTTCCCTTTTCATCTTCCTTCTTCCTATTTTACTTCCACTTTCCCATATTCCCTTTTCTCTTCCCACCTCCTCTTCATCTTCAGCTTAACGATCAGGACTAGCATGCAGCCATGGATACGTGTAAGTTTTCCCGATTTGAAGGAGTGCCGTGATCATTTTAAAAACATATATATGACATCTATTTATATAGACATAAACCCTCCCTTTTCACAGCTCCGAGAGCTTTGGTAACGCTGCTAATACGAGAATTGGTCTTTCAAAAATCATGATGTTCTGAAACGTGGAATCTAAGTTTTTAGGCACCACGACATTCTGTGGACCGAGATTCTCATTTGTTGTTAGAGTGACCTGGTGACCTTTCCTTTCCTGTTACCTTTGTTTATAGATGCATCGTACATGTCTGTGTGGCTGTGTGTGACTGACAGCCACACAGTATCTACTTACAGTGTTTAGAATGTAGTTTGCCACTGGTAAGAAGGAGACGGAGTACGTGACAGTCTAGTGTAATTTTAGTAGAGCGAAAATTAAAATCGAACCTCAGCTCCTGCTTGGGTGTTGGTTAACTCAAATTTAAATTTAGAAACGTTGTAATTATTTGGCTGTTATGACTTTCAAAAGGAAACCATATCATATTGTATGTGTGCATGTGCTGGCCTTCAAAAATAGATGTTGCCGTGAAAAGATGGACCTCACCGTCTACACTGCCGGCCGGTGCCTGTGAGTCGGTGGGCTTTGGAAGCGGTGGCTGTGAGTCGGTGACTCTTCCAAGGAGTGTTAAGTATCAGCTTTGGATGCATTCACTTCATCTTTAGTCAAAGCTCTTTTCTAAATGCTAACCGCCGAAGAGGAGTAAACACACTTGACCCTGACCGTAAACATTTGTCCTACGTCTGGACAGTCTTAGCTTTCCCCGACCAAAATCATTCTGTCAGAAGAGTCGTTAGAGTTTGACAGCCCAGCAGATTACCCCAGATCCCTCATTTTCCTCACACAGACTGTGACCCAGTATCCACGTGAAGACATTTCTTCTCTGGTATTGAAAAACCCCCTTCAATTTATATTCTTAAGCCAATGAAGCATATAAAAGAACTTAAACATGGGTGACTGAAAAAAATATATATATATATGGCTTTGTGTGTAGTGCTTTCTGTCAGCCCTCTGGGGAAGGAATTCAAAAAATTATTAGTTTTAGTTTCAGTTTATTATTTTTAAATTAGTTTTTATTGGAGTCTAGTTGACTTACAATGTTGTGTTAAAGTGGGTCAGTTATACATCTGCATGTATCCACTCGTGTTTAGATTCTTTTCCCGTATAGGCCGTTTCAGAGTATTGAGTGGAGTTCCTGGGCTATGCAGTAGGTCCTTATTAGTTATCTATTTTATATATAGTAGCGTGTCTGTGTCCATCCCAGTCTCCCAGTTTATCCCTCTCCCCCGATCGTCCCCTGGTAACCGTACGTCTGTTTTGTGCGTCTGTCCCTCGAGAGTCTCCGTTTAGCCTCTAGAGGCTGTTTCGTCCTCTTCCCCCTGGGGTGTGATGGTTGCCGTCCTAGGCTGCGCAGGCCTGGATCTTGAGTCGCCGCTTTTAGCACGAATCCCGCCCTCCCGCTACAGACCTCTGGGGCCTTCAAGCACGCGGGGGCCCCAGATGCTCTGCGTTAGAGCGTCTGCTGAAAGCCCACGCCTGTGACCTGGAAGAGAAGGGCCGCAGAGGGTCCGGCGCTCCCTGGACCAGTGCGCCTGGATGGTCACGCGTGAGTCACGGAGGCCCCGGGGTCTGCGAGTGGGTTTGGTTACAGGGTCCGGGCTGCGCCGGGCATCGTGGGTCTGTGTGAGCGGCAGGGCCGTGCGGGGCTGGGGTCTGCCTGAGCTTTGTCTCTGCTTCCCGCAGACGCTAACCCAGAAGAAGTCTGCCCGAGGCCCCTGATGACAGACTCTACCATCAGCTCTCCCCACCCTCAGAATGATGTACTGGGGTCTTGAATCCTCATCTGAGCCGGTGCAGCTATTGGGTTTGGGGCTTATTCTAGAGCTTTCTGTCTTGCATCCTGAAGAGGGCTGCATTAGCCAGCCCCCCAGGAGAACAGCCCGCTGCCCTCGCGCTCACGTGAGCCCCTTGGGAGCCGTCGTAGGGCTCCAGGTGGGCTGCCCCAGTCATTGTACTGCGTATAGTCTGGAGGTTACTGAGCCAGCTTTATATGGCCTGTGACATTGACCGTGTTCCAGGACTTGAAAACCTCTTCTGTCTGGGCCAGACTGTGCAATATTGAAGCAGGCGTCCGTCTTCTAAATCAGGTATTCCCCACCTGCTACCAAATTTGGCCTGTCCAGGCCATCTTTCCCCCTCCGTTCCGTGGAGAGCCGCACAGACACTGATTTGAGAAAAGTCTCATCCCTATTGGCATCTGGAGCCCACTGGCAACAAGTATACTGTGTACCTCGGAGGACACACAGATGCCCCACGTCATGGTCACGTAGGAGGAACCCTCCAGGAAATCTACGAAAAGGGTGTATTTTCACATACTTCTTGGAGAGTTTTTTAGTTACGCCTGCAAAATTTCTTTTCTTTTTTTTTTTTTGGTTGAAGTATAGTTGATTTACAATGTTGTGTCAATCTCTGGTGTCCAGCAAAGCGATCCAGTTATACATAGGTACCCATTCTTTTTTAACGTTCATCACAGGGTATTGAATATAGTTTCCTAACTGGTCAGAATTTCTTAATGTGAACTTGCTAATTCTCCAGTTGACTTAGATTTAAATAGACAGCAGCGTGGAGAACAGCATGCATATATATGCAGCACGTACACACACACACACACACACACACACACACACACACACCCCGTGTAGGGCCTTGGCACACGAGAGAAGATTCTAGAGCCAGCCAGCACCCCGGCCTCAGTGTAGACCACACAGAAGAATGGCATTACTTGGGTGCACTCTGGCTGCCCTCTGTACTGTCATTTTAGGATTTTACTAACATATTATTTGAAACTTAAAATAAAATCTGTTCTTTAGAGAAACGCATGACCTGCCATGCACTTCCCATAAAAAATAGCAACGCAGTACGGCAAACCCTAATGGCAAATTAACAGGTTTGCTCTGTGAGGTTTTATTTATCTGAGGTCTGTCCTGTAGATCAGTTTGTTGTAGGTTTTATTTAATTTCAGAACATCGTGCACATATCTTGTCATAATCGCCTGAACTCCAAAGTTACGGAACAGGTTTACCTGTTTTTGTCTTAAAGCTAGAAACGCAGTTTCCTCAAATAGAAAAGGCCTAATAAGCCACCAGCCTATATGTGGAAAGAACCTCGAGTTGATCAGGATTTAAACAGCGACTACATTTGGTCTTCTTCAGAGGCTCCTTATTAAGGTGGGCTGCGATGTGGTGTTGCGAACTGTGTAGGGAAGCCATCCACTTACATTTAGACTCGATGAAAGTACGGTGAACTCTTTTTTTTTTTTGATTTGATGTACATTTAATGGGGTTTTTTGAAGAGCAAAAGTTTTACATTTTGAAAAGGTTCCATTTATCAGTTTTTCCATTTATGGATTGTGCTTTTGGTATCGAATTTAAGGACTCTTTGCCAAGTCCTAGATCTTGAAATAATAAATTTATCTCCTGTTGTTCCAAAAGCTTTTATAGTTTTACATTTTACATTTAAGTTCATGATCCATTTTGAGTTAGTTTTTGAAATACAGAGCTTCAGTAATCAACACACTGTGGTCCTGTGGGATAGACACATAGATTGATGGAATGGAATACAGAGCCCAGAAATGAACCCGGCTAATTTTTTACAAAGATGTGAAAGCAGCTTAATGGAGTAAGGGTGGCCTTTTCAGCAAATGATTTTAGAGCAGCTGAATATCCCAAAGGCAAAACAAAAAGAATCTAAACCTCACATGGTGCACAAAAACTAAGTCCAAATGGTGAACTCTTAATTATCCTGAAAATTGGGTATTTCCAAGTGGCAGTGCTTCTAAGCATATCTGAACAGGTTTGGAAAATGTTTTTACACTTATATTTGGTATTGCTGTGTCTGATATTTAGGACTCTTGTTACTTCAGGTGATCAATAAATACTTGTGCAGTGAAGAAGTTGATGAACGGGACGGACACACACACACACACACACACACACACACACACACACACACACACATGCACACGCGAATGAGGAATGAGCTTGCTGTCCTCACCTGCCCAGCTCCCGAGCGACAATTTTCTTTGTTAGCACTTCTGACTCATTCAGGCCTTCTCCAGAAGGAAGGTAATTACGGGTTTTTGTTTTAACCAGTTCCGTTTTTATACCGCCTGTGACAAGCGAGGAATAATCAGTTTTAGCTTTTAAACGAAATGAGTAATTAAGCCCAGAAGATACTGCTGATAAAACTGGAATCCAGTCTGTCATTTAATCCAGTGCCGTGCAGAATTTGCTTTGTGTGTTGCTGGGGGAAATATGCTAGACAACAGACTCTTGAACTTTTTTTTAAAATAACTGAATTAGGATAATTTTAAAAGGTTGAAAACAAGGTGGCCGATGTCTGGAAAATGGTTTATTTAAATCTAAAGCCAGCGCGCTAAGATCATTGTGATGTGGTAGTTTTTAATAATAGCAATGTAAAAATTGGTATGTTCCTTAAATACTCTAGATGCTGCCCTTTACCTTCAAAAGTTTGCTAATGTGATTCATTTATTTGAAAGTTCAAACCTGATGTGTGACTGTAGCATCTCTGTGTGGCCCCTGCGGCCAGACTGCTGGGGTTCAAATTCCAACATTTAGTTACTAACGTCCTCCCTCGGTATCCACAGGGCATTGGTTCCAGGACCTGCCACGGATACCAAAATCCGTGGATTCTCAAGTCCCATAGGTGGCCCTCAGTATCCGAGTTTCAGCATCCATGAAACAACCAACCTCAGATCACATAGTGTTGTATTTACTGAAAAAAAAAATCTGCATCTAAGTGGACCCGCACCGTTTAAACCCGTGTTGTCCAAGCGTCACCCATACCTGTAATAGCATGGGAAGGTAACTCAACCTCTGTCTCAGTGTTCTCGTCTGTAAAATGGGGACAATAATGTACCTGGCACATAGAGTTGTTAAGAGACACTTAAAGCAGCACTTGCAGCATGGCCGTGTTTGTTGAGAGATTATGATTATTAATCTTCATTAGAGCAAAGATAACTCTGAGGTTTAATGTTAGCCTTAAGCTGTAAGGATTTTTTTTTTCTTCTTTTTAAATTTATTTTATTGAAGTATAGTTGATTTACAATGTTGTGTTAATTTCTGCTGTATAGCAAAGTGACTCAGTTATACATATATATACATTGTTTTTCATATTCTTTTCCATGATGGTTTATCACAGGATATTGAATACGGTTCCCTGTGCTCTGTGCTCTACAGTAGGACCTTGTTGTTTATCCATCCTATATACACTAGTTTGTATCTACTAACCCCAAACTCCCAGTCCATCCCTCCCCCCCCACCCTCCTCCCTCTTGGCAACCTCAAGTCTGTTCTCTGTGTCTGTGAGTCTGTTTCTGTTTCGTAGATAAGTTCATTTATGTCATATTTTAAATTCCACATATAAGTGATATCGTATGATATCGTCTCTCTGTCTTACTTACTTCACTTAGTATGATAATCTCTAGGTCCATCCATGTTGCTGCAAATGGCATTATTTCATTCTTTTTTATGGCTGAGTAGTATTCCATCGTAGGTATATAGGTACCACATCTTCTTTATCCGTTCATCTGTCAATGGACATTTAGGTTGTTTCCACGTCTTGGCTATTGTGAATAGTGCTGCTGTGACCATAGGGGAGCGTGGATCTTTTTGAATTATTAGTTTTCTCTGGATATATGCCCAGGAGTGGGATTGCTGGATCATATGGTAGTTCTACTTTTATATTTTTGAGGAACCTCCATACTGTTCTCCATAGTGGCTGCGCCAATGTACACTGTAAGGATTTTTTTTCAACTAAAAAGTTATTGCAATGATTTTTGTAACCTTCGTGTTAAAAGTAGGTGGTTTGAGCCTGTGTTTCCCTTGAAATCTAGTGAAATTATTTAATATTCTTTAATTTTAAAAAATTGTTTAAAAATGTGTTATCTTAGTAACAGTAATAGAAAATGACTACTTCTGATGCCTGAGTGATCATTCCAAACTCAGTTTCCTCAAGAGGTGGTGCTCAGTATGTCAGATTTAACCAGCATTCTGTAGCTGGTTCACACCCAGAACGCCTTGGTCATAACTCGTGTACATCCCACCAGGGGAAAGGAAAACTTTCCTGCTTATGTGGAGTTGGGTGGGTTTTTGGAACTGATATGTAAGATGATTACCTGGATTTTGTTACCCTTTAGTGGGTTCCTTTTTAAAATAGCACATAAAATAAGAGAATTTTGTTTTGGTTCAGATGTGAAATTGTAGTGAATAGTTGCATAATTCATCAGAGGAGATTTGGGATTAATTGAAATAAAATATTTTAGGTAGAGTCATATCAGCATCAGTTTGAATAGGTCATAGTTAATTTATCGAGGGGGTTGTTTTCAAAAGTTGAAAGATCATTAGAATCGCTTGATGCGGCTCTTGACAGAAACGGTTTACTGAGCCCCACCCCAGCCTGTTTATTCATAACTGAGGGGCGGGGCTGTTACCCTCCCCCAGGTGCTGTGATGCACAGCATGGTGGGTGGTCCCGCCTTTGGCCTTCTGTCCCTCCCTCTACAGCATCTTGGCCCAGTGCCACCCATTGCCACCGGTGTGGGAATGGACACACCTGCTGTGGGCCCTTGTCACCGTTGTTCTACTCAGCTGTATGGTCAGGAAAAGCACACTTACTAAAGGATCAGAAGCTATTTTGAAAATTGAATTGTCCTTTGCTAAGTTTTTGTGGGTGTTTTTTTTTAAGTGTGTAACATCTCTTAGAAAAAAATCATTTAAAATCCAAGCGAACGCAGGATATCCTCTTCTTATTTTTTACTAGATCCAGAGTTCCAGGGCAGTTCCTTTGAAATGCAAATTATTTGTTGAACTGCAGCGTATGTGGGTAGAGCTCATAAGGGAGTACAGCATGGCTCCCAGACCCTGAGTCCTCAAGCAGGGAATCATGTTTCAGTTTGCAAGTAATTCAACTATAATTCAGCTCACGGAGGAGCTCACTTCCAACTCCATCACCGCTTGCATGTATGAGGTAAAGAACTCTCAGTCATTCTGGTAGCTGATGTCATTGTCAGCACATGAGAAGCTAGGGGTGATGCTCTAGAATCTTCTTCCCCTGAGAACAACTAGAACAAGGGCATGTATTTCTATCAGCCACTAAGGACCTGTAGGCAGAGTTGTGCTGTCCCTGTGTCTCCAGATTCCCTGGGAACTTGGCTCCAGTGACCCCACTGCCCACCTGGCACACACACGCCACCCGAGGTCCACGCAGATTCTCTTTTTGCTTGTAATGGGAAGGAGCGCCGAGAGTTGATATCTTCGTAGATAGCAGAGGAGGTGAATCCTGCCAACACCTGAACCTTCCCCTAAGACAGGTAGAATATTTCCGGAGAAAAACGAACCAACGTTTTGCTGGCAGATGTCACGCCCTTCCACAGCCCCTTCCCTCCCACTAATTCCTGGAGCTCAGTGTCAGTGGAGCGATACGTGTTCTCCTTTGTTGCTGGCATGGCCCCTTTGGTTTATAATATCCATAAGTGCCCTTGAACCTCTAGGCTGCCCCCAAGTGCAGGCGTCCCAGGCAGCCAGCCATCTCCAGCCACCTTGAAGGATTCACTCTGAGTTCTGACTGGTGGCGACCAGCCATTTTCCAAGGAGTTGCCCAGCTTCTGAGATATTCCTGTTCGTCTCCTGTAAGATGCTACAGGGCTGGGACCCGCCGCCTTGCAGCCTCATCTGACGGTCACCAACCCTAACTTCCAGGTGGCCCTTGAACTCAAGGACTTCTGTACCTTTGGCCTTGGCTTGCTCCCGGTTCCTCTATGGAACGTCCCAGGATGTCATAAAATGTCAAGTAATTTTTTAATCTCCACCAAGGGATGGCATTTGAACGGTCATATGTGAGAGGGACACGCCTGCCAGAGCTAAAAAGAGACTTGTCACATCCTGCCTGGCATGAGGGCGCTTGGGGATGAGTAGCCACTTGACACTGACTGACGGTCCCTCCCCGCCTCAGTTCCTAGCAGCCGCACCTGCCCTAGGGTCCAGCCCTTACATTTAAAACAGCCTTTAAGAAGAGGGGCTGCTGAGTGCTTTGAGTCGTTAAAAGAAATAGGAAGGAGCAGTGTATGGAAGGCGGTAAACGAGCTTCCTTGTAACCAAACGAAAGTACACGGAGCATTGCGGTCAGAGGGATCCAGGCGGGGCAGAAGGAGACACCAGTGCAAACACGTGACTAAGGATGGAGATGCGCCCTGCCCTCGGGCGCTGAGTGGGTGTCTGTAAATGTGACTTGGTATTATCCCCAAAGGCAGAAAGTGAGATATTCCATATCGAAAGAGCAGAAAGTAGAGATCAGACACGTAGGCGAGTATGAACCGGCTGATCACTTTGTGCACAAACGCAACTTGGAAGCTTTTTACGAGCAAGCAGTGCTTTGGGTGCTGCAGAGCTACCCCAGGCAGCTCAGGAGCCGTAGGCAGGCGCACAAAGGGTCACGGTCTGATGGGGTATGTGCTGGGGCAGAGCAGCAGGAGTCTGGGGAGACTTCCTAGATGCAAAGGATGGAGAGGTTGTTTTTTGTTTGTTTGTTTGTTTGTTGCGGTACACGGGCCTCTCACTGCTGTGGCCTCTCCTGTTGCGGAGCACAGGCTCTGGACGAGCAGGCTCAGTGGCCATGGCTCACGGGCCCAGCCGCTCCAAGGCATGTGGGATCTTCCCGGACCGGGGCACGAACCCGCGTCCCCTGCGTCGGCAGGCGGACTCTCAGCCACTGTGCCTCCAGGGAAGCCCTGGAGAGGATTTTGATAAGTGGAACGATGGGGGTTGGTGGGCAGGAGGGAAGGTGGAAGGAACAGACATTGACTGGGCCGTGGAGAGCCTTAAATGGCGAGGTAAATGGGGTGTGTTTACTGCCCACAGGAAACCTTGGGCATCATGACAGGGCAGATGCTGGTGGCCGCAGGAAGGATGAGGTTGTCAGGAGGCAGCTGGGATTGGACGGGTCCCAAACTACGATGACAGCCCCAGGGAGAAAAAGGGAGGGACCAGAGCGGGCGCCCGGGGAACGGCTGCGCTGGAGGGCTGATTGGGTACAGAGGTCTGCAGGAATGGAGGGGCCATGTGGGACCACCCCTCAAGTCCACGGGGAGCCACAGCACATGCATGAGAAAAGGGCGAGGGCTGCCCCGACTTTCTCCATCCCCACCACTGCATCCTGATGGAGGTCCGCTAGGTCAGCAGGAAGCACACAGAGCCCCGTGTCCTGAGCAAGAAGGATTTGGCTGCGGAGGTGACTGCCATGTCCAGAGCTGTGCGGTGACCGCCAGGGGCCTTTCATAACCTGCCCTGGCAACCTGGAAGAACGATCGGGCAGGTGCCTGTCTTGCAGCCCAGTTACTCACAGAGCAAATTTTTAGTTGCCGATTAGAGAAAATTTAGCTTCTGTACGAGCTTGGCAGGAGAAAAGGAATCTCACAGGCCCCAGAGTTGGCTGTTTCACGTCTTCTGCTCTCCCCAGATCCCCAGCTCCTTGAGCCCTGCCCACAAATGGAATGGGAGTCGGGACGGGAAGGCTTTGGCCTGAGTTGAACTGCTCCCTGCTTTGCTTCGGGGGTGTGGCCTGGTTGTCACAGCACAGGCGAGCCTGGGCTTTTGAGCATCTTCCAAGGCAGCGAGCCAGACCTTGACACTTAAAAGCTATACCTCCAAACAAGGGCCCATGCAAGGACTTCGGAGACAGAGACGTGCACATTTACTAAGGCAACACAGCCTTGGATTAAGTACCAAGGAATACCTTGGCATGGAATCTGTGAAATCTACATGTAGAAAATTGTACAGTACACCTAAAGAATACAAGGAGAATTTGGAAAAAAAGTGGAAAGGCATGCATCATGTTCTAGAACAGGGTGATTCAAGATCACGAATATCGCAAATCTTCCTAAGTTAATTTTATTAAATTTAACATATCTCCAATAAAATACCAACTCTTAAAAAAAGAAAAAAAGGTAGGCAAGGGGATTCTAAAGTTCACACAGGTAAGTAAACGAGCCACCACTTATTAAATACATTGTGACGCCTCAGTAATTAAAAGGTGATTCACTCACTCACTGGCATGTGAGTGAACAGACAGTGGAACAGACTAGAAAACCAGAAAGAGTCCCTAGAATATGTGGGAATAAATAAAAGAAATGGAAAAAAAGTATCATTTAAAATCAATGGGGAAAAAAGGACTATTAAATAAACGTCAAGACAACTGGGTGACCACGTGAGAGAATAATTAATAAATGATGAATAAATTTATGTCTTTAAATAAATTGTACCATTACATCAGGATAAATTTCTAATAGATCTAATATTCACAGAGTTAAATGTTTAAAAAAATTAAACCATAGGTACATCTTGATTTGAGCAAACCAACTGTGTAGACACATTTTTGAGGCAGTTGGAGGGTAGATCAAGTATTAAATGACACCAACTAATTTGTTAATTTTGTTACATAGGGTAATAGCTTGATGGTTGGGCAAGAAAATGTCCATAATGTTTTTAAATGCCGATTGAAGTATATATAGGGGTAAAATGACTTGATATCTTGGGTTTGCTTTAAAATAATGTTGTGGAGAGAGAAGAGATAGAAGAAGTGAGCATGACAAAACTTTGGTGATTGTTGAATCTAGTGGTGTGTAAGGAGTTCATTGTAACTTTGTCTCTACTTTGTGTAGGTTTACGTTTTTTCAAAATCAAAAAAATTAAGTACCAGAGTAAAACATAGAATTCTTTTTTAATTTATTTTATTGAAGTACAGTTGATTTACAATGTTGTGTTAGTTTCCAGCGTACAGCAAAGTGATTCAGTTATACATACATATATAATTATTTATCTATATTCTTTTTCATATTCTTTTCCATTATGATTTATTACAGGATACTGAATATAGTTCCCTGTGCTATACAGTAGGCCCTTGTTGTTTATCCATTCTATATATACAAGTTTGCATCTGCTAATCCCAAACTTCCAATCCATCCCTCCCCCACCCCCACCCCCTTAGCAACCACAAGTCTGTTCCCTATATCTGTGAGTCTGTTTCTGTTTTGTAGATAAGTTCATTTGTGTCATATTTTAGCTTCCACATATAAGTGATGTGGTATTTGTCTTTCTGTCTGACTTACTTCACTTAGTATGATAATCTCTAGTTCCATCCATGTTGCTGCAAATGGCATTATTTCATTTTTGTTTACGGCTGAGTAATATTCCATTCTGTGTATGTGTGTATATATGTGTATATATATATATACCCCATCTTTACCCGTTCATCTGTTGATGGACATTAAGGTTACTTCCATGTCTTGGCTATTGTAAATAGTGCTGCAGTGAACACTGGGGTGCATGTATCTTTTCAAATTATAGTTTTGTCCAGATATATGCCCAGGAATGGGATTGTAGGATCATATGGTAACTCTGTTTTTTAGTTTTTTTGAGGAACCTGCATACTATTTTCCCTAGTGGCTGCGCCAATTTACATTCCCACTAACAGTGTAGGAGGGTTCCCTTTTCTCCACACCCTCTCCAGCATTTGTTATTTGTAGACTTGTTAATGATGGCCATTCTGACCAGTGTGAGGTGGTATCTCATTGTAGTTTTGATTTGCCTTTCTCTAACAATTAGCATGATGAGCATCTTTTCAAAAACAGAATTCTTTAATAGCCATGGATTTGGCAAATCTTTCCAACTGCTTACAGTCCAGAAGCCATGACATAAAAGATTGATAAAAACCAACCAGATTCTAAAAACAATAACGACACGTTTGCACTGTGAAACGAAAACACCAAAGAGAGGGAAAAAACTAGGAAAACTATTCTCAACTCTTATCACAGACGTATGGCTAATAATACGTTAACGTGTAAACTTACAGAAATCCTAAAAAAAAAAAAATCAACAACACTGTAGAAAAATCAGCAACACTTCTAAATGGACAGCACACACACAAAAAGAAAAAGGAAATTTAAATGATTCTAAAACGTGAAAAGATGCTCAACCTCATTCACTCAGTAAGAAAAGTAAAAAAGTCCTATGACTGTGAAACCTCAAAGCGGCAAAGATCTAGAATTTGATCACATGCTGTGGGTTACAAAACGATACAGTGTCTGGGAGGGGCAATGTGGCCGTTCACTTCAGGTAAATTTGCATTCCTGGTTATACACTGTAGATTTGTGCAAAGAGCAAAAGATGAGAAACTGTGGTGCCCATCAATAGGGGACTCATTAAGTAAGTTATGGGGTACTGTGTAGCAAATGAGGAGGCTGTCCAGTGTGCCTTTATGGAAAGATCTCCAGGGGGCCATTGCTAAGGGTACTTTACATCTGGGTATAAAAGGGAAAATAAGCATTTATTTATATTTGCTTGCATACAGAAAGCCTGTAAGGACAAACAAGAAACTAATAACTGTCTTTTCACTGTGAACCTTCTCCCACTTTTTAGCTTTATTCAAATCACATGAATGCAGAAATTAGAAACATAAACTGGATTTGGAAAGACTGTACTCTGGGCTCAGTCCAGAGTCACCTTTGCAGACCAAGTTCTGGCTTTCTATATGACATCCATTAGCAGTGTAATTTTATATGAATTGAGTAAAAATCCAAAAATAACGGTTAGGTCATTTGAAAACATATGCCTCAGGTGCCCCACTAAATGTGCTTTTCAATATCTGTTTTGTTCAGAATGTGGTCAGACCGGCCCTGGATGGGTACTTGGATTAGGTAAGATATTGTGACTGTTCTGAGGGGAATGCTGCTCCGTTTGCCCATCGCTCTGTCACTTCATCTCCTGCCCCCGGCCCAGCCAGCTGCTCTATTAAATATGAATGCCGCGTATGTCTCAAAACTACAGGTGAAGAAATTCAGTGAACTGTCTGGCCATAAATTATGTCATGATTCTGGGGTTTTTTTTTCCCCTGCCTGGAGCCAGAGGTCTTTTACTTGGGTTGAGACTTCAAGAATTTACTTGCTGAACGCCCTTTCATTTTCGTTTTAAAAACTGCCAATTAGCACCTACTTTATTGACATCACTACCCCCCCCACCCCCCCACCCCCAGACAGAGCTCCTTCTTTGAAAGACAAAGATGACTGTTTCTTAGTCTTTCTGGAAACAAAATTACTAACTTCTCTCCTCCTTTCCATTTCCTTTTTTCTTTGTAAGGAGGACACGGTTAGAAATCTTATTCATGCTTTCATTCTCTGCACGGGGTAAGAGACTGAGCTAGAAGGGCAGGGTGGGTGGCGTTGCTTCAGTTATTCCTTCACCTGGGACTGAAGGCCATTTGTGTCAGCAACTCTGTCCTGCTCAGCACTTGTTTTTATTTAAGTCCAAAGAAAGGCACATCCAAGGAAGGGCAAGAAGGTACCCTGAGCAGAGCCCAGGTGTCTAGCCCTGAAGACATCCTCCCTTGTCATCTTACTAGGAATGAAAATATTTTAAATAATTAAAAAAAAAATTTTTTTTTGTATCTCTCCCCCCTTCTTGAAAGTTAGATTTAGTCAACTTTCAGACTTCACAGTTTGCATCTTTCGACACTACATTGCAAAGCTAGGAAAACTGCAGTTTACAAATTCACATGATTTACAGGTTTTCCCTTAGGAGGCGTGACCCCCACAAGCATTTATATTATATTCATGAGTGGAAACATTTGCATTTTTTTCTTCCAATAATCATTCTGGTGGTGACCGTTTAACCTGCCCCAGTCCTTTTATGGACGCTCCCAGCCCTTCTGGGCAGGTGGAGGCAGGAGGCAAAGACAAGGCAGGCAAGGCAGTGGTGTTGGGAGACGTACCAGTCTGGGCCACTTCAGGAAACACCCCAACGTGTTCTCCTTGCTTGTAGGTTATCGCAAAATAATCCAAACTGTGTCGGCGTGGACGGCATGTCTTTCGTCGGTGTTTAGGATTGCTAATAGCTCCATAAACTGTTAAAAGCAAGAAGGGTGGAATAGAAGCTAATAATAGGGGCCCCATGTTTTGAGAGCACACAACCAAATCCGTCACCTAGATCCCCAACACTGTCACTGATTTGGGCTAAGTGGAGTTTATAGTGAGCCTGACAGGCAGGGAACCGGTGAAAAGAGAAACAATTAGAAGAGTGTGAAGCAAACTGGGGAAGAGGGATCCCAGCGGGCCTCACACGCACAGGTGGTGAAGTAGACAGGAGTCTGTGTGCGCATGCGTGCACCCCGGAAACAAGTTGGGGAAGAGAAGAAGCAGATGGAGAGGGGTGGGGAGAGGGGAGTGTGCAGGGGGCAGTGGGTGATGCCACCAGGTAATGGTACCTCAGCAGCCTCCACGGAGCCGAGTGCTGTGTTATGGACGTGAGCGTCCTCCATCCTTGGAACAACCTTCTGGCCTCCATCGTTGAGGGGATAATTGACCTACGAGTCCCATAGCTGGGGAACAGCAGAGCTGGGGTTTGAACTCCTGTCCGTCTGAAGAGCCCAGACCCTTAACCTCCGGGCAGCTCTTTGCATTACGTGGCATCTGTGGCACGTCATTGGTCACCTCTCCAGAGCTAAAAGCTGAGGGTTCAATCCTGAAATGGGCCAAGGGCAAGACCTTCATAATTCCCTTGCAGATCATACTTCAAGCTTAACGCCCTCCGAAAATTGGGGCCAGAAGGGGCCACGTGCTGGGGTGAAAGTGTAGAGCATGGCGGGCCTGAATACATGGCCTCTTTCAGAGAAATACATTACAGTGCAACTCTCCCTAATAATGGTTTAGAAGCATCCTTTTCACAGATCAAGAACAGCCCATCTTGATCTTTATAATCACTTTTAGTTCCAACTCTGGGCTTTGGGAAGTCTGATATGTGCATTGGTTTTAGATTAAAACATGACATGTGGCGTTTTGGAAAACGAAGTGGACAAATAAAACTCTAGGGGGGATTTTTTTTTTTTAAATGCCTTTGCTTGAGAACTTATTTATGCTGGTGTTGTTAGCGATTTTCCTTGGATGACAACTTATATAATTGTAGTAACATGTTTCTGAGATACAGAGGATGAAAACCGCAACAAAATATAAACCTTTCAAGTCAGCACATGAGTACTGTATATTAATGACAGAAATGCAGCCGGGGAAAGGGATTTTAAAGAACGAACGTGGCAGATATCAGGGGTGCCCTGCGTCCTGTGGTTATATTATATGGGATTTCTAGAAGTGAGTTGCTTACCATCTGAGTGTTAGAAATAAACCAGAACATGATCATAATATGCATTAATGTAACTTGGGTCAGCCAGTCCTTCTAATTAAAAGCTCCTTCAAAGGCTCTCACAGCATGGAGCCCTAGGAGGCGGCCGTATGCCAATGCAACAGTGGGATTTCAGTTAGGATGACCTGGAATCGTCTCATCTGCTCCTTTCCCTGGTTCACTGGAAACTCATTGGTTGTGTTTTTTTTCGTAATTCCAGTCCGTAATGTTTGAGTGAGGTCCTTTATTCCCTCAAGTTCTGGGACTGATAAAATTCAAATCGCATGTTGTCTAATAATACTTGCTTAAATGCACCACCATGCAACAAACTTCACTATGAAAATGATGCCGGTGTTTAAAAAAAGAACCTGAGTTCTTAGGGCCTCGGTTTTGCTGCTGCTGCCCTCGTAGCCCACCTGTACGTTCCTCCATCAAATGAGCCTGTTCGGTTAGCCTCGGTTCTGACCCTGGGCTGCACCCTGAGTCACCTGGAGTGCTTCACCAGATCCCCAGAGATCCGGGGGCCGAGAGTCTGGGTGTGGCAGGGGCGGGAACGTCTCCAGGCCCTGGGAAGAGTCTCGCCCGCAGCTCTAGTGGAGAAACTAAACCAGAGGATTTCTAAAGCCAGGACTAACCCTAAAGGCCACCTGACCTCGAGGTCCTAAATGAACGTGACTGCCCCTTTCTGATTTCTAGCCTGTGTCACATATAACTAATGTCCGAAGTTCAGCTGGATTTCTCAGTGATCCTCGTAAGAACCTCGCCTAGCCCGAAGTACTAAGTAGTGAAGCATCTTTTCTGCCACTTGCAGTGTCATTTTATCAGTTCAGTCATGGGCTACGTGTAAATGATATCCTAATCCTGCCTGCATTCAGCATAGCAAACCACACAGAAGAGGACACTTATGAACAATACCCCACATAAGGTCGCAACTTGCTGAACAACTCGCATTTGCTGTGAATTACATTCGCCCTGTGGCCAGGGATCTTTCATCTCTGGTGAGAAACCCAATTCTTGTCCATGTGACCTGCTGGGAATTGGTTTTGTTATTTTGCTTCCCACCAGAGGACTGAAAAAAAAATTTTAAAACAAAGACTGAGCAAACACTGGAGGAAAAAAAACCTACAGAGATTGTTGGGATTCAGAACTTGTAAATTTTCTGGGCTAGACAAAAAGAAACAGCTATTATCCTGTGAGTTTGCCTGAGGGTCAAAGTCAGGCTGAGGAGTGAAGCATTGTCCTCAGTGTTGGGTTATCAGTCCCTCACAGTCAGCCTGAGACCCATCCCTGACTTGCTTGAACTAGTTATGGCAGAGATGAAATATTCCTGTTTACAGAGCACTGTTTTTTCTTGGCCACATCAGCGTGATCAAATATTTCTAAAGCTAAACAGAATGACATATTGGTTTGCAAGGATTATCCACACCCTCCCATCAATTAAAACAAAAAAAAAAAGGAAGAAAGAAAGAAAAGCTGCTGAGAGGAGCAGGGTGAGGCAAATTTGTGCTCAGAACGGTGCCCTGAGGCAGCTGTAGATAGTATTGTTCTCCTTCAGCTTCGGCTGGGCTGGTGTGTTGCTTTAGTAGCTCGTGTTCCAAATCTGTCACCAGAAGAATGTAGCGAGAATCTTGTTTCAATCTTTTGTCTCTCACTTCTCCCTTCCCTCAGTCAGAGTCCAGCATCTACACAGCCATGATCGCCAAGACTCCAAAGCAACAGTTTTGAATAAAACCTAACAGGCTTTTCACATGATTCATAAGAAGAAACGGTGGTTTTTATCCCACTCACCCCAGACACATTTGCAGGCCCTTTTTCCCACTCACTCCAAAGGTAGTGGCTGCTGAGTTTTAGAACACATGGGATCATCCTTTCTGTGGTATCTGCAAGTCTCCATTGAGGCTGGAGTGAGGGGGAAAGAGAGAGAAGGGAGGGAGAGAGAGCGAGAGAGAGAGAGAGAGAGAGAGAGAGAGAGAGAGAGAGAGAGAGAGAGAGAGAGAGAGATTGCAATTCAGGTTGGTCATCTCTGCCTTTAAGAGCTCAAGCTGGAATGCAGGGACCACACAGCCCTCCCTCCACCATGTACAGAACCCACTGGTTAACTGTTTGTTTCCCTCATCTCTCGGCGAACGCTGTGTTTTTAACATCCCTGGAGGGCAGTTTTGTCACCTGTGATATGGGGCTGGATACTCACCGTTGTGGCGGCAGGCTCACCTGAAGGCAGGTGCACTAAAGCACGCTGTAAATTAGAGAATGCTTTACGGTGATGTGCAGCTGCGGGCAGCGAAGGTGAGATGCACTGTGTCTGCAGTTAAAGACCGTATCAGTGGAAAACGATGGGGTTAGTCGTTTATGCTGAGCACTGGGTGCGAACTGGTTTCCAGACGTGAGGAGATAGGGAAGAGGGCAGTGCAGGAGAGGATGGGGTGACCCCCTCTGGCCGGACCCCGATACCTCTTTAGCTGTGGCATCACTTCCCAGACCCCTTGACCTCTCCATGGCCGATGGCTTGCTGAAATGCTCCCACCGTGAGCTCTGCATCCGGCGGGAAGGGAGTTTTCTAAAGACAGAGGCCAGGTGGGTGCACCCAGCACAGCCGAGCTCTGACTGGAGGAGGGGCTCCCCCAAGAAGAGGGGTCACACGGCACAGCCTGTGTACACTCAGACGTGAGACCCACTGCCTGACCCATCGCTGTGAAGACAGGGCAGTTAACCCCGCGGAAGAGGGAGTCCTGGACCCTTCGCTGAGCACGGCCTGCCCAGGGATGAGTCCACAGGCTACGGGGCCACCTGCCCGAGGGGCCTCTGCCCCGGCGCGGGTGAAGGGGCCCGGGTGATGGTTGGGGGATACAGCAGGAGCGCCTGGGCCGGGCCGTGGAGGGTGCAGCAGGGTCACGTGCGTGAAGCAGGCACGTGAGGATGCATGTGTCCCGGTGGGGCGTAGACCCAGCCATGTGGCAGAAACAGAGAAGCACCGAAATGCAGAACAAGGACCAGCTGTAGCCTCCCCCTTGCCATGTGTATTTTTGTCTTGAAAAATGAGTTTAAAAGGTCGGCTCGCCAGAACGTGTTTTGCTCTGTTTTTACATTATCAGTTGTTTTTCTTCCCCCCATCAAGAAACTGGTTAGAAGGATGAGTGGGACTCGCTTGCTCTGCCCCTCGACTGGACGGCTCTGGCCCGTGTGTTCCGACGTCACCGTCCTTTGTAAATATCGTAACATCCTTTGTCGGTGCTGCCGGGGCCCCGTGCCCTCAGCGCCCCGCCTGACTGCCCCTGCACGCCCGCCCAGCCGAGCCCGGGGCGGCCAGCTCTCTGGGTGAACCTCACTGCACTGCTTCCCGGGCAGCTGTGGCAGCCTCAGGCTTCAGCCCGAGAAGCGTGGAGGGGCTGCTTCCAGGGGCCCCGTGTGCAAGAATCCATGAGGCGGAGGCCCATCTAGCGCCGACGCTCACGTCCCGGGTTAGCAGCTGTAAGGTAGCAAAGACAAACCTTAGGGGACGCCAGGGTGTCCTCCCCCACCCGACCAGCTCCCCCTCCCTCTCCCTGGTGTGGGCTTAACTTTCCAGAAGCTTCTCAGCAGCTTCTCACCAGGGGCTGGGGGATCAGACAGCCAAGCTCTTTAGAACTGGGTGTGCATTAAGAATAAAAGGACTTCTTGAATCTCCAGGGATAGGATTTGGAGTCAATGCATTTAACAACATACTGCCTTTAAAAAAAAAAAAATCTACAGGATTTATATGTTGACTGTAGCTTAATATGTGGATAGTATTAAATATTCTCAGTGCAATTTGACACATGGTCCAAGATACCATGTTGCTAATTTGGGCAGTTCCATAATGTATTGTTCTTTCATTAGAGGGTTTGGGCTGCAGGTGAAAAGCGCTGTGAATTCCTGCAAGTGATAAAGGAAGCAGGGCGGCCAGGGGAGCAGGCTTCTGGCTCGTCTGGGTTTGGATAACCAGCCTGGCCAGAGGTTAGTGAAGGCAGCCCGGTTTCTGAGAACGTCAGTGTGATGAGCAGGTAACCGGGACCCCCCCCCCCCATGGCTTCCCTTGCCCTGGAGTCTCCCTGGAGGGCAGGAAGAGCGTGAGATGAAGCCCTCAGGTTGCCAATTGAAATATTTGGGGAATTTCAGGGACAGAAGCCTGTCTTCTTCATGGAAAGGTTTCAGGACCAGCTTCAGGCACTTACCAGTTTACCTCCCACTGCCATCGGCTCCTGGCAGAGCCCACAGGGGACCAGGGGACAATGTGTGCCTGGTTTGTACTTTTAAAATAGTGTGAAATTTTTCTAAGACGTTGCATCATAATACAGTTTTAGTTTAAAATTACAGAACCCCTCCTTTTTCGCAAGTGCCTCTAACCACACAGATGATATAGCACGGCTGTGATCGAAAACTGTAACCATAACACAGAGATGAAATAATCTTCGGATAAGTTTGGGCCTGGATCACCGTACTTGATGACTTTCAATGTGACCTCAAATATCCAAGTCCTGCTTTTATTTAAAATTTCAGCTTAACAAATCAGTCATTTAAAACCTGGGAGTTTTTTGCTTTCAAGGTAGACACTGAGTTGAAATTCAGCGTATTTCCAGCCACCCCCTTTTATAGCCGTAAAAAATGAGGCAGAATCCAAAGTGAGTAGAATGAAGTTTAACCTAGACCTTAGCCATGAAGGAAACATCTAAGTAAATTATTTGAAGTTTGCTTGGACTTCCAGTGTGATTGTCACACAGATTTCGCTTGAAAATCAACTTGGCTACTTTTTCCAAGACAACATTTTACCCAACAAAACTCACTTTGCGTATTTTAACAGTGGTTGTCCGTGTGTGTGGTTAAGTTGGATCACGTGTTAGGTCTTGCAGAATACCTCCTTCCTGCGTAAGTGTCAGAGGTGGAACCGTGGGCCCCTTGACGTTGAAATCTGCATCCTCACCCTTCACTGGAACCATCTTGGCAAGAAGAAGCTGAACAGGTTAGGGTTAGGGTTGGGGTTAGTTCAGGTAGGATTTCGACAGAAGTGAGAATCTCCCTGGACTCAGCTTTTGTGAGAGTTTATGCTCCTAAGGGACTCCCTTGCTCCTCGTGGAATATTCAAGTGGCTTTATTTTCTTATTCGAAGATATGTAATAGGTTGAAAAAGAGAATACGTGTCTGTGGCACGTAGGCACTTAAAAACATGAGCACTGTTTCCAAGAAGCCTCTTAACATGCCTGAGCACTAGAGTGCTACCTAGGACTGGTATAAAGGAGCAGAGATGGGTGGTGTGGCGGGTACCCTGCCCGTCCCCACCTCTGGGCCCAGGGCTGATGTCAGCAGCCACCCAGAGAGCACTGGGTTTCCCCACATGCGGTTGGGTAAGACCCCGTGTCAGCGTGGGCTTCACACAGCCAAGACCTGGGTTTCAAAGTGGCATCAGCGTGCTCTCTGCCGCCCTGGTGTGTCCTGTAACACCCAATGTTCCCACATTCTGTAAGAACTCACACATTTAGGACCATTCGTTCTGACGCTGCCAGCTTAAAAAAAAGAGGAGGGATGGAAGGAATGAAGCAGTAGCATCTGCCGCTTTGGAGTTTATGATTATTGTTCCATCAGATGCGCGATTCTGAATACAGTGTCCCCGGCATTGTAATGTTTATCTGCCAAAGAATATATGATTGTGGTATATTACTGCATTAGGCCTGTGACTTTTTTATGAGACCACCTCAGCTTTGTAGCTCTCAGGATTTTAGTTGATAATAAGGAGGGCGGGGCACAGTGAAAGCCCTTTTATTTCGCTGATCACGAAGACTTGTTAGTTTGGATTGCATATGGGTACTTACAGGCCACAGTCATTTTCTTCAGATACTTACTGAGGTCACAGGTGGAAAGTTCTGGGCCTGCCTGGGAAGAAGGGAGGTAAAAGCAGGCGGGAAGGACAGTCCAGGGGTTGAACCTGCAATACAAAACCAGTAGCGTTTCAGAATATTTGATAGTTAGGTCACATAACATACGTTTCATGTACATTAAAATAAAAGGCCACTGCACATGTGGGACATTAATTATGTCAGACCTTTGTTTTGGTTGTTTATTGCTAGAACGGAACCTTCTCACTGTATCCTCCGGAACAGGCCTTGGTCTGTAGGGTGCTCAGTGCACATTTGTTGAGTAATTGAATGAAGTAATTTGCTAACATTTAAGCCTTCCATATCTTAGAGACATTAAAGCTGCTATAAACAAAATTGTCCTGACTTCAGGCTTTCCTGGGAAAGTGCATCAACTCCTTTCCGCCACTAGGGGACGACATAGTGCAGTTAAGGAATCCAGTTTCAATGACTTTTTTAAAAAGAGAGGTGAGTACTTGAACTGATACTTGTGGATGTGGGTAACTGTGACTAGTTAATCAGTACTGCAGGAGGAGGTTTAAAGCTATATCAGCATATTTTAAGCTGAACACGGGATAAGCGTGTGCCCAGGTTAAAAACATATCCATAAAAATAGCCTGATAATGTGCTTAATTAAAAATAAAGTATTTTATGAAAAGGTGGCAAGTGAAGCTTTAGTGCTTAATCATTTTCACATCGCTTTCTGCCACCCAATCAAATTGCATATATGGTCTAATAGCAGAACAGCTGTAATGTGCATGTTAAAAGGAACATTCTTTCCTCTTCTGAACAAGAAAAGATCTGATAAAAATCCATCATCTAAAAAAAAAATCCATCATCTGCTGATTTCGGGGGGGTGGAAATGCAGTGGTTCTAGTTCTGCTACATGGCTGTTGACTAAATATATACCTTCAAAACCGAGTGTCAGCTGCTCGCCTAACGTAGTCAAGTCTATGAATAGATCTCTTGTGTGGAAACCCGTTGGACAACCCGCTGAAGACAGAAGTGCCCATGGGAGGCGAGGTCAGGGAGTGTCTCCACTGTTAAGGACAGGGTCCCAGGAACAGGGAGGGAGGGATTTTCTCTCATTATGACCTTACATTTAATTAGCATAATCGTGAGATTGGCTCAGTAGTCATGGCTGATTATTTAAGAAATTTATTCTTTTTTTTTTCCTCTCCTCCAGCCTTCAGTTTGTCATTCCGACGGTCCTGAGGTTTGGCCTCCTAACCCTTTGCAGGGTGGACCCAGGCCACCCCAGCCTCTTGCTGCAACGTCCTCCCTGCAAGGGGTCTCGGTGGACAGAGCATGTGGCCGGTAGCTAAGGCCTCTCGCCTTTTTTCTTTTCATGGCCTCGTCCCTGGTGGAGGGCTAATTCGGAATCGGACAGCCGCAGAGCTGTGGCGCTGGAGGGAGGAGGGGGTGGGCGCAGCAGTGGCCGGGCTCTCTCACTGGGCCTTAAATAATGGGAATTAAGCTTCACGGGAGTAAAGTAATCGCAAAAGCCAAGCGGTTCAGGGGTTGCCAGCTCGGGCTGCCTTCCCTTTCCAGGGGTGACGGGGATCCAGGAGCAGCTCTCCGCCCCTCCAGGCTCTGGCCCTGCCTGGCCCTCCCCTGCTTTGCCTGATTTCAAGGCCATAAAGGAGAGAGCGAGCCGGTCCCTTCAGAGTCCAGGTTGCGAGGAGGGCAGAGGCAGGTTAGGGCCAGATGGGGGTGGATGGTCCTTTCTTAAACTCCGCTTTCCTGGGCTGCTCCCAAGCTTTCCGTCTTCAGTATCACCCTTCTCACCCTCTTGCTCTTTGCCAGGAATATCTAGACGGGAATTTCCTAATATCTCTGTTAGAGAATCCCCCCACCGCCGCGCGGGGACTGAATAGGTAAACGCCGGATTCACGGAAACCAAAACTTGATCTGATATTTACGTGCCCAGCACTTTAGCACGGACGAGGCCTCCGTTTCTCGTGACTCTGGTTTCAGCCCCTCCGAACTCCGTTCCTGTGAGAAGCAAAAGGACGGCTGCTCTGTGTTCACTGGGGCTCTGAGCCATTCAAAAGGAGGCCAAGTTCACAGGGAAAAAGTTCACATTGGACATGAGCACAAGAGGGTTGTGGCTGTTGGGTTAGTGTTCTTTGCCGTAATCCATCAGCATCTCGGCTGTATGTGTGGCTTCACGTGTGAACGAGTGGTTGGGGGGGGACCTGTCCTCCAGGTTTGCTATTTCCTGCTCCCTGACCCCTCTTTATCTCGCATCGGCAGTCCCCTGGTGAAACTCGGAATTCTGGTAGCATTGGAAACTCTGTGGGGACGTATCAGATTTGGGTGCCCCAGCAGGTGGACCACCTTCTGAAGGACAGACCGATGGCTAAAAGCAAAAGGAAATTGGAGCCACGGGTGAATGTGCTGTCATTAATCACACAGACACGGTCTCGTCCTTGTATGCGTAAGAGTCCAAGGCGCCCAGGCCGGAACAGAAATGGAAGTAAGGAATGCTGGTATTCAGGTGTGGTTTGGCTCAGAGCTCAGACTCTTTATTAGAAAATACAGAAGTTTATTTTCCCGGAATGCTAAGTGTTGTTCCTACACCTGACCCACTGACCCCCTTTTAGGGACCCAGGACACGCAACCTATTTGGAGACAGCAGCTGTTTTTGAAGTCGGGGCGTCTGGGGGAGTCAGGATGCACGCCACAGAGGTTGCTCCGAAGCCAGACGGTGCGCGCTCTCCGATGGAGCCTGGAGGGGCCCGGGGAAGGCAGAGGCAAAGAGGTTTCCCTTGCACAGCCTCCCTGGCCCCAGGCCCCAGCTGAAGTTCCTTTAGCCCAGAAAGCCATCAGATCTGGAGGCTGGCAGACTCTGCAGCAGGCTCTGTTATTATGTAAATGGACCAACTGGGCAGGCTTTTAAGAGCTTTGGCAAAGGGTGACCCTTTGTCTGCCCAAAGGTAGGCTCTGGCTTTGCTTGTGAGCCTCGGAGTCTGTACGGTGAACAGTAGGTGACCTAAAAGCCAGCCAGCCCGTCAACTTGCACACGGCCTTATTAGGCAGACCAGCAGGCCGAGAAGGCTGGCGCCTGGGGACAGGCCAGCGCAGCGGGTGGCAGTGGGCTGCGTCCTGTAAGGAGCCCAGACCCTGGAGACGCGGCCTAGTACTGCTCAATTACTTCTGGGGCGGTGATGTCAGAACAGGCGCGCTCCGTGGCAGACACACTTTATGGTGTGGCTGGAAAGGAGGAGGTGGCTTCCCGAAGGACAGAGGGGCATAGCTCGCTTTCCTGGCGCTCCACTTACCGCGAAGCTTGTGCTGTCGAGTCCTGTGTCAGGACTTACTCGATGAAGTATGGACTTAACCAGGGAACGTTTAACGCTTTCCTTTTAGTCCAGGATGTTTTGGCAAGTCAGGATCTTGATGGTGTTTTATTGTCTTTCTAGGGGAGCGGTCACGTACGGGGGAGCTGTCACCGGGCAGCAAGGTGGCACCGTGCAAAGGACAGTCCTGGGGGCGGGGACCTGAGTTCTGGGGCTGCCACAAACGGGCATAGGACCTTGGACCAGTCACTTCCATTGCTCCCTGTAAAATGCAGGTTTGACTGACAGGCTCTGAAATGACCTCTCCATGGAAATTTCTCTTCCAAAATGCCGTTCCTTACATCTTCCTTGTTTCTCTTCAGTAATAAGGTCTAATGAGCCTCGGTGGATGGTAGCCGCAGCCCAGCGTCCAAGGGAAATACCTAACTTGATGGAACTTTTTACGCCGAGTCCATCTTTTCTCTTTTGCATTTTTGTTTTCCCCAAAACTGGATGCGGTAGCTAGAAAGTAGGGAAGACGGCACTTTTCTATACTGAAACTTTTGTTCAGGTGTCTCACGTTCTTGAGTTTAAGCAGCTGGTGAACCAGAGCTGTGGGGGACGGGGAGGGGCGGGATTGGCCAGAGGAGAGTTCAAGTTCATGTCTCTGGTCTAAGCCGTTTCCTTCTCTCCCGTCTGCACCTGGTGCAGGCGCTGGACCACCCACCAAGAAGGAAGGGCACCTACAGCAGGTGTTCCAGCTGCCCCATCCCCTGCTCAGGTGACTCCCTCCAGAAGCTCACCAGACGCCTCTGTGAACAAGGGACTCTCCTCCCCCTGGGGTCAGATTGGGCTCCTGTGTGTGGACTTTCACCGCAGGGGCAGAGGGCATGTTTGACCTTGTTATCGTCCTTTCATCGACTTACCTCTGCTTCTTGTCCTTCAGGAAAAGGGTGAAATGACTTTCTCCTTCCTGTTAAAGAAATCCTTTTTTTTTTTCTTTTCCTGTTTAAAGTGTCCATTTCCATCTCTGTGGCCTGCTTAGCTGATTGGCTCCTCAAGGCATGGGCTGTGGCTTTGAGATACTTTTCTTAATACATAAACCTCTGACCTCTTCAAAAGGGGACGTGTTATCTTGGTGCTGAGCTCTGCCAGGGCGTTATAAGACCCTGGGACTTGATGCAAAGCTCATTGGCCAGGGAGAAAATGATTGCCCTTCACATTTTTTTTTCAACATATTTATTGGAGTATAATTGCTTTACAATGGTGTGTTAGTTTCTGCTGTACAACAAAGTGAATCAGCTATACATATACATATATCCGCATACCTCTTCCCTCTTGCGTCTCCCTCCCACCCTCCCTATCCCAGCCCTCTAGGTGGTCACAAAGCACCGAGCTGGTCTCCCTGTGCTATGCGGCTGCTTCCCACTAGCTATCTATTTTACGTTTGGTAGTGTATATATGTCCATGCCACTCTCTCACTTCGTCCCAGCTTACCCTTCCCCCTCCCCGTGTCCTCAAGTCCATTCTCTACGTCTGCGTCTTTATTCCTATCCTGCCCCTAGGTTCTTCAGAACCTTTTTTTTTTTTAGATTCCATATATATGTGTCAGCATACGGTATTTGTTTTTCTCTTTCTGACTTACTTCACTCTGTAGGACAGACTCTAGGTCCATCCACCTCACTACAAATAACTCAGTTTCGTTTCTTTTTATGGGCTAATATTCCATTGTATATCTTGCACTTCAAATTGTAAAGAGAAGAAGATGAACTGTGTGTAGGATGAGAGAGAGCAGAGAAGTCTCTCAAGTGGAGATGTTTTCTTTATGCCTCACAAAGGTGTCGGGAGAAGGGAAGAGGCTTCCCGTAAGAACGTGCAATGTGAGGCTCTGTATTAGAAGCCGCAGAAGTCTACTGCATCGTAAGTTCCGAGACAATTGCTTGAAGCTTTGACATCCTTGTTACGTTGAATGTGGAAGTTAGAATTCTAGCGGGTGGGCAACTGAGTTTTCCCATTTGATTTTAAAATATATGGATATAGCTTTAATGATAAATGGGGGTTTGATTTTGAGGCATAGTCACTGGTTTTGGAAAGTGAAAGTGTTGTCTTTTTCAAAGAGGAGGAAAGTGACTTAATCACTGACTCACATCGATTATATTGCTTTAACCAACTGTGTTTGATTATCCCTTAATCACCTCAAAAAGTGATTAGCTACGGTGGAGCCACAGTAAATACTTCACTCCAAATCTGTCTAAATGTAGAAAGTCATACGATGATTTATACTTGTCTAGGACTCTACAGTTACGTGCTTACTTACTTGCTCTGTCACAGCGGAAATGCTTCAGCTCGTATCACTGGGTGGTTTGAAGGCCAAGAGGAGGAAGACGGAGTCGTCGGTTCTCTGTTATGGGGACTGGGTCCCCGCAGGACCCCTGCACTGTTTTCCCTCAATTCCGCTTGTGCTCTCGGTTGGTCTAAAGCTCGTGGAACGTCCTCTCATTAGACCCAGGAAGAGTAGCGTACCTGGGAAGACAAATGCACGTACTTGATGGGAGTAATGGAGGAAGCAGGGAAACTTTCAAAGAGTCGGAGACACCAGGGGGAGAAGGACCGTGCTGCCACGTACAAGCACCCACCCTTGATGTAGTAGGTGATTTCCTCATCCAGACCGTGAACTGACTCACGGTACTGACGCCCTGGCGCCTGACCTCTAGTAGTTGCTCAGTGAATCCTGTGTGAGAAGAGACGGGTCCAGAGGTCTAAAGACCTTTGTCTCACCGGCTTCAAGTGGCCGGGACGTGAAGGCTGGCTGGTCACGTCTGACGCAGACCAAGCCCCAGGAGCGCTGGGGGCAGCTAGGTTGGGGAGGGGATCGCAGTCCTGAGGTTCTTAATCCCCAAATTGTGGTTTGTAGAAGCTTCTGCATTTCACTGTCTACAGTCCCAGTTCAGAGGCTGAAATGCTAAGAGGCACACAGGCCACATGTTAGGAGATGTTGGTCGGCCCCTCTCTGTTCCTGAGACAGGGTTTGTTCTCTCACCACCTGCAGACCGTGCAGTGTGACATTTCAGCTTGGTGTCCGGCTGTGAAGGGGGACCTGACATTTCTTTTTCTGCTTGGGCTTCAGTGACAGCTCCCATGTTTCTTCACAGCACATGTATTCCCCCATCCCAATCCAGGAGGCTCTCTATTGCCACCCCTACCTCTGAATGGCCTGGTGGGGCCCCCTCTCAGCTCCTGGATGGGGCCCCATTTAAGCTCGCACCTCCTTTAAGCATCGTTCTCATCCCATTTCTCGTGCTTTTGTCCCCTCCTCCTCCTGCCATGTCCAGCCCTCTCCTCGCCACTCGTAAGGCTCACCAGTCACCGTATAGAAGCCTTCCTTCTTCAAACTCATCCTCTGATTCTATGTCCTCACATCACAAATGGCATGGACCAGTGGTTTCCGAACTTTCGACCATCTCGGAATCGTCTGCGGCAGGGGGACCTTCATTTTATTTTTTTAAAATATAATTACAGCTCTGTTATATATTTTTTTCTTTTTAAAAATTTTCTGGCCACAGCATGCAGCATGTGGGATCATAGTTCCCCAACCAGGGATCAAACCCGCTCCCCCTGCATTGGAAGCACAGAGCCTTTTTTTTTTTAAAAAAAAAAAAAAAAGATTATTTATTTATTTATTTATTATTATTATTTTTTTGGCTGCATTGGGTCTTCGTTGCTGAGTGCAGGCTTTCTCTAGTTGTGGTGAGCGGGGGCTACCCTTTGTTGCGGTGCACGGGCTTCTCATTGCGGTGGCTTCTCTTGTTGCGGAGCACGGGCTCTAGGCACGCGGGCTTTAGTAGTTGTGGCACGTGGGCTTCAGTAGTTGTGGCACGTGAGCTTCAGTAGTCGTGGCACGTGGGCTTCAGTAGCTGTGGCTCGCGGGCTCTAGAGCGCAGGCTCAGTAGTTGTGGCGCACGGGCTTAGTTGCTCTGTGGCATGTGGAATCTTCCCGGACCAGGGCTTGAACATGTGTCCCCTGCATTGGCAGGCAGATTCTTAACACTACACCACCAGGGAAGTCCCGGAAGCACAGAGTCTTAACCACTGGACCTCCAGGGAATGGGGGAGGGCCTTCATTTTTAACAAGCACCCCACGTGGCTCTGAGGGCACCCATGTTTTGCATCATTTGCCTATTATCAGGTGTGAAACTGACTCAGAAGTGCAAATATATCTTTAGGCATTTCTGCGAGCAGAGGAGAATACGTCTTCGACGTCTTTCTCATGACCTTCCATTGCCACTCAATGTGTGAGCACAGGATCTGCCTTCTCGGTGACCCTTGCCAAGGGAAAAGCCACCATGAACAGTCAGGTGTCACTGACACCCCTCTTCCCCCCGGCCCCAATCAACCAGCAAACGCATTGGAACCTGTTTTCAGACTCTAGGCAAGGTCTTTGGGGTACCAGGTAACATAACCTTTGGGAAACATTAGGGGCACTGGGAATGGCAGATCGCTGCATTTTTCTTGGGTTTTCACACTGAGTGTTGTGGAGGTGGCCGTGGTGTTGCTTTTATTAAGAGGCCCTTCTGAGGACGAGGAAGCCCAGAAGTTCTTTTACTCAGAGCTGTTTCCCTCAGATCACTCTGGCATAACCCTGAACAGTTAGGATCTATCAGATATCAACAGGGATTTGACATGTTTACTTGTCTGCCATCTGGATTTTTAGACTCTTAGAAAATTCTCCCATCTGATGATTCAGTATCTCCTAGCTTTCTGTTCATGTGAAAACCATCCACTAGTGCGTATTGAGCGATCGGCATTCTCCGACTTTCCTGGGTCGTTGTAATCCTGTCCGCGTCCTTCCCCTGTGATGGGGTATCTCCTCAGTGAGATGGGGCTTGGGCCCCTGCTGCTCTAAAGAAAGGGTGTCTGCACCTTATGATGTTCTAGGAGATAGCTTCAGATTTTATACAGTAAACACCTAAGTGTCTGTTTATTCATCACATCACCACGTAAGGGCCCTTTGTGTGTTGGTGCCCTAACGGGTCAGAAACATCCTTGGTGTCTCCCCGACCCAGGTCAGCATCCGTCTTTGGTCCCCTGCCCTTCGGGGGAACTGTGCCCTGGACGTCCAGCACCTGCCTACATCTTGTGTCTGTCTGTGCTTTACCTACAGTGTACATTTTTAAAAATTGTGGTAAAATATATGTAACACAAAATTTAACGCTTTAACCCTTTTTTAAAATTTTTTTTATTTTATTTTTTTAAATTTTATTTTTGGCTGCGTTGGGTCTTCGTTGCTGCGCGCGGGCTTTCTCTAGTTGCGGCGAGCGGGGGCTACTTTTTTTCGTTGCGGTGCGTGGGCTTCTCATTGCGGTGGCTTCTCCTGTTGCAGAGCACGGGCTCTAGGTGCTCGGGCTTCATTAGTTGTGGCACGTGGGCTCAGTAGCTGTGGCTCACGGGCTCAGTAGTTGTGGCGCACGGGCTTAGTTGCTCCGCGGCATGTGGGATCTCCCCAGACCAGGGCTTGAACATGGTCCCCTGCATTGGCAGGCGGATTCTTAACCACTGCGCCACCAGGGGAGTCCCCCACTTTAACCATTTTGAAGGGCACCGTTCAGTGGCCTTAAGCACATTCACATTGTACAGCCATCGTCACCATCCACCTCCAGGGCTTGCTTTCTTCCCCAACTGAATTTGTTCCATTAAACGCGAACTCCCCAGCATCCTCTCCCCCTAGCTCCTGGTGACCACACTCTCCTTTCTGTGTCTATAAACTTGACTCTTCTGCTTCTCCCTCTTCTCTGTGGCATCATGCAAGGTTTGTCCTTTTGTGTCTGGCTTGTTTCATTGAACATGAGGTCTTCAAGGTTCATCTATGACACATGTTCATAGCATGTGTCAGAATGCCGTTTTTTAAGGCTGAATAGTGATGTGCCGCTGTCTGTATCTTAAACACGAAACTGCCCTTTGTCTGTTTTTCTCTCGCTCTGAGAAACAGTGGATTATCCTCTCTAAGCTCGTTGGATCGTTTTCCAGCAAGATTCACTAGCTATAGATTCAAAATCGGCCAGAAGTTCAGATGATTAAATTCTCACAACAAATGTTAACATTACTTGTTTGAACGTTTAGTGTAAAGCGTTAATAAGTCTTTTGAAGGATTGCAATAGGCCTTTTCTTTAAAAAAGAATTCTGGAATGTGGCAAGACCTGGCATGTTTCTTTCAACACATCTGATAAAGAGATATCTTTGAGCGGTAATATTTCTTATTGTTGAAAGTACTTTTGCCTTTTCATCTCTGCATACGTGGCCTGTATTAAATTACCTTACATAATCACACAACACCCAATTTTATTTGCAGACTTGCCCTAAATATTACCACTAACGAAAATTTACAGAGCATTTCACAGTGCACACTAAAATGAGGCATCTGGAATGCATGAATAACCAGTATGTGATAAAAGGGAAATGAAAGGGACCCAACGGTCTCCCCGCTGATGGAATTACCTCATGGCTGGCAATTCTGCCCCAGATTAAGAGTCTGTGCACATACATAAAATCCACTAAAGAAAATGAGAATACCGTTTACAGCTGCTGCTGGCGTGCAGAATGCTCCTTTCGGAGGCTGTAAACATATATCCTTCACTGTGGAATGTCAGCCCAGCCATCGACCTTAGTAGCTTACGGTAGATTTCGTTAAAATCGAGTGGCGCGTCTTAATTTTAGGAATGCACTGGTAACTCACAACAGTGTGTATTCGGACAGTTGTTAGTCATTGCACACCGGCCCGTGTTGCCTTAGATTTCAGGTCACTTTCCTGTGGTCTGGGGCTGCCCCAGTTGCAATTCAGGGAGCACAGTGAGAGACGCAGGGTGCCGTCACGCAGCCCCGTGCCGTGTGCCTGCAGGTCTTTTCAGTATGTAGATCCCTGCGTGGATTAAATAACGTGTTCCAGTGTTCAGGGTGCCTGCGCATCATTTTCTCACTGAGTCATGACCTCGCCTCTGTATTTCCCTCTTTGATTTTATTTTGGCTGTCTGCCCAGCGAATGGCTGATCTGCCTTTAGAGATGCGTTTTAAAGGGTCAATCTAGGCTTGCATATTTCTCCCAGATCACACCGTGTCTCAGTTTTCTCATCTGCAGGGGGCGATACTAGTAGGATCTCCTAGGGAGAACCACATGAGTTAGCGCCCTAGAGCAGGGGTGCCCAACCCCCGGGTCATGGACCGGTAGCGGTCCCTGGCCTGTTAGGAACCGGGCCGCACAGCAGGAGGTGAGTGGTGGGTGAGCGAGCGAAGCTTCATCTCTATCCACAGCCGCTCCCCGTCGCTCGCGTTACCGCCTCCTGTCAGCACTATGGTGAGTTGTATAATTACTTCGTTATATATTACAGTGTAATAATAATAGAAATAAAGTGCACAATAAATGTAATGCGCTTGAATCATCCCGAAACCATTCCCCCACCCCCCCTGACTCCGGCCAAGGAAAAATTGTCTTCCACGAAACCAAAAAGGTTGGGGACCGCTGCCCTAGAGCACTCAGCACTGCGCCCACCCCACCATGCTGTCAGCATGCTGGCCAGGTCTTCCCAGCTTCTGCCCATCATCCCACCGGGTATGGTAGAAAAATGGCTCGTTGCCAGTTGCGGTACGTGGCTCTTTCCCTCTTCACTGGCTTTGTTTCCATTTCGTCCACCATGGTGATGACTCCCAAAGAACAGCTGCCCCTTGTCCTGCGGGGATGCGTGGATGTCCTCAGCTAGAACCCGCCACAGGACCGCCGGCCCCGGCCTAGCCACAGCCATGACCACGCAGCACGCTCCCTCAGGGTTTAACACCTTGGTCCTTTGTCATCCAACACCTTATCTCTGGACCTTGGCAATGGAGGAGGTGACCCTTCTTACCTGGCCCCCTAGTGACATTGTCCACGGCTGTACAACAAGAATCATCTCCCTGGGTTCTCCCATTACGAGACATCCCTGGAGAATCTTTGACCTTTTCTTCCCGTCTCTCCCCCAGCACCCATATTCTTGCTTCCCGCAATAGCCCCACATTTCAGGAAAGACAAGACGACTTCAGAAGGAGTCTCAAGGAGGGCCCCCCGGGGTCAAGTTTGAGAAAGCCTGTGTTGCGTGTCGTTGAGGGCGTTGGCCAGTCTCTGGCTCAGCTTCATTTATAGCCAAGAAATGCTTACAGGAGGCTTAGAAGGAATGGGCGGTTTGACCTCGTGCCATCGGCCCATGGGCACGCTTCCCATCATGATTTTGCCCTGGATTTTTAGGCCAGCTCTAAGCCTTGGGATCTCAGAAGGACCTATTACCTTCATCTTTATTTGTGCTTAATTGTTTTGGTAATTATAGAAGCCATTCATGCCTATTGTGGAAACTTTGGAAATAGAGAGGGGAAAACATGGAGAGAGTTATCTCTGAGTTGGGAGATAATTAATGCTTTGGGATGTTTATTGTCTTTCTGATAATGTCTGTGTGTGTGTGTATCTCACATTTCATGAAAAGGGTTCGGATCACCAGTGGAGTTTCAGATCTGCTTTTCTTGTGTAATTTGTTTACCCATTCTCCACGGCCCCGTGTGGGCTGGTTCCAGCGTTACACGTGTATAAACGCAACGGCGGTAACTATCCTTCTCCTCCTTCCTTGGGTACATTTCCAGAAGTAGAATTCCTGACTCACTGTTTTATACACTCTTCAAAGTTGCTAATAACATCTGTACCTTGTCCTTCTGCCATAAGGTGAGGGCCTTGGGAAGGGGAGAAGAAATCAGAGACTCACCAGCCGCCTGCTTGGTTCGTGACACCCACCCACAGCAGGCACATTGGCTTCCGTCTTTGCTTTGGGTCTCAGATATGCCCTAGTTACTCATGTCTGGAGTCAACAGCCCTGGTCTCGATGAACATCTGTAGCACCAAAACCAGACCAGGAAATCATGTGAGATTTGTAAAAAGCAGGCAGCAGCTGGCTTGCCTCCTCTTCTTGGGGTCAGACTCATCTTTTTGCCTATTAAGGCAACCCGGGCTCTTGGGCTGGGGGACACCATGACGTCAGTCCAGGACGAGTTTATAGCAGTGGCCCCCGTTCTTTTGTGCCCAGGCTAATGTGGGACTCGTCCTGGGGAGAGTGAGAGGGTGTGGACTTCCAGCCTGGCATTGCCACACCACGAGCTGTGTGATCCTGAGAGAGTACTCTAACATTGTGCAAAACGAAAGGCAGGTGTGGAAATGTCAACTGGTGCAGCCACTGCGGAGAACAGCATGGAGCGTCCTCAGAAAACTAAAAATAGAGCTACCCTGCGATCCTGCAATCCCACTCCTGGGCATATATCTGGACAAAACTGTAACTTAAAAAGATACATGCATCGCCGTGTTCTTAGTAGCTCTATTTACAATAGCCAAGACACGGAAACAACCTAAACGTCCGTCAACAGAGGAATGGAGAAAGTGAGGCCCTCACTGCCTCTAAGATTAACGACACAGGCAGATACAGGGAGTCATGTCTTACTTAAAGGAGCAGAGACTCCCAAGCAAAACAATGGAGCAGACGTAGTTTCTTCAGCCAGTGGTGCTGGGACAACTGGACATTCACGTGTAAAAAAAAAAAAAGAATCTAGACACAGACCTTACACCCGGCACGGAAAATAACTCAAAATGGATCGTAAACGTAAATGTAAAACACAAAACTATAAAACTGCCAGAAGATTACCTAGGAGAAAACCTCAGTGACCTTGGGTATGGTGATGCCTTGTTAGATGCAACACCAAAGACACGATCCATGAAAAACATAATTGATATGCTGAACATCATTAAAATTAAAAACTTCGGTTCTGGGAAAGACAATATCAAGAGAATTAGAAAAACCACAGCCTGGGAGAAAATATTTGCAAAAGATGCATCTGATAAAGAACTGTTATCCAAAATATACAAAAGACTCTTAAAACTCAACAATGAGAAAACAAACAACTGAATAAAATTTGGGCCAAAGACCTGAACAGACACCTCACCAAGGAATAGATACAGATGGCAAATAAGCCCTTGACAAGATGCTCCACATCCCAGGTCATCAGGGAGATGGAAATGGAAGCAACAGTGAGACGCCACGACACACCTGTCAGAGCGGCCAGAACCAGAGCACTGACAGCACGCGATGCTGGCGAGAGGCTGGGGAGCAACAGGAACGCTCATCGCTGCTGGGGGGGGCGCAGTGGTGCAGCCACTCTGGAAGACAGCTCGGGAGCTCCTTACAAAACTACACACACTCTTACCGTAAAATCCAACAATTACACTCCTTGGTATTTACCCAAAGGAGCTGAAAATGTATAGCCTACGCGGAAACCTACAGTGGGTGTTTAGAGTAGCTTTATTCATAATTGCCAAAACTTGGAAGCAACCAAGATGTCTTTCAGTAGGCAAATGGAGAAATAAACTGTGCTACATCCAGTTATAATCCAGAATATTATTCAGCACGAAAAAGAAATGAGCTGGGCTTCCCTGGTGGCGCAGTGGTTGAGAGTCCGCCTGCCGATGCAGGGGACACGGGTTCATGCCCCGGTCCGGGAAGATCCCACATGCTGCGGAGCGGCTATGCCCATGAGCCATAGCCTCTGAGCCTGTGCGTCCGGAGCCTGTGCTCCGCAACGGAAGAGTTCGCAACAGTGAGAGGCCCGTGTACTGCAGGAAAAAAAAAAAAAAAGAAATGAGCTGTTAAGCCATGAAAAGACGCGGAGCACCCTTAAGTGCATACTACGTACGAAGTGAAAGAAGCCGATCTGAAAAGGCTACGTACTGTATTATTCCAACTCTGTGACATTCTGGAAAAGGCAGAACTATGGAGACATAAAAACATCAGTGGTCTCCAAGGGAGGGAGATGAATAAGCAGAGTGCAGAGGATTTTGAGGGCAGAGAAAATGATGGGTACGTGTCATTGTATGTTTGTCCAAGCTCATAGAATGTACAACACCAAGAGTGAACCTTGCGGTTAAACTATGCTGATTATGATGTATCAGTGTTACCAAGGTTCACCCTTGGTAACATATAGCATCTGGTGGGAGATGTCGAAGATGGGGAGGGCTGTGCACGTGTGGGGTGGGGAGTATGTGAGAACTTCGCTTTTGTAGTAAACCCAAACCTGCTCTAAAAAATGTCCTTAAAGCAGGTTTGGGTTTACTACAAAACTGAAGTTCTCACATCCTGGTGGAGCAGTGGTTAAGAATCCACCTGCCAATGCAGGAGACACGGGTTCGAGCCCTGGTCTGGGAAGATCCCACATGCTGGGAAGCAGTTAAGCCCGTGTGCCACGACTACTGAGCCTGAGCTCTAGAGCCCACGAACCACAACTACTGAGCCCGCGAGCCACAACTACTGAAGCCTGCATGCCACAACTACTGAGCCTGAGCTCTAGAGCCTACGAGCCACGACTACTGGGCCCATGAGCCACAACTACTGAGCCCACGAGCCACAACTACTGAAGCCCGTGCACCACAACTACTGAGCCTGCGAGCCACAGCTGCTGAAGCCTGCGCACCTAGAGCCCGTGCTCTGCAACAAGAGAAGCCACCGCAATGAGAAGCCCACGCACCGCAACGAAGACCCAATGCAGCCAAAAATAAATAATAAATAAATTTAAAAATGTTTTTTTAAAAAGTAAAATAAATAGGGTCAGTAGAATAAGTAATTCTTAAGAGCTTCTGTCTCAAATTAAAATTTTTGAACCTCTAGTAATATCTGTCCGTCCTTTTCCCACAATTTCACTCATATGTTGTTCATAATCTTAAGTCTTAACTATGGGATTTTGGCTCCCTGTTCGGTAAAGTATTTCATTGAACTTAGCCAAGGCCAGGCTCGGAGCGGCCTGGGAATAGTTAGGAGTCTTCCCTTCTTCCCAGCACATTGAGAGGCTTTGTATGGTTTTGTTTTTATTTGTTTGTTTCTTTTTAAGGCAGGGAGGAGTTGTCCTGACTCTCCCCATGGTAGTTAGGTTACGGCATTGTCTCCTAAGCGGAAGCTGTGATTTGCCCATGGCTTTGAAGTAGTAACCTCATAAATGTCCCATCCCTGGAATCCAGTCTATTTCAGCATCCACAGGCCTAATTTCTGCTTGTAATCTGATTACGGGGTTTGAGCTCTTCTAGCCTGCAGTCTCTTGCTTTGCGTTTACTATACTGTCAAGGACACCAGTGCCTGATTGCTGTAGCCCTGCGCTGGGAAAAGCTCAACCTAGTTTTGCTCAGACAGGCCTCAGGCCGTGGCTGGTTGAGAATTAGCTGTGGAGCAGGCTCTGTCCCTGAACTTTCTGTGTGCAACCATGTTCAGAAGCCCAGGGATTTCTAGCTACTTGGGAGCTTTCAAGTTCTCTGAGAAACAAGGTAAGGCGAGAGAAATGCAAAATGCACTGAAGTGTCTATTTCATAACGTCGGGAGCGTCTTGCATCCTCCATCTCATCTTGGATGCCCCTGTTACACGGTTCTGTAGTTTTCTCAAAGGATACCTTAAATGTCTCATTGACTTTATAAGTTAGCTTATCTTGCGATTGCTGAGAAACATGACTTCTTTTTTTCTGTTGTAAGTTAAAGATATTGCTAAGCCACTAAAGCCTTTATGGAGGAAACACTGCAGATTAAATTGGAATGCCCACACTTTGGATTAAGTTCTGGATGTGCTGTACTTTCGCTAAAATATTTTTCTAAACCAAATGTTATATCTACTAAATTATTTCCAGTAGGCAGTGGTGGTTGTCTTTTTACGAAATCTTCATGGGAGACTGTTTGGAACAAAATGTTGTCTTTTTAGTGGCTTCCTTTTGAGCCCAGAGGAAAAGATGTGCTTTCAATGTAACTACTGAAGTGACATCTCAGATTCAGTTCACTGACTGAACCAAAAGGAGACGCTTAGGTTATCTTGAAGGACACATTGGAAATTCAGCCATTGCCTATAAAAGCATTTTCGAGCCCAAATGCACGATTAGGAAGTGATTTGAACAGTTGGGGCATCAGATGCAGGAATTTTCTTCTACAGTATTTGATAGCTTTTTTTTTTTTTTACATCTTTATTGGAGTATAATTGCTTCGCAATGCTGTGCTAGTTTCTGTTGTACAGCAAAGTGAATCAGTTATACACATACATATGTCCCCATATCCCCTTCCCCTTGAACCTCCCTCCCACCCTCCCTATCCCACCCCTCTAGGTCGACACAAAGCACCACGCTGATCTCCCTGTGCTTTGATAGCTTTTCGAACTGAGTTCTCTTTTTCTAAATGTGACACAAAGATATTTGTGTAATTAGCAGAAAAGCCTAGATGTTTAACTGGCAATATACATTTCATTTTATTGTATTTCTCTAGTTGGTCGGAATTTCCAAATTCCGGGATTCAGGGTGTATTTTAATGACTAACGACATGTCGGCATCTGGTATATCTTGTACCTCCTTTTCCTCAAGCTTCTGCCCCCAAATATTAAACAGTAAAAGGAGTTTCCACGGGGGAAAGAATTTCCGTAAGTGGTCTAATTGTGGTTTTCTGGGTGGACAAACGGTTGCTCTATGCCAAAACTTGTAAAACAGATTACTTACCCAAGGCTGGCTGTGCATTTGTCTGTGCCTGGTTTTCATTAACCAACTCACTCAGTGTGTGTTTCTGCCGGATGGGATTGTTACCAGCTGTCTTTACATAATATATGTCTTGTCTTCAAAAATAAATAAGTGGCGAATTCGATGTATTGTTATTATTTAGATCTTAATGAAGGCAATAAAAACACACCTGAAGTATTCCCGCCCCCCGTTCATCAACCCCTCACGTGCCTGCCCCCCACCATGCATTCTTTAAAAGCATCTCAAATATATCAGGCAGTGATGACTTTCAACCTTCCTGGTCACCTGGACCAAAATTGTTCAATTTTTTTCGCTCCTTTTTTTTTTTTTTTCCTGAGGATAATATCCATGTTTTTCAGTATTTAATTGCTTTGAGTTACTCTTGTAGCCATAGAGAATTTAAATGATAGCATTGAACTATGTCAGAATTTTTTTTTTTTTAACCCATGGAGTATCTTGGCTACTATTAACCAAAACCAAAAAAACTTGCCTAAGTAAAATGTATGTGGTGGAATTTGATTCATAAAGGTGTCCTTTTTGTATTCACATTTCTGGTTCATGGTTTCCTTTTTCTTAAATGCTCTCAAAGGGAGGCTGAAGAATTTTTTTTCCCATTGGAGTGTTTTCTTTTGGTCTTAACTGACTGTGTGGGTATTTCAATCTTATATTATTTCTTTCCCCTTAGATTTGAACAAGAAAAACTTAAGCCTTGCTGGATTCCCGCGTCAAAGAATAGTTCCAAGGTAAAGTAGTCTTTGCTCAAGGAATCTTAAGTTTTGAAGATTTGTAAGAGCTTTTGAAATTATTCTCCTACGTTCCTAATTCATGAGTTTTAAATGTTTGAAAAAAAAAGTGTTTTTTCCCCAGAGTTTGACTCGTTAAAACACGCGAAGCGAGCTGACTTAGTACACGCAGCTAGCAAAGATTCTTTGTGTGTTTAATGCTTTTTATGGGAACTATTTGCAAAACCGGCTATTGGTATCTCTATAATTACAAACTTGTCAAGGGCTATTATCTTTTCTGTCTCACACCTGCCTCTAAGCATGGGATGTCCTTGTCGCAGTCTGTCCCTCGAGTAAGGGAGCTCTTCATTTTTTAAGAAAGGATCTAGCCTGTTCCTCCTCTCTCTCTCCCTTCCTTCTGCCCTTTCTTCTCCCCTTACTTCCCTCCCTCCACCCATCCACCCACTCCCCTGTCCAGATGAGTTCTTGCTGCCTGGTCTCTTAACCTTTCTGCACTTCAGTTCCATTGGCTGCAGGATGTTATGGGTGCTAATTTCATTTACCTGATGTGCTAATTTGATTTACCTGATGCAGTACATCATAACTGATATGAGATAATACAAAACTTAAAGTTGGTACCAAACAAGGCAGCTGTATCTCAGATGCCTCCTAGTACATCGCTGTCCCTAATAGGTTTTGAGATTTTCAGGTAGAGGCACAAAATAATTATCTCTTACACAGCCAGGTGTAGCTTTCAACATACACTTTATTATGCTAGAAGGACCCAACCCAGATCTACCCCTCATTCCACATGGATGCGCTTGTTACGAAAGACATCGTTTCTTTACTTAAAAAGTCTGTATTTCAGTAGCATCGGGATAAACAGTTGTGTTACCACTGTCCTTGTCAGGCTGGGCCTGGCTCTGCATTTGAAAATGTTAGCATTGGCCTTGTGAACGCACCGGACGGGGTAAAGCTTTGATGAATTGCGTGCGCATCTTAGCGTCAGGTGGGGAGGCAGAGTTATCAGTAAGGTTGTCTTACTTGACTCATGAAATCTCACTCTTGTGGGGCTTGACACAATCGCCCGTATTTCTCATCTTCTCCATCTTTTTAATAGAAGCTAAGGCTTATGTCTTAGTTCGTCCAGGCTACCGTTGACTGGGTGGCTGATAAACAGTAGAAATTTATTTCTCACATCCAGAGGCTGGAAGTCGAAGATCAGGGTGCACCGTGGTGGGGTGAGGGTCCGCTTCCGGGTTGCCCACTGCTGATTTCTTGTATCTGCTCTTAGTGGAATGGGCCAGGGAGCTCTCTGGGTTTCTTTTTATAATGGCGCTAATCTCTTTCATGAGGGCTCCACCGTCATGACCTAATCACCTTCCAAAGGCCCCACCTCCTAATATTATCACCTTTGGGTGTCAGGATTTCAACCTACGGATTTGGGGGAACATAAACATTCAGACCACAGCAGCTTCATTCCCGATACGTCTCTAGCAGGTTGGTTTGGCTGTAATAGACCTAATAAGTGACTAAGAGAATGGAACAATAGGAAGGGAGTTGGGAAGGAGAAGTATGAACTATGAATGCAGGTCAGTCACTCCAGTGGAGAGGGACTCAGAGGACACTGCCGTTCTAAAACGGTGTTATTTCATGTGTACCTATTAAAACAGTGGCCCCCTTGCTATGCTCCTAAGTGTAAACTGGGCTGGAAATACAAGAACCTGCCTCCTTCAAAGAAATCTAGTCACCCAGACACCAGAGGTGAGAATATGAGGTAATGGATTTCATCTATCTTGTAACTTAAACTGCAATAGAAGAGTGAGCAGATGTCGGGGAGCCCTTCACTGTGTGGATACTGAACAGTTACTGGAATACCGTATCCCTCGTTGTGTAAAAGATAGGAGGTAATGACAGTAGAATATCCTGCTCTCACTTTAATAAAATTTCCCCTTGTTGCTATTGCTGGGCATTTAAGTAGGTTAATGGGACACATTAAAAAAAAATTATCGTGGAAGCAAAGGGCAAGCTCTTTTTAGATTACTGAAGCAGATGGAAAGAGCTAGAAGCATGAAAATAATTAGTCATGAGGAGTTAGCTCCATTTCAGAGGAGATGAAGGTAAATAAGACATATTAAAGGTGTTTCTTCACACTAGAAGCTTTTTAAATTATAATTCCAAAAAATGAAGACTGTAGCATGTCTTCATTACATATGGAGAGAGAGTTTCATGCTGAAATAGAGGATCCCACCTGGAGCTGTGGAAACCCACCAAGACCCACAGAGGTTGTCCAGGCAGAGACCCCTGATCCCCGAGTGGGTGACGACGAGGAAGATTGCAAGCCAGCATCCGAAGCTTAGGTTTGGAGTCACCAGTTGTGTGAGCTGAGGATGGGCCCCACCAGTGAGGCTGCTCTGGGCGCCTCTGATTCAGAAAAGCAAGAGGACGTGCTGTCAGGGCTTTGGGGTAGGGGCGGCCTTTGTAAGTGTCTCACCGGCCGTGGTGATCAGAAGGGGTGACTCATTCACGAAGAGTCCATACTTCTTTACCAGCGTGTCTTGCAAGCATTTTCACTGCTGCCTCATACCCTCGGGCGTCGAAAGTCCAGGGCAGAGACGTGACCTTTTTCAAAACCTGGTTCCACGTCGATTTTGGGGATCTTGTGTCAGTCACAGCTCTGTGACAATCTCAAGTCAGGGTCATCGGAATGACCCATCCTCCTTATTCGTTCGACCTGCTCATCTGCTTCCTCAGAAGTTAGCAGCCGTTTGGTGAACATAGAGAGAGGCAGTAGAAGCAAGAACAAAATGTGACGATGACACGTGGATTCCAATAAGCAAAGTTTAGCTCGAAGATGGAGACTTGAAACATGGAATACTTCACAGGCAGGCAAACATACACATATCTTCATACGTGCATGCCAGGTGGGCAGAGGTAATAAGGAGAGATGTTTTCCCAATTATATGTTATTCTAAAGAAGAAAGGATGAGAGGAAGAAAGGAAGGAAGGGAGGGAGAAAGCAAGCTTATAACTGATGTGATTGAATGCATGCCCTTCTAATTAGTCTCAGTATTTCTAACGCTCTTTGCCCCATCACATCAACAGTGTATAAGATGTATACGTAAAACACTTCAGAGCGAGTCACACTAGACATCTGAAATATTTTACTGGAGCCATTCCTTCCTTCATTCCCTATACGTTTATTGATTTTTAAAAAATATTCTTAAACATCAGTAATTTAAAGTAAGACACTTGTAATATGCTCTGTAAATAGGAAAACAGGATAACATGAGAGAAAATAACAGAGGTGCGTAATATAGATTCGGCTCTCGTGGGACAGACACTGGGTCAGAGGGTTCTTTCTTAAAGAAACGACCGGCTCTGGTGGGACAGACACTTGGGTCAGAGGGTTCTTTCTTAAGGAAACCACCTTAAACTGAGGCCCAGACCAGAAGCAGGACTCAGCCAGGATGGAAGGAAGCAGGAGAGGTGAGAATTCAGGCGGAAACAGCATGTACAGTGAACCACGCGAGGAGGCCGGAGAGACTTTCCTAATGTGCTCTGGTTTTCCATTGGTTTCTGACCACCTGTAATCCTTCCCATCGGCACAAACACATGTGTAGTTTGTTTCAAGAAAGTAAGTGCGTGTGAAGCCAGGGGTGTAGGGTGATGGCCTGTGAACCCCACTCTGTAGAAGTTCAGCAGAATGTTTTAAGTAGGGGGTCGTTTCTTAGTCTTTATTAGCGGCTTCATTGAGCTTTTTGATGAGCAGATGAAAGGGGAAAACTAGAAACACACATGTTTATTTTTGAAAAGATGAGATAATACATTTGTACCCCGAGGTCAGTGGCCACAGGAGCTGGCTGTTTCAGGGGCTGCATCATTTCATTGTAATACAGGATTTTTTCCCTGAGATTTTCATTTCCCAAAGACAGTACAGAACTTCATCTGGATATTCCAAGCATTTAAACAGTCAGTTAAAATAGCGTGCCATTCCTCAAGTAGGGTGCCTTTCTGCAGTTGTTTAAATGTTTAGGTTTAGACCACATCATACCTCTGAAAAAAACACTGAGAACTGTCACTGCATTGCGATTCACTCTTGAGAAGTCAGGGCTAATCCCAAGTCTCTGACCTCAGCAAGCGTCTTAGGATCTTCAAGCCAACTGGACTGTGGTTTACAAAGACTACTCATTCGCAAGACTCTTGATGTGAACCTGGCACTCATCACCCATTCCCATTCCACATTTATAAGCAATAACGAAGGTTTGACATGAGCTTGGCTCTAGGAAGATGGGATGGCCATATTTTGGAATGTGCAGGCGATCCTTGAAATTTAATTTAATTTGCATACGGGATGTAGGTAATCCACGCGTTCCCTCACATGGCACGGACAGCACTTCCTCAGTCTCCCCTCGGGCCTCTGTGGATACGCACCCCTGCCAGGCACAAGCACAGACAGGGGACCATCAACAGGGAAGGTCGGCTTCGCGCTGGGTGTGTTTGCAGACCTGTTGCCGCCTCTCCAGAGGTGATCGTGTCGCTGGGGAAGATGAGTTTCCTGTTTCCCTAGGTTCGTTTTCTTCCTGCGAGGCAGCAGCTCTGTCTCGCCGAGCTCCAGGCACGTCCCCACGGAGACCTTGAACTTGTGGGTACTGAGTCTTGGGGCGACGGCACACAGCGTAGGAGCCTGAGCGAGATGTGCGCCTCATGTACTGTTCTTGCCGCATGGGCAAAGCCTCGAACGGGTTCGTGATCCGGAAGCCGAGGCTGACAGTAGTTCCGGGGGTGTTGGGACTGGCTCGCACCCCTCTTCCCCAGCGAGTGTGCCCGCGTGCATAGGTCACTGAGCCACGGGAGAGCTGGAAGAGTGGCAGTGCCGGGGGAGGGGAGCGTTTACGCCGCCAGCCAATGCTGCCCAACAGGTGCTTTGCGGGGCTGCGGGCAGGGTGGGCGGAGGAGGGAGTCGGCTGTTAAGCCTGCACCGGCACAGCGCTCAGGAGGTCACACCCCAGAGGGTCTTGTGAAGCTAGCTCCTACCCAGGATGGCTTCCTGCAGAAGGCAAGTGCGAGGCAAGTGCGAGGCAAGCGCTCAGTTCCTTTCTTCGTCTCCCCTTTTCGATTCTTGTTTTTCCCAGACAAGTTTTCATGAACCTTTCAGACCTCTTCACCATGCTTTGATTTCTTGTTTGTTTGAAGGCATTTGTTACTTTGATTTCAACCCAGAGGAAAGCATGTAGATCACCTAGACAAGTTGCTGATTTTCTGAGGAAAGCTGTAGCACAGAGAGGTTGAATGAGTAATCCAAGCTTGCACAGCTCTTGGTGACCCTTGAAGAGGTTGTTGGTCTGAACCAAGGCATCGGACTCCCAGCGCAGCGATGTTTTCACTCCCCTAGGCCATGCCCCCGCCTATGCTGATGTAATTATTTAGCTGCACCCAAAAATCATATTAACAAAATCATAAATAATTGAAAAAAGGTACCAGTTAACGCCCCCAAATAGAACTTTTCACTTGTGATCTACACACACATGTTTAACTATGTATAACAGTAGCATAATTTTTACGTTCTGCACTGTTTTGGCTCATATCAGATACCAGGGTTTAAAATGACTTTAAACATTTTCTTAATGGAATTATTTTTAGCTTTCAGGAAGAGTTCTTGCTTGAAGACAAAGAACCGCTTGCTAACCACAAAAGAGGAATCGATGCTCAGCTTTTAGCTGCCCTCCCGAAAGGTGAGGCTTCTAGACAGTTGACAAGTGCACAGTGCGTATAAGTGTTGTGTGACCTGACTTTCTTGAAGGAGGCCCCTACGCTAACCTCCGGCTCTGCTCTCCTCTGTGTACCTTTCTGTCTCTTCCAGGAATCAACCTCAGAGTACCTCTCTTGTTGCATGGTTTGACCTCACCGTTCCACAAGTTCCCTCCTTTCACTTTAGGCGTCCTCAGGTTTTCACTGGAGGCTGGTGCAGAGGATGAGAGAGGGGTTCAAGAATCATCCTCACCTCATCTCTCTCCTACCTTTCACCTTCTCCACGGGTGGTGGGTTCCGCTCATTTGCCCATTTCTTCTCCACCCCTTCCCACTGCTTCCAGCCCCTGATGCTTTCCAGCGCTGGGAAAGGCATTTACACTTGATATCTTTCAGCTCCCAACTGGGGTACACACTGGGCAAGCAGTGCAGACTGCGTCGGAAGCATCTCTCTTCTCACCCAAGTAGGTTCTCACACATTTGGCGAATTCGTATTTTCACTGGACTAGACGCACATGCAGTCACATATTTGCATCAGCCACCAGCCCACTGTGCCTAGTTCTGCCCGTGGAATGATGTGAACATTACCTGAACTTTGTTTCTACCAAATGTAACACTAACGCAGGGGAGTACCAGCTCACAAGCTGTCTTCATCCCAGATGAGCTGTGTAACCCTTACTTCAGAGGAAACAGCTTTTCCAGCAATCCCACTCCTGGGCATATGCCCAGAAAAGAGGAAAACTCTAATTCAAAAAGATACCGGCACCCCTATGTTCATAGCAGCTCTATTTACAATAGCCAAGACATGGAAGTGACCTAAATGTCCATTGACAGAGGAATGGATAAAGAAGATGCAGTACATATATACAATGGAATATTACTCGGCCATAAAAAATAATGAAATAATGCTATTTGCAGTAACATGCCTGGACCTAGAGATTATCATACGAAGTGAAGTCAGACAGAGGAAGACAAATATCAGATATCACTTATATGTGGAATCTAAACACTGATACAAATGAACTTATTTACAAAATAGACTCACAGACATAGAAAACAAACTTACGGTTACCAAAGGGGAAAGCAGGGGTGGGGGGTGGGGATAAATTAGGAGTTTGGAGTTAACAGATACACACTACTATATATAAAATAGATAAACAACAAGGACCTACAGCACAGGGAACTATATTCAGTATCTTGTAGTAACCTATGATAGAAAAGCATCTGAAAAGTTATATATATATATGACTGAATCACTTTGCTGTACACCTGAAACATTGTAAATCAACTATACAACTATACTTCAATAAAAAATAAATTAAAAAAAGAAGAAACAGCTTTGGTGAAAGATCAGAATTTTTTTCTATTCTGAAAAAAACAAAACCAAAAAAAAAAAAAAAGCAGCAACAAAACACATGAGATCAAGCCCAGAAGAAATTAGACCAGGAAAAAAATAGTCTTTTAATAGAAACGAAATCCAGTTTATACAGGCCCACTGGCAAATTCGCATGTATCATGAGGAACTGAGTGGGTCGTACGCCCGGACACAGGGTGACAAAGATGGATACTTGAAGGACCCCAGGGATCTGGCCCGGTGGAAACAAACAGGGAAATTTTTCAGTTTTCAAGTACTTAACAACACTGTCAACTGAAATGGAGGCTTATTCTATGTTGCTCCGGAGGCCAAAGTAAGAAGAACGTCTAGAATTACAAGGAGGCGGGTGAAATTTTGTGGGAGAAGGAAAATTCTGATAGTCCGTAGTACGTCGAAGTGAAATGCACTGCATTGTGATCTCATTCGTTCTGCATTAACTGTTCAAGTCAGGTCATAAGCCACGTAGTCAAGGGTAGGACAGATGCCGTGAAGGGTTCCCACCCGGAACCCCAAGTATGAAATGGAAAGGCCCTTCTGATTTTTTAAGACTGTTTGTGAAAGACAAACTCAATTTAATCTGAGCCAAATGTAAAAGTCTATGAAGACGATCAAAGCAAAGAATAAGAATGAACAACTTGATTTTAGCAATAGCTTAGACTTGACTGATCAGGGAAAGTTATATAAAGCTGAAGTTTTCCCTCTTCCTCTCTCCCCTGCCCCCAGTTCCTTGATGAATAATAGACAATATTAAGATCATAAAAATTAAGAACAGTATGAGAGCCTAGATTCCTTAAGGTTCAACGACTTGGAACTCTACATATAACAAAATTTTAAAATGCATAAGCTTATTAACCAGTTTAATTAAACATGTTACCATAATTGGTAATAAAAATCATGATTTTCACCAATCAAAGATCATTAACTTTATGTACTCACCAGATTTATGTTTCTAAATTAACAAGGCCTTTAAAACATGCTTTTAAAGTGTCAGAGTCGCTGTTCCCCTAAATTTCATCTAAATTCCCACAGTCTTATTTTACAGTCTTTACTGTTTATCAGTTTGGGCAGGCGTGGTTGCAAAGACCCAGGTATAACCAGTGAACTTTCCACTTCCACGTTTGTTATTCTCTCGGTTCTTAGCAATAGCAGGTGAAAAGTAGGAATTGATTATGACTTTTAATGGCATGGAGTTTCATGTATGTTTATAAGTTTACAGACGTCTCTTCCTGTTCATTTAGTGAGGGATTTTTGCTTCCGTGAAATCGAGCTCTAAAATGATCATTGATTTTTCTGTAAGGAACTTCCTTTAACTGTGTATCACAAACAGGTAGTCAAGGGATTAAGACCCTTTACCTGTGTAAAACTTATCATATTAAAATAGATTTTCCATTAAGGAATTATGAAATGGACCAAATATATGACTCTCCTTTTTTTTAAGTGTCATTGAGACATAATTCCTATACCATACAATTCATCCATTTAAAGTGGACAGTTCAGTGGCTCTTGGTAGATTCACATAATCGTGCATTGATCGGCAGAGGCAATTTTAGAACATTTTTATTTTCCCCCAAAAACCCCTTCTCTTAGCCATCAGGTCTCCCCCTCATTCCTCTAGGTGTGTGATGACTTATTTTAGAAGTTGCTGGTCTTTATATTAGTGGCTGCCATCCACGTGTAAAACTTAAAGGGGATTTACTCCTGGGGAAGAAAGAGAAGCCTTCAGAATGTTCTGGATCTGGCCTATGGTATCAAATGCAGGCAGGGAGAGAGCTGTTCTTGGCAGTCCCCCCGCCACTTATATTTCTTTGGAAGATTCTGCTGTACTCAGGCTTGGGAGACTGAACTCAACAATAACTTTACCAGAAAGCCTGTTCTCAGAACTAACTGAAGAAACCACGTTTCCTAAAAAAAGCCCCTAACAGAACCAATTATCCTGCGTATTGGTATTATATATTATTACAAAGTATATGAGGCAGTTAAATATTTTTTATAAAGTATTATAGCCCTGATGTCAAAGTCCCTTAAATTGCCTTACTTGGAAAATGACCAACACAAGGCCCAGCAGAAATAACTGAAGAACTAGACTCACAGAATCTATATTGTTAGACAAGGGCAGCAACTGAAATCACAGGTATAAAGGGTACAAGTCTCAATGCACTTGAAAGCAAAGTAGAAAATTTGTTACAACAGAAGTTCGATCAGCTGTGCTAGCTTCTGTCTGGATTTATGTTGATGAATATCACTGTTTTCTGAACCATGTTTTAGTTATATACATATGACACAGCACACCATCAATTGAATTGTGGCTTTTGCATCTAATTTTTTCAAAATTCTTATTCCTTGTTTTGAGGAAATAGACACTGAAAAATTTAGAGGTAAAAAGGGCATCAGGCTGCAACCTACTCTTAAATGATTCAGAAAGATTAATATGTAAATATGTGCATTTGTATGCATGTGTATGTACACAAATATGCATATGGAGAGAGAGAAAGAGGGTAAAAAAATCAAATGTAGTGACCAATGTTAACGTATGAAATATGTCTTTTAATTTTTCTGAGTCTGAAATTATATAAAAATTTTAAAGGAAGGAAACCTTTTGGGAGATTATAAATAATAATAAACTCTATTCAGGACTGGCAGAAGATAACAATGATAGAAGAGTCCGTGGTCTCTACACCTGGTACATGGAGTGATGCCATGTTTCCACAGTCGGGGCAATTCCCATGATTTTTTAGTAGTAGCTTCTTTTCCAGTGTTTTATGATAAACCCAACCAATACGCGGGAGGCGGGGTGCCTAATAAGGACTGCACGTGCCCGTATGAAGGTGTTCTGTTTCCTGGAAAGGAATGAAAAAAGTGCACACACACGTCAGCCATTGAAATAAAGCATCCTTCTCTTTTATACAACCGACATGTTTTCACATGGAATAGGTGTACCAGAGTAATTATGTTACATGTGTGTTTTACTAAGTTTGCTTTTAAATGGTAGACTTGGAGAAGGGAAACCAAACTCCAGATGTCTCTCTGCTCCTTCTTTTTGCCTTCCACACCGTTTCTTTTCTCTGTTGTCTCGTGTCTGTAGGAGTGAGGCAGGTCTTGGTCCTCAAGAATTAATTTGTTAGAAAGAGTAGACGGAGAGGTAACTTATTCACTGGAGGGATTTTTTATTTTCCTAGAAGATTCACTGTAGATTTCCACGAAGAATTAACAAGCTCATGGGCCCATTTAAAGTATAGCTTGATTTATGACCTTATTTTGTTCCCCAGTAAATGATCAGGGACACTGCTCTAAGCCACACTTCCTCCAAAGGCAGGAGGTACCATGGTAACCAAACCCTTGCCTTCTACACCAAACACGAGAAGCCAGACGCCCACCCCCAGCTGCTCTGGTGCCTGTGAAGGCCACTGGACAGACAGACTTGTGAAGCCAACCGTCCTTTGAAAACAGTCAATCCAGCTAAATGCTCAGGTGGCCGTCATTTAACGATAAATTTAGAAAGATGGCTGGCATCTGCACACAGCCAAAGGGCAGCATAACAGTCGTGTGTGCACGCACGTGTGAGGTTTTGACTCACTACTAAGAATGTCCACTTAGGGACTTCCCTGGCGGTCCAGTGGTTAGGATTCGGGGCTCTCACTGCCGTGGATTGGATTCAGTTCCTGGTCGGGGAACTGAGATCCCACAAGCCATGCGGCGGAGCCAAAAATAAAAATAACCACTTAAAAAAATCCAGTGGAAATTGAAGCAGCTGAAAATTCAGTTCTGTGCATTCATACCCTATCCTGTGAGTTTCTGCTTTGACTCAGCCTCGCAAATGTTTCGTGGGCCCCAGGGCTGTCGCAGCTCCCTGTTCCTAGGACCTCAGTGGAGCTGGTCAGACGAGCCCTTACGAATTCACGTGATTGAGGAGGACATAAGGAGAGGGACCTCGGTTCTCTGCCAAGTTTGGCCATTTCTCCAGAGAAACCATTGTTTGGCCTCTCAGTGCAATATCTTTGTGGCCAGCGTCACGGGAGACCCTCGCAACATCAGTAGGACGCTCATCTGATCTCCCAGCGTTGCCGGGAGAGTAGGGGTCATTACATTTTCCATCGTCCACCTGAATTACAGCCAGGAAGCAAACGTTAACATTTCCTTCCAGGGAAAGCCTGTAAGGGGAGGCATAGGAACTGGGTTAATCTAAACTGTAGTTGATCGAGGTGTGCAGTCACGCACCGTTAGAAACCCCACCGGGTAGTTACAGGTCTTTACAGGTCAGTGATGGGGGACGTAGGAGTGGTGTGAGCTCCTGACTGCTGCGGCTTGCTGGTAGCACATGGGGGTTCACAGTACTTCAGTCTCTACTTTTGCACGTTTGCAGTTTTGATGATGGAAAGCTTGAAATACTGTGCTAAACCTAATACTGAAAAACAGTGAGATTTGTGCTGGCTGGAGAGAGATTCAGGGCTAGGCTCCCTCCGGCTCCCCTGGATGAAATAGAACTCACTCTTATTACTCCATGGTTTTACTTCTTAGACCAGCCTGTGACGTGTGTGTGTGTGTGTGTGTGTGTGTGTGTGTGTGTGTGTGTGTACATGTATTCATCTGGCATCTGCCTCCCCCTATTATAAGACAGTTTGCAGGAACTGTGTCCGTTTTGTGTATCACTGTTGCATGGGAGCCATGAACAGAAGTATGAGTTCCATAAATAGATGTTGCATGAACGAATGAATGAATAAAATGAACACATGACGACTAAATACTGGACTTTTTTTCTTTATTGTCTTATTTTAGTTGCAGAATTAAGAAAACTCTTTGAACCAAAGAGGAAAGAATTTTCAGACATGAAAAGGTAAGATGTTCGTTGTACATAATTAGGAAGTAGAAGAGTTTGCAAAGCAGTGTCCAGTGTTGCCTGAGAACTGATGTCCGTGGCTCACCACGCCTTTGCTGGTGTCTTGTACAGAAAAGAAAGAATTGCCAGGCGCCTAGAAGGAATCGAAACCGACACGCAGCCCATCCTCTTGCAGAGCTGCACGGGCTTAGTGAGTCATCATCTGCTGGAGGAGGACCTGCCCAGATACACGCGCGCCACAGACCCAGCCAGTCCTCACATCGGTGAGCTTGTGGCCCGGTGGCCCGTCACCAGCCTTTTCTATCCAGCACTCCTGGAAAATGAGATGTTCCAAGAGCGTGAATTGTGTAGATGTAAAATGTGTATTAAATCTGTGGGTTTGTTCAAACCAGCAGCAGCACCTGTGTCAGCTCTGCCACACGCCCCAGGTGTGGTCCTCCAGTGTCACAGCAGTGAGAAATGACCCCCCAGTTGCGTAATTGATGACCAGTCATTTGTCTCCCGCACCTCCACCCCCGTTCCCCAGACCATCCCAGGGCAGGAACTGTGTCTCTCTCTCCACCCGCTCAGGGCCCCAGCTGTCAGAGACCCTCAGGTTTGTTTGGGAAAGGGCTGAGTAAGACAGGCATCTCTTATAATAGGTTTAAATAGAATGCACAGGTGCCCAGCACAGGACAGCGTTGCTTTCGGCAGGGAGCCTGGAAGAGCAAAGCTGGACCTCGAATGACTGGGGCTCTTACTCTATGTGTTTATGCAACAAGCATCCTATTTAAGTTATTTTAATAGGTGTAATTTTAAATGCATTGTGTATCTATTTCATGTTGAACAGCATGTCAAACATGACAGCTTTTCCTTGGTTACTCAGACGTTGCTGTAGCATCAGATAATCCACGTGACCTTGGGAGAGGGTGACGCGCGCGCGGGGCTGCCCTTCCTGCCCTCCCCGTCCCTGGCTCTGCGGCTCTGTGCTGCTGCTCTTATATCCGGTATTTTCTGGTTCCTTCCTGAGAGAGAGATGCTGGTCTCCCTTCGCGATGTGATAAGTTTGCCCGTCTCTACAGTTTCTGGTTTTCTGCAGTCAGAAAACTAGAGAACTAAGATTCTTTTTTACATACGTGAAGCAGCAAAAGTAGACAGAGTACCAAGATATATGGCCAGAAATAAACCCCAGTGTATATAACATGTTAATCGATGTATTATATGATCATTGAAGCGTCACGTTAGTAAGAAAAGGAAGAATTATTTAATAAACCGGTAATGGGAAAAATGGGATAGCAGTGGGGAGGAACTATACCCCCTCCTCACTTCCTACCCAAACCAAAATAAGGTCCAATTAATCACATAATTAATTTTAAGAGAATAATTAAAAACACGAAAACAAAGGTGAGTGTTTAGTTCCAGCTGAATGGAAAAGGACTTTCAAAACACTGAAACAGCTGTAGAAATCACCAATGACCAGGTCCATTGACTTGACTGCATAATAATTAACATCTGTGCTTCAAAGAAAATCTTTGACTTCACAAAAAATTAAGGAAGTTTAAAAATATCCATGAAGAAGATAAAGAGCTCATATTCCTATAAAATTTTACACAAAACAATAAAAATGACACTGTGAATCAAAAGAATATAGAGCAGTAAGCTTGACCAGATATTCCAGAGAAGAAAAAGATAATGATACAAATGCTAAATAATTGAAAAATGCATGCATCCTCTTTTTCTAGTAATCAAAGGCAATTTTTAATTTAATTAAAAAAAATTTTTTTGAGAAACAGGACATCATGATAAACATTTTTAAAAATGTGGAACTGGGCTTCCCTGGTGGCGCAGTGGTTGAGGGTCCGCCTGCCGATGCAGGGGATGCGGGTTCGTGCCCCGGTCCGGGAAGATCCCACATGCCGCGGAGCGGCTGGGCCCGTGAGCCATGGCCGCTGAGCCTGCGCGTCCGGAGCCTGTGCTCCACAACGGGAGAGGCTACAGCAGTGAGAGGCCCGCGTACCGCAAAAAAAAAAAAAAAAAAAAAAAAAAAGTGGACTATTTATATAAATCCAAAATAGAGATATAAAGATGAAGTACAACAGATACAGATAGATAATAAATTATTGTGTGATTATTTGATAGTCTCATGTATAGTTTTATATATTACGTATGTGCTTTCTTAAATTTTTTAATTGAAGTATACTTGATTTAAAATGTTGCGTTAATTTCTGCTGTACACCAAGGTGATTCAGTTATACATATGTGTACATTCTTTTTCATATCCTCAAAGGCGAGTTTTAAAATTAACACTCGGTGTTACTGAGAGCATACATTGCAGGTTCCAGTGTACATCGATTCAAGCTTTACAAAAGTTAATTTGACAGTCTAGCACGTGTCTTAAAATGATGTACCTACTGATAAAGCAATTCCACTTTGGTGCAACTATCTTTTGTAATAGTAATCAGAAAATAAGATGGATTAAAAGTTAGAGTCAACTTCAGTGCCCAGGAATATGAGAACGGTTAAATTGATTCTGGAATGCCTGTAGTGTGAAATATTATGAAGCCTTAAAATGATGTCTTCAAAATAGGATTTCCACACTTAGAAAAATGTTTTATGTAGGACATTAAGGTTACATAAAATATGAGTTATTTTATATAGAAAAAAAGAAGAAATCACTTATATAAAAAGAAATCACATATAAAAGACTAGAAAGAGTGTATAGAAAAGTTTAGCAAATTATCCGTGTATTTATTACTGATTATTGTATGTTAGTGATTATTGGTGATTTGGAGGTTAACCTTCCTGTTTTCACTGTAGACCTTTTCTACATTAAGCATGCAGAGTATAATTGGAAAAAGCCACTTCTGTTAAAAAAAAAAAACAAACGAAAAACACAGCCACACCTGGCAGATGTTGACATGGGCCATCATTGTTATGGTTACTATCAGATCCTGTGTGGTTTCCCATGAAACCACTATCCATCACTCGTCAAATTACAGCAGTTCGAATATCTGTTATCTTTTCTAGAGGAGTCTGAACTCGTCCTCTGGCCTCACACATGAAACATTAAACTCAAAAGCAGAAAAGTAAATAAGGGGAAATAGGCACTGAACTAGAGTGAGGGCTGCCGGGACTGAGCTGTAGCTGCGGCCATGCTTGACCCAGCTTATGCAGCCCATTGAACGTCACGGCCTTTATGTATTTCACTGCAGACCTCAAACTTCTTCAGCATCCCAGGTAAATCATTTTAGGCAGCTGCACGTAAGTGAGAAATTGGACCTTCACAGCCTGGGTGCTCGGAGCATATCGTGTACGGAACAGAGTAGAATAACCTCATTTTATTATTTGCTTGAAATCTGTGTGTGTGATCTTCTTGTAGGCCAATCAAATGAAGAGGAAGAAACTTTGGATTCTTCCTTAGAAAAGCAGACTCGGTCCAAACACTGCACAGAATCCTCGGGCATCCATGGTGACTCCCCCTACGGTTCCAGCATCATGGACACCCAGGGCCTAGAGTCCAAAGCCGAAAGGATCGCCAGGTACAAAGCAGAGAGGAGACGGCAGCTGGCAGAAAAGTATGGGCTCACCCTGGACCCGGAAGGCGACGCTGAATCTCCTTCTCGATACAGCAAGTCCAGGAAGGACCCTGAGACGGCTGAGAAAAGGGGAGGGAAAAGTGACCGCTCTGCTGAGCCCAGCAGAGATTCGGGCGCTTCCTACTCCAGGACCGAGATCCCGGGGCTCAGGAGCTGCATGGCTGGGTCCAAGGACCACGCCCTCCACCGGCGCGATGGTGTTTCTGACGCAGAGGTGCTGCTCAACGTAGAAAACCAAAGACGAGGTCAAGAGCCCAGTGCCACCGGGCCAGCCCGAGACCTGCCCCCCGCGGGGGAGGGTTCTGCATCCTTCCCATTCTCCGGGCGAGACTGCACCCTCGGTGAAATGCCGAGGTCCCCAAAGCCAACGCACAGCCTGCCCGGGCCGCCACCTGGGCAGCCAGCCTCTCCGAGCCACTCCACAGGCGACCTGCCACTCCCTGCCGAGGCTCGAGCCAGGTAAGTGCTGACCTGCGGACACCTGCGTCCCCTCTGCCACTGCTGTGTCTGGGATCTGGGGGTCCTCAGCGCTCTGCGGAAGTCTGGGCTCACCACAGAAATAATGCAATTTATGGTTTTTTAATTTCCGCAGTCTCAACACAGGTCCTACGGAAGCAGAAAGCTTCCTGGTCTTTTTGATTTATATAATTCTTGGTGTGTTCTTTTTTAAAAGAATAAATTGAACAGGTGTCGTGGGGACACACTTTCAGGACCTTTTTCTTTTTTTAACATCTTTATTGGAGTATAATTGCTTTACCTTGTTGTGTTAGTTGCCGCTGTATAACGAAGTGAATCAGCTTTACGTACACATATATCCCCATATCTCCTCCCTCTTGCGTCTCCCTCTTAAGCCTCCCTACCCCACCCCTCTAGGTGGACACAAAACAGTGAGCTGATCTCCCTGTGCTATGCGGCTGCTTCCCACTAGCGATCTATTTTACGTTTGGTAGTGTGTATATGTCCATGCCACTCTCTCACTTCGTCCCAGCTTACCCTTCCTCCTCCCCGTCCTCAAGTCCATTCTCTACGTCGTATGTTCCTATTATCATTTTCTTAACTGTTTTGGGTTTATTATTGTAGGTCTTTTCCTTCTCTTGTGTTTCCTGCCTAGAGAAGTTCCCTTGGCATTTGTTGTAAAGCTGGTTTGGTGGTGCTGAACTCTCTCAGCTTTTGCTTGTCTGTAAAGGTTTTAATTTCTCCATCAAATCTGAATGAGATGCATGCTGGGTAGGGTAATCTTGGTTGTAGGTTTTTCCCCTTCATCACTTTAAATATGTCCTGCCACCCCCTTCTGGCTTGCAGAGTTTCTGCTGAAAGATCAGCTGTTAACCTTATGGGGATTCCCTTATACATCATTTGTTGCTTTTCCCTTGCTGCTTTTAATATTTTTTCTTTGTATTTAATTTTTGATAGTTTGATTAATATGTGTCTTGGCATGTTTCTCCTTGGATTTATCCTGTATGGGGCTCTCTGTGCTTCCTGGACTTGATTGACTATTTCCTTTCCCATATTAGGGAAGTTTTCGACTATAATCTCTTCAAATATTTTCTCAGTCCCTTTCTTTTTCTCTTCTTCTTCTGGGACCCCTATAATTCGAATGTTCGTGCGTTTAATGTTGTCCCAGAGGTCTCCGAGACTGTCCTCAGTTCTTTTCATTCCTTTTTCTTTATTCTGCTCTGCAGTAGTTATTTCCACTACTTTATCTTCCAGGTCACTTATCCGTTCTTCTGCCTCAGTTATTCTGCTATTGATTCCTTCTAGAGAATTTTTAATTTCATTTATTGTGTTGTTCATCATTGTTTGTTTCATCTTTAGTTCTTCTAGGTCCTTGTTAAATGTTTCTTGCATTTTCTCTATTCTATTTCCAAGATTTTGAATCATCTTTACTATCATTATTCTGAATTCTTTTTCAGGTAGACTGCCTATTTCCTCTTCATTTGTTAGGTCTGGTGGGTTTTTATCTTGCTCCTTCATCTGCTGTGTGTTTTTCTGTCTTCTCATTTTGCTTATCTTACTGTGTTTGCGGTCTCCTTTTTGCAGGCTGCAGGTTCGTAGTTCCCGTTGTTTTTGGTGTCTGTCCCCAGTGGCTAAGGTTGGTTCAGTGGGTTGTGTAGGCTTCCTGGTGGAGGGGACTGGTGCCTGTGTTCTGGTGGATGAGGCTGGATCTTGTCTTTCTGGTGGGCAGGTCCACTTCTGGTGGTGTTTTTTGGCGTGTCTGTGACCTTATTATGATTTTAGGCAGCCTCTCTGCTGATGGGTGGGGTTGTGCTCCTGTCTTGCTAGTTGTGTGGCCTGGGGTGTCCAGCACTGGAGCTTGCTGGTCGTTGGGTGGAGCTGGGTCTTAGTGTTGAGACAGAGATCTCTAGGAGAGCTCTCACCGATTGATATTACATGGAGCCGGGAGGTCTCTGGTGGTCCAATGTCCTGAACTCGGCTCTCCCACCTCAGAGGCTCAGGCCTGACACCCGGTCAGAGCACCAAGACCCTGTCAGCCACACGGCCGGTATGTGGGGAGTTTCTTGCCTTTGGGAAGTGTGAGGTCTTAGGTGTTCTGTAGGAGTTGTTCCACACGTAGAAGTATTTTTGATGTATTTGTGGGGATTGCCACGTCTCACTCCTCCACCGTCTTGAAGGTCCTCCTCATGACCTTTCTTCTTACTGTGTTTCTCGCTCGCCTTTAACAACTGTCTTTTTCTTTGTTTTTCTGTGGTCATACCCAAGACTTTGGGGCGATTGTTTTTGTTGCAGTCATTTAAAGTCACCAAGCAGAAGGACACCACTAACCAGTTTCCACTGGGTCTCAGTTTAGGGTATGAAGTGTGACTGTGATATACGCTGAATATAACTGTGACATATGTTTTATAAGTATATTGGCACGCTAAGAAGACAGCTGTGTATACGAGCATCTCATTGAAAAGATCAGCCAGTAGGAGAAATCGCTGTGTCATAGGGTCAATCTATGGAAAATCAGAAAAGGAATAAAATCAAAAAGTCAGATGCCAGAGAAGATATGTGTTTCTTTCTCAATTGAAATATCTAAATTTAAATTTAAGTTCAGTTTAGATATTTAAATCTAATAAGCGTGATGACCAATTAAAATGCAATCTACTTAAACATCCTACATAACGGTTTGGGGTAATTGTCTAGATAGACTCCGACATGTATTTTTTCAGTTCAAACGAGCGTTAGCTTTGCAGGTGAATTGAGGAAGGATGAGAACCCGAGATAAAGCAAATTTATTCTGGAAGAAAAAAAAGGATGTTGGAAAATACTCCTGTTTATTCCACATTGGAACGGAGCAGTACATATGGTCGTCTTCATATGGCAGTTGTATATCTAAAGCAGCTTATTTTAGTTATTGAAGTATGTTGACCTCAAGACCTGTCACCACTTGCTTGATCATCTGTACTAGAATATTTAGGGATATTAGTTTCTAAGAGAATTCAATAGTATGGGTCCTGATTGTATTTTGAGGGCCTTTGTCCAGGCTTTGAACTTAACTGCTTAAAATTTAGGGACCTATTGTCTCGTGCTTTGAAAGGGAAGTCTGTTGTTTGGGAAATTTGCTTTTCCTAGTAGAAGCAGTGTTTTGGCGTTAGTTAGGCTCTGTCAAAGCAAACTCTTCATGGGCTGTGTGAGCAGGACAGACAAACTTAACATCGCAGTTTGGTTACATGGGTTAAAAAATAATGAGGAATCTAATTTCTGAGTGCCATATCATGAAAACTGTTTATTATCATGGTGTCTAGGTTAGCCATCTAGATCACATATAGTAGATGAGATTTTGAAGCAGTTGTAATAATAATTAAAACCACGTTGAGTATTCCAGGTAAAATGACAGGATTCTTAATAGTTCTCTGTGAGTTAAAATCTCAATATTCAAAAATATGTATCACTTAAAATCTCAAGAGCCCATCTCCTTCTAGATTATTTGAAGAGGCACGTTACCTGGAAATTTTCGTAAGCCTTAGCCTGACAGCGCCTGACTTTCATGGAAGAAAGGCTTAAAAGTATTGAGAAATTGTAAAGGAGTTCACAAGGAAGCACGTGCCTTATTTTTTTTGAAGCCACTCAAGGCATACAATTCTATGATTTACAGGCAAAGAAACACAAATCATTTCATACGTGTAAGGAAAATACCTCAGATATATTTACATTAAAAAAGGATGGAAAATAATGTGACAGGTATGATGTTAAAGTAGCATTGGGATTTATTTGGCAATGATTCTATTTATTCACCTTTTAAAGATGGATTTAAATGGATGAACATCCTGCTAGTTGTCCTTTCTCTAGAGCCAGGAAATTCAGGTGTCAGAAGGTCATTGTTGTCTCACTTCCACTTGGGGAGAAGAAAGACAAAAAATATTTTGTGAACTGAAACAGTAACCAGAGACCCCTCGGTGACCCAGTAACCATAAGTGAAAATAAGATGGTGTCTGACCTGGAAATATGTGACAGAGAAGTTTAGAAGATTAAGGAATGACCAAAAATAATTATCTACAAATAACAAAACAATTGAATGCCATACTTAATCATGGATTTGTCCTATCACTGAAACGGAGTATTTTTCTCACTGCTGTATTTTACTCTTTCATCACCTAGCTCTACCAGGATTTGGAACTATTCATCTCTGAATTAAGTCATGCCCATTCCGTCGTTTCATTTTGTGCTCACGAGAAAGAGGCTCTTTTTGTTTCATTAATTAAATAGGAATACATCACTCATGAACTATAACATCAAAACACTGCCCGTGGTGTCCTAAATTTCAAATGTGAGCCAGATAGGGAATGCATGGTTTTTGTATATTCTCATATATGCTAACGCAGAAATATATGTACACACAGAATAATCATTAGTTCTTACACTGTACTGTACTGTTTTTAAGCATTATAAGCTCAGTAACAATCTCTAGGGCAATATTTAGCTGAGTAGTAAGTTTATTTTAGAATTATTTAACGTTCAGTTTATATGATAAAGAACATATGTATGTGTGTATGTTAATGTATATATGTGTATGTATGTTAGTCACAGGGTCTTCAGTTCAGAAACCCTGTTAGTTTCCCAGGAAGTCAGGTGAAAACATTGTTCTGTAGCAAACTAAGAATGTACATAGTAACAGAGCAGTATATATACACCACATCATATATATGTGTGTGTGTGTGTGTGTGTATATATATATATATATATATATATGCTATATTATATCAGTAATAGAGCATAAAACACCTCCCAACCACCACTCCCCAAATCCTGCCAAATCCTGTTAAGTCTGGGATTTCAGGAACTATGTTTTCTGACGAGGTGGTGTTACTGATACGAACCGTTCTTTGTTACTTCAGCCACTGTGAATTTTAGAATAAAATTCAAAGGGATCGGGGGCCTATGAATTATTATTCAAAAATTTAAAAATCTGAGCTCTATTAGAAATCCTAAATTCAAAGCTCTTGTTGAATTTGCTCCTCGGCGTATCTCTTAATATTGAAAGCAATAAGATGCGCCATCTCGGTTCCTTCTGTGCGTGAAGGGACTCCTTCACTACCCCGCGTCCCACAGCTGCTCTTCTCCCGAGCGTCTGTACTTCCCTACGTGACCGGAAAGAAGAGCATCACACCTGATTTCCTAGTGGTGACCTGCTCTGGAAAACCCTTGTTTTGGCTTGTTTGTTTATTACTCTACTGGGATCCCCATCACACCTTCTCCCACATAGTAAACTGTATCATTCGTGGCCAGAAAATGATGATGGGGGTTTCATGCAGAGCTGATGCTGACATTTGACCGGGGGCAGCCGCCACTGGTGATCTGATGGTTCAGACTGGGCTTCCCTCGCAGTGGAGCATTGGCCAGGAAGATAGGCCAGGGTATATCCTCCAGAACGATCTGTTTCTGCCACACTGTGACATGCAGACTCCGGCCAACTAGGAAGGAAGGGGGATTATGCTGCAGTCTTTCTTTCTTTTGAATTCAAAAAACTTTTTGTTTTGTTTTCTTTTGTTTTTAATTTTATTGAAATTTAGTTGATTTACAAAGGTGTGTTAATTTCCGCTATACAGGAAAGTTATACATTCAGTTATACATATATTCAGTTATACATATACATATATTCAGTTATTCAGTTATACATGTATATATTCTTTTTCATATTCTTTTCATTGTGGTTTATCACAGGATATTGAATATAGTTCCCTGTGCTCTACAGTAGGACCTTGTGGTTTATCCATCATATACATAATAGTTTGCATCTGCTCATCCCACATTCCCACTCCATCCCTCTCCCTCCCCACCTCCCCTTTGGCTACCACAAGTCTGATCTCTGTGTCTGTAGGTCAGTTTCTGTTTTGTAGATATGTTCATTTGTGTCATATTTTAGATTCCACATATAAGTGATGTCATATGATATTTGTCTTTCTGTTTCTGACTTACTTCACTTAGTATGATAATTTCTCGGGCCATCCACGTTGCTGCAAATGGCACTGTTTCATTCTTTTTCAAGGCTGAGTAATATTCCATTGTGTGTGTGTGTGTGTGTGTGTGTGTGTGTGTACACATATATATACCACATCTTCTTCATCCATTCCTCTGTCAATGGACACAGGTTGTTTCCATGTCTTGGCTGTTGTAAATAGTGCTGCTGTGAACGCAGGGGTGCACGTATCATTTTGGATTAGAGTTTTTATCCTTTATTTCTGATTGTTTGGGCATCTCCCAGTGAGAGGTTTGCATCTAAAAACCGTCTCCAGAGCCTGAAGCTCATTGTTTTGGTTAATTAGGGAGATGCTGAGGAAGGCACCTGCCTCTGGACCATCTGTGTTCCTGGGTCAGCTCCTGTCTCTACCAGGGCAGGAAGGTTCCTAACAGACTCTGCGTCAGGGCAGGATGTCATAAAAACAGAGATCTCCGAGGATCTACTCTTTAAAGAGACCGCTGGGTGCTTCTCACGTGTCTATTTTTGCATCAACACAGGATCGCTTTCACCTTTCAGTCCCTGTATCCCCAAACATCAGTCCTGGCCGTGTTCTTCTAAATTTGGGCTGTTTTTATGGTTAACTCATGGCCATTTTTTTCCATTTTATTCTGTTTTCACTGGCAAGTATCCATTTCTGTCCACTGAAAGAAATAAGACTGTGTCACCCCCAATACTAGCTGGTTTGTCCTAAAAATGCAGAAGTCTGCCGGATTTTAAAATGTAAAATTGTGCCTGTGTGCTTGTGCCTTTGCACATTCATAGTGTGTATGAATAGTAGCATACATATTCACTGCTAGTGAATACAAAGAAATCATTAGCAGCTTTCCAAACAACTTGCAGCAAATAAACTTTTAATTTGAATGAGATGCCGAAGTTAATAACTGTTCTTCCTAAGCTGAATCGTGTTTTATCATTAGGAGCTGTTATAGAATTAGAGCTGGACACCCACAGGGTGAAACTAATGTTACTGTGCTGGGTTTGACTTCCTTTTGGTGGCAGGAAGCACTTTTTTGTCTGTTAACTCTTAGGGGTTACAGGGAGTTAAAGCATGTCATCATATTGTATACTTAGGGATACAAACCCAGAGCAACTCCTGTCTTTGACAGCTTTGGGTGAATTCTTATTTCTTGGTGATACAATCCTCTGCCAGACAGTTGCCACATCGTTAAAAAGTTCGGTTACACTCAAGGTCACCGTCTCATCCACAGTAATCCTATAGCCCTCTCCCGAGAGGTAACCTCTGCCCTATGGAGAGCTGGCTCACCCCAGGACCCCACAAAACAGATATTCTATGTTAAAGAATTTTAAACTCTCAGAACCAGAAGTAACCCGGGAGATTATTTAGTTTAAAAATCTATTTTATACATGAAAAAACCTCGGAAGATTATATGATCTATATAAGACCATATAGCTGAGTCCATGATGCGGTCATTCAAGGTCTCCGAATCCGTCAGAGTTCTTGCCATGACACGCTGCTCTTGTTATTAATGTCAGTTCTATTTTCCATCATAGTGGAAAAGAGGTTTTGCTGTTTTTGACCTTTGAAGGTTAGAAACTTTAGGAAAGAAGGTCAGGGATATTATAGAAACCATTTATGTGGATTTACATAAGGTATTAAAGGCCTCATCCTCATAAACAAAATGAAAACATATAGTCTGGGGGGACTCAAACTCAATAGATATCTGTCCATCCACCCAGACCTCAGAAGTCTTGATTTATGGGTTAATTTCAGCTCTGAAGTAGTTTAAGAAAACTATCTTGTGCCAGGCACTGTGCTCTTGGGTGGGCGTGTCATTTTTTTTTAAGTGTGGGAGATATAACTACAACACAGGGAGGTTGATAAGGTTATACAGCTCAAGGCTGGGTGACATGGGAACACCAAGATGAGGTATTCAACCTTCTCCCTTGGAGAAGCGGGCATAGTTGAACCAAGTCCTTCAGGATGTGGTGAGTTTGCTAGACATGGAGGGGAGGCTGCTTCAGGTGACCTAGAAGGAGGGGGACGGGATGAAGCAGGAGAGCCAGGTGGGGACCAACCATAGAGCATCTTATGACAAGGCATTTGGCCTTCTCCTTGTGGACAGTACAGTGGGAAGTGTCTGAAGGATTTTAAAACAAGTATGCCCGATGATGTGCTTTAGAAAGATAGCGGTGGAGGATTGGGGGCGATTGGTCTGAAGGAGAATCGATTACAGTCAGGGAGGTCACTAAAGAGGTGGTTGCAGTTACCCGGGCATGAAGTGATGGAGTTTCTGGTTCCACGTTGGGCTTGGTCCTGTTTGGCATTTCTTCAGATGATCTGGGAGATGCCAGTGGTAGGGTGGTCAGATTTCTGGAGGAGGGACTGTGTAAATAAATTTGATCATAGCAAAAGAGAGAGAGAGGGAGAGGGAGGGATGGAGAGAGAAGAGATTAGAGGGAGGCTGAGAGAGAGAAGGAAGAGAGAACGTGAGCGTGGAGGCGAGAGAGCACATGCACCTGGAACGATGGCTGGAAACTAACAAGATGAAATTTAAGAAAGTCCTGTATTTAGAAGGGGGAAAAAATCAATGTACAAGTTCAGGATTGGGGAAACCTGATTTAATAGCAGTTCATGGGAAACAGACCTAGAACTTTTAGTTGACAGTAAGTCCTTCATTTGACTGCCAAAATGTCTAGTCCAATCTTAGGGGACATTAATGAACATGAACTGTCAATAGCACAGGTAGCACTGGGTCCACCTGTGCTCTGCAGTGCTCAGATCACATCTGGGGATCTCATTCTCCTTGGGCTATCAACCTATGAGAGCACGTTCAGAGAGTCCACCTTCCCATCTGCCTGCTTTCTTGACCTCTCCAAGTTTGTATAAGCTTCTGTCTGTCTTAGGAGAAACCTAAGAGTCATTTTGGGAGTCTCTTACACATTCTCTGGTGCTTAGATTCCCAAAGCAGTCCGTTCTTCTCTTTATCAGACTGTCCTTTTCCCAGCACGGTTATAAAGCTGTAGCTTGAATTGGTACAGGGAGCCCTAGTGTTACCAGTCTGGCTTCTGGTTGATGATGATTCTGCCAAAAGGGGGAAAGGAGAGAAATTCGAGCTCAGGAACCAGATGAGGTGTCTCACAAATGCAGCTTCAGCTGCACCTCACGTCTCAGGAAGAGGGGCATTTCAATGCCCAGCATCCTACAGCAAAGCTGACACACCCAGACAGGGATGTTCACGATTTTGTCAGGATGCCCCCAAACATGGCGCCTTGAATCTGGTATTAAGCCAATCTGTAAGATGGGTAAGGACGACCTCAGTGATAGCATTGCTCTAGTAGAAGCCTTACAGGAAAGGTAGATACCGTGTCTCAGTCACTTTCCTATCTCCTTCCCAGCATCTAACACATACCAAGGGGCTCCATCAGTCATTTCTGAATGAATGTTCTGCTGTTTTCCATGTCTTCATAAAGTGTCAAGAGACAGTAGCAGTGCCACCTGAAACAGCCAATCATCAGCCCACAACGTATAAGGGACTTGCAAGGAATGTAAGTCTTGGGTCATTTCCTTCCTCAGGAAAGTTGTGCTGGGAAGAAGATGCCACTGAACTGCACAGCGGACTCAGGGCTGGTCATTTACATTCTGGTCCAAGCCTTTCACCTACCTGTGGACCAGTGACCCCAGTCAGCAGAGTATGCTTGGAGTAGCCCTTGCTTCTACTACCAGGCTCTTTCCACTTTGTCTGGGCTTAGAATCCTTGTATGTGGTCTTGAGGCCACATAAATACTGCTCAGCTGTGAGTGGGGATCGTGATACGTGAGCCAAAAAGCCGCTGGCCGCTTTGACAAGCCGCTGGCCTTGTCAATGCAGCCTCCAGCCCCGAAAGGCTGATTCTAGGCTGGTCTCTGACCAAGGCAGTTGAATCCCTGCATGACTTTGCTTGGTTACTTCATTAGAAGCCAAGCAGGAGATGTGGAAACCCAAATGGATCTGGGAACAGGCAACCTGATCCCCCCTCAGAAGACCACCCTGGCCCCTGCCGCAGACTCCACCCTTCCCTCCAGCCCTCCGTCCTCTCGCCCTTTCTTGGCCAAGATTGCAGCATTTGGCGTTTAGCACTGAGATTAGCCCCGAGGGAGCCTGGGTGAGATTGGTTATCTAACATGTTTATCTTGCTTCTGCCCCAAGAAGACTCTCTTTCTACCTTTTGATTACTCAAGAAAGCTTCACTCTATAACCTGGTGGTGAGATATTTTTAAAAATGTTTTTGAGGTAGGGTTGATTTACAGTGTTGTGTTAATTTCTGCCATAGAGCAAAGGGATTCAGTTACACATACACACATTCTTTTTCATCCTCTTTCCCATGGTGGTTTATCCCAGGATATTGAATACAGTCCCCTGTGCTCTACAGTAGGGTCTTGTTGTTGATGCATCCTATACATAATTGCCTCTGCTCACCCCACACTCCACTCCTTCCTCCCCACCCCACCTTGGCAACCACAAGTCTGTTCTCCATGTCCCAACAGTGATTTCTTTTTTTTTTTTTTTTTTTTTTTTTTTT